>NC_056743.1:116573938-116896438 GCF_019279795.1 Protopterus annectens
GCTAAGGCTGTACATGAGGCTGTATAGAAATTATTTCTGTAAACATATACAATTCACACTATCTGTTAAAATTCTGTAATTAGGCCAAGGTACTTACCTACTGGGTAAGTTTAGCTCAAGTTATAAAAAAGGCATTTATAAGATAGTGTTCAACAGAAAACCAAACAGCAGTGGGTGCCAGCCTGCTACATACAGACATACACATTTGCACATGTGCGCTTGTGCATACATACGTACACACACACACACACACACACACACACACACACACACACACAGACACAAGTGCAGACACTCATATATACTCATGCACACATGAACAAAAACCCATACACACTCAGACTCCCAAAACAAAGCACTTTTGCTGGGAAATAAATCAGACAACTTGGATCTGAGAGAAAGCAACATATTTAGCCTTGAATGTCTGTCACCCTTGGACATGTTAGAAAGGATAGTGTCTTTTGACAGAACAGTTTTTGATCCAAGTAAATCATGCTCCATTTCTTTTTCTATCCAGAAATCTTCTGAACCCACTTTTATGCAATTTATGGTGACAAGAACCATGACCTATCCTGGCAAAACAGTGGTCCAAATTCAGAAAGAGTCGTGACTGTGGTACAACTCTACAGAAGGACACACAAACATCCACACTGAAACACACATGTATTGCAAAATTCAGCACTGACAATCAACTCACCATTACATGTTCAGTGCAGAAATAAATGAGAAGCTTCTACAGAAATCATACAAGTGCACGGGAGAAACATAGAAACTCCACACAGAAGGTACTTGAGTTAAAAATTTTGCTGAGAAGTAACATTAACAAGCAAGTTATTTTCATTTATTCTCCTGTTTGATTTATCAGTATTTGACACCATGTTGCATTCAGTATTTTCTGCATATACTACTTTTTCTTTTAAAAAATATCAGCTTATTCCCTCTGTAACATCCCTGGGCCAGTAATCAAGGAGACTTAATCCTCATCGCTGACACTGGAGAAGGATGTTAACTTGGAACAAAAATAGATGCACACAGCTACCCAATTATATTGAGTGAAATTAATGTTAATACAAATGATAGTGTTTGACCAATGCAGTTAGGCTTTCAGGAGTGGCCACAGAGTCACTAAATAGATACAAGTACTTTCAAAATTCAAAATATTCTCTAAAGGACCAGCTACAATGAAAAGTTTAAATATATTTAATTATAAATAATAAAAGAACATAAAAATACGGAATATCTATTTACAATAAACACCAGAATTTTAGTCACAGGAAATATTAAAATAATACAGATGAACAGATTCATACAGATGCAGAAAAACAGTATTTAACTAATTTCACTATATTTTCCTGACTGATGTAAAGAATTACTATTCCCTGGTCACTTACTAGAATGAGGCAGGATGAAGTAGGTGAGAGGTCCTTCCTTGTGAGGTCCCAAAAATAGACTGCTCTTAGACTTCAGTCTCATCTAGTATTAAAACATCAGTTATGTCGTGAATTACAGAATGACATCATATACAGCTGGACATCTGACTTTGGTTCTCATGCTACCCCCTTTACTAGAAGCTGCCAGGATTTAGCACATGTGTCAATAATACAACCACACAGGGCTTTGCTAAGATCTGTTGCAGCTTCTGGAAGTCATAAAACCATTTCAATACTTACACCCTTCCATGGTAGCAATTAGTTCCCTGACAGAGACAATACAGCCGAATTCCTAGTCATTATTTTCCCAGACATTTTGTCTCTGGCTGCAATCCAAACTGTAAGATACAATCTTTATGGCCTAAATTAAGTTATTTAATTTCAAACTATTTTTCAAAGTCAGCTGGAGCTGAGCTTAACCTCTTCTTTTCCAGTATCCTCTATTACAATATCAATTTCAACAGTTATTATACAGTCTGATATACAAGTGTATTTCTTTGCTGTCCAGCAGGACATACTGTTGGTGCATTTTAACACAAGCGGCTTTACAAATACATTTTTCAAAACAAGCATATGTACCAATCAGTCTCATATACAAAAACAAAACCATCAACATAATTGATGCTACTTCCCACCTGGCCAAAACATCCCTCCACTAGAAAACCTCCTCAGTTGGTCTACCCACCATCTCCCCCAAGAAACTATCATTTTAGGTGATTTCAATATTGACTGGCAATCCTGTTCTTGCAACCATCCAACCCATCATGTAAACCTTCATGGCTTCACCCAACTAGTCCAGTCGCCAACCAGGATAAATAAAAACTCCAGCAAGCACACTACCCTGGATTGGATACTAGTCACTAAGAGCCCCAAGTCATATATAACAGGCTGCTTATCAGATAGCCTCAGTGATCACTCCCCAACATTCCTACTCAAAAATACCTATACAGAGCTAAACCTGTCATCTACCGTCAAATACATAAAAAACTAAACTTTAACCCACTCACATTCATCTCATCCCTCAAAGAATGTAACTGGCATCCTCTAAAGTACCTCAGTCTTGATGACGCAGTTGAATTTTTTAATACTACCTTCCTTACCATGCCCCCATAAGATTTTCCAGAATCAAAGCATAACTCTCCCCATGGCTACAGAAAACCACTAAGTCAGAAATGAAAAACAGGGATAAAGCCTGGGAGCCCTGGCACAAAACCAAAACCCCCTCAACTAGACAGAAATTCCTAGAACTATGCAATATAGTCAAAAAGCTAATAAAACAGGACAAATTCCAATACTACCAGTCTGCCCTAGACTCCTCCCAACACAGTTCCAAAGAAATTCTGGTCCTCCATAAACTCCATCCTCCACCCAGGTAAAGTTAGTACCCCTCCTCCTAACATCCCTCACTCCTCAGAAAATATTGCTACCTCATTCAACATACACTTCACACAAACCATACTATCAGTAGCTAAACAACACAATCCCCCTCCCCTCCAATCCACACCTTCAACTAGTAATCTCCCCACTGCCTTCTCTTTGTCTCCTGTACCTACCTCCAACATAAAAAAACTCTTAACTAAACTTAAGCCCACCAAAGTAGCAGCAGACAACCTCCCAAGTGAATACCTACAAATCACAGCTGATGCTCTGGCCTACCCAGTATCCATCTTGATTAACCGATCTCTGTCAGAAAGTTACATTCCCACACTGTGGAAAGTATCACATATAATTCCCCTCCACAAAGGCGGACCTGCCACAGAACTAACCAGTTACCACCCCATAGCTATTCTCTCTCCACTCTCCGAAATACTAGAGAGATGCATACACTCTCAGGTCTCAGACTACCTCCTTACTAACAACCTCCTTTCCAATACTCAGCATGGTTTCCGACCAAACCATAGCACCAACACTGCCTTACTCTCCTTTACTAATGCTATCCTTCAGCATAAAACAATGGCTATCTCTCCTCTGATACTTTCCTAGACCTATCTAAAGCTTTTGATATGGTCCCACACAAACAACTTATCTCTGTCTTCAATAACCTATCCTTCTCACAATCATTCACCAACTGGTTTCAGAGTTACCTGTCTGACCGCCAACAATCTGTTGTATGGCAGAATGACATATCTCCCCAACTACCTGTCTCCATAGGGGTTCCCCAAGGATCCATCCTTGGACCCCTACTCTTCTCTGTTTTCACCAATAATCTAGCCTCTGCCACCAAACATGGCACACTCATACAATACGCAGATGACTGAACCATCATCTTTTCGGCCCAGTCCCTACCCAAACTGCAAAAAGTCACACAGGAAGCCTTTTCCTCTGTTGAAACTTGGTTATCCGATGCCCAATTAATACTCAACCCAAACAAAACTAAACTACTCATCTTCCAACCCACCAAACATACTCAAAACAACTCTCACTTTAACATCACAGCAAAAGACAGCATCACTATATACCCAACTGAACACACCAAATTGCTAGGAGTGGAAATAGACAATAAACTAAAATTTGACATTCACATATCCATGACCATAAAAAAAGTTCACAAAAAACTAGGAGCGTTATACAGAAATAAGCATCTTCTCACCAAAGCAGCAAAGATTTCAATAGCAAATTCCCACCTTATCTCCACCCTACTTTATGCCTCTCCAATATATACCAACCTAAGGCAATGCGATCTAAACAAGCTAGAGACCTGCTACAACAAAATTGCCAAATTCGCCACAGGGGCATCCTATCGTAGTCACCACTGTCTCTCACTTGCTGAAATGGGCTGGCTTGAACTCCCTCACCTCCTTCAATGGTATCAACTCTCACTCGCCCACAAACTAGTAAACCATCCACTAAATGTCCCATCCCTCCAGAATCTACTCCAACCCTATTGCACCACCAGACCACGAAGATCCAGCAACAAAAATCACTTGCAGATCACTAAAGCCAATAACTCTGCTGGGGAAGCACTATTCTCATGCACCATAGCCAAATTATGGAACTCCCTCCCACCCACAATTACCTCCATACCATCATGCACCCACTTCAAATCTTTACTAAAAGCGCACCTAAAAACATGCTGGCTATGCCCTTGCAATTCCCACTCTAATATCACCCACCCCATCCAACCATTACCTTTCTTTCCACTTCACTAACTACCTTGATTATAGCAAGCTCAGATGCTCATAAGCCTAGTACTTATTATACAGCAGGAACTTCTCATTGTAACATTTGTTAATGTCTGTTATGTACTTCACAGATAAAGATTCTAGTTGTCTACTGATGTATTATGTTCTTCATCTGTAAATATGTTGTTAAGTAATTGCTATGTAAATTGTTAATCGCTATGTAATCCAATGTAACTACTGTCTGTTTATTTTAACTGTGGAGCTTTTCTCCTCAGGCCTCCACTGAAAATGGACCTACGTCCAGTCGGACACTCCCCCTTTGAAGACTCAAGCTAATTTTTCAAGTGACCCTTGAGAAACATTACTAGAGAGGAATGAGCCCGTCTAGGAATACAGTAACACATACCCTGTCTTGACAGCCCATCTGCATTGGCATTACTAACCCCACTATGGTGCCACACTGTCGTATCATATACCTGCAACCCTAGGCTCCACCTTGGTAACTTGGCATTTTGCTTGCTGGCTCGATGTAGTCATGCTATGGGATTGTGGTTTGTAACTACAGTGAATTTCCTTTCATACAGATAGGGATGAAGTTTCTGCAGTGTCAATACTATGGCTAGACATTCTTTTTCTACAGCTGCATAACATTCCTCCCTGGGTTGGAGTCTATGGCCAAGATATACAACTGGGTGCTCTTCTTTCTCTGAGGAAACCTGGCTGAGTACAGCCCCCACCCCATGGTTCGAAGCATCCATCTGCACAAAAAATGATTTGCTGTTATCTGGACTGGCTAACACAGGGGGTCCTCCCAAAGTCCCTTTAAGTATTTGGAATGCCTGCTTTCAGACTGGGCTCCACACTACCTTGTCTGTGAGGGGAACGGCTATTGTACTATAAGTGGTGTCTTGAAAGGAAATACTACCAGTCCAGCGATCTGGCATTTTGCAAATAATTATATGCCATTTGTGAATATCAACATGATTCATATAAGATGCTTGTGTTAAAAATGTATTAGAACTGTATGTCAGTGAATATCAAACTGCTGGTACAGAAGTGTGTGTAGAAAAGTTGTTTTGCAAAGTGTTTAAAATGTAACCACAGCATGCCCTACTGGAAGAGAACAGGAATGTACCTGCACTATTCTAACTGTTTAGATGTATATATTTTAACAGTGGAGACTGGAATACAGAAGGTTACCTTCATAAAAATAGCTGAAATTAAATGACTTTACAGCCAGGCCATAAAAAGATGTTATCTTTCAGTTTCAGTGCAGCAAGAGATAGGATATCTATATTAGGGTGCTGTCTGTGTTGTCTTGAAGGAGAAATAATTACTAAGCTTGAGATATGGAAGTCTTTTATTGTTTTATGACTTCCAACAGCTGCACAGATCTGAGGAAAAGCCCTTGTCTATGTATTTTCACAGGTAGATGCTAAATACTGCTAGCTTTCAGCAGTGTGGCGTTTTACCAGGGATAGAGTCAGATGACAGGAAATTATGCCATTCTGCAAGCTATCCCAGCATTAATATGTAAGATATTAATTTAAGAACTCTGTGAGAGAGAGACTGTATTCTGTATTCTGTCTTTGACCTAACAACAACAACTAGAGAAGATCCATTTACCACATTTGCCTTGCCCTGTAAGTAAGTTAACTAGGGTATACTAATTCCCTTAGATATAGTCAGGAATATAGCAAAGATTAATTTAGATGTTTTTCTTTATTTATTTGAGACTGTCCTGCAATGTAAATTTTAAATATTTCCTGTGATTTTGAACTCTGATGTAACTGTGAATATATACTGAGTATTTTCTTGTTCTTTTATTATTTAATATTAAATATATTTAAACCTTTTATTGGGGCTGATCTGTCTAGAGATATTTAAGTTATGAGAGTACTTGCATATGTATTTGGTAACACTGTGGACCACTCC
This sequence comes from Protopterus annectens, assembly GCF_019279795.1. NCBI lineage: Eukaryota > Metazoa > Chordata > Ceratodontiformes > Protopteridae > Protopterus > Protopterus annectens. The sequence goes on from NC_056743.1 coordinate 116,580,426, forward strand.
TATTAGCCATGCTCTTGGTCAAACTACCATTTGTATTAACAGTGATATTACACAGTGAGATTGGGCACCCTTTGTTAAAGGCCTTAAAGTAGCTGATAAGGAGTTGCCTACTGGCAGTGATAACTATCTTATAGTCTGGTCAAAAAGGGGCATAGCTAGTAAACCTGTGCCAGCCTTTCCCAGGTGTGTGTGTGTGTGTGTGTGTGTGTGTGTGTGTGTGTGTGTGTGTGTAAATCAAACTTCAAAGAGTGTGTATGTTGGCTAATTGGGCAGGGACATGAAGCACTGGTTGGACAGAGAGGGTGCTGGAGGTCTTGGCTTGGCCATTCAGCTGAGATCTCAACTCTATAGCTGTGCCAGTGGGTAGTCTTACTGGGGATCTTGAGAAAGAGGGAGAAACCAGCCCCAGACTGACTGTGGTTTCTTTGTGCTCTTAAGGGAAATTGCACTTGATGCAGAGAGTTCCATCTGGTAATACTGTGTTTTTAACTTGTAACCTTCTCAATGTATGTCCCCCACTGGTTTCAGTGGTGAGGACTGAGGCTCCTTGATTACTGGTTCAGTGGTGGGGTGTCACATTTATTGGTTGGCAGTGGTGAGATATCCACATATTGGGATTCAGTGGTGTGGACATTCAACTTCTGTAGTCAGTAAACAGTGGTCACTGAAGAAGGTGTTTGTACTCTCAATCAGCCACCCAGTGAATATTCAGAGTTTCACATCACATCAGTTATATTTATTTTTTGTTAGCTTAGTTAGTCAGGGAGAACAGGCAAGGATGTCAGCAGAGGAGTATGAAAAGCTTACAAGGAGCCAGTTGGCTGAGATGTGCCAAGCCAAAGGATTGGGACATACCAACCTGACTAAAGCAGAAATGATTGCAGCCTTTGCCACAGCTGCATCACAGATCAGCAGCCAGGAAGACAACCAGACTAGCCTTGGGGATGCACAGCTCTCAAAAAATGAACACGTCAACCTTTCCACAGAGGACTTAAAAATCTGTCTGGAGATAAACAGATTTGAACTGTAGGCAAAATGTTTGAAACTAGCATCAGGAGAGACTGCAGCAGGAGAAACAAATGGAATCAGAAGCAGCAGAGGACCGAGATGCCTGGAAGCCGAAGAAAATGAGAGGCAGAGGCAACACAAAAAGGAGATACTGACTCTTCGCCAGGGTCATGGAGGTAATGGGGAAGGGAATACCCGAACCCCAGAAGCAATAAAGGAGATTTCTTTCACAATTTACAGATTGTGATAATTTTGATAGTTTTATTCATATGTTTGAAAGGGTATGTATACAGTATAATGTTGACCAAGGATTCTGGATACGGTTCCTGACCACCTTACTCCATGATAAAGCTTTCTAAATTGTCTGATATTGATTGCTTAAATTACAACACTGCTAAAAAATATTTATTAGAATGTTTTAAGTTAATACCTGAAGCTTATAGAAAAAAGTTTCATGAGCATAGACACAAGCCAGATGAAAGTGTGAGTGAATATATTGCTGAAGTAAGCACTTATTTTCATAGGTGGGTGACTGGGTGTCAGGCCACCACTTTTGAAGGGCTGGCAGACCTTTTGATGAGGAAACAAGCTCTTAGCACTTTACCTGAGGACATGAGAATCTGGTTAGTGGATAGAGAATGTAACGCAGCAGATATGTTAGGGAAAAAGGGAGACCTATACCTAGAAAGCAGGGCATCACTGCACAGGAAATGGATACCCAGTGCTGCACATGGGTCTAAGGGAACTGCCAGTAGCAGTGGAAGCCATTAGTTCAGGTACATGGCCAAGACCAAGGGTTAACTGTTTTAAATGCAACCAGTGGGGCCATGTAGCATATAGATGTCCATGGAGTCAAAGTGGGGAACAAAAGCTGAGACAGCCAGTAAGTGCAAATGACAGAATGCCAGCAGTAAGTGTCTGCAGACAAGGGTACCAAACTACCACAAGAGGTTATATCCTATCTTAGTAGATGGGAAACAGGCCAGTGCTAAGAGAGAGACAGCCTCTGACCTAACCATTGTAAAGTGCCTGCAATGATTAAAGAGGAGAACTACTTGCTTGGGCAGTCCAGTCCAGTCAGAGCTTTAAGAGAGTTCCCATTCCAAATACCTTTGGCTAGGGTTTATCTTGACTGGGAATGTGGAAAAGGAAGCAAACAAGTAGGTGTATTTGAGGATATTCCTGCAGGTGTCCTGATAGGGAATGATTTTGATAATGCAGGACTTTGTGTGCATGCAGTTACATGCAGTCAGGCTTGGAGACAAGCGTGTGCATCTGGTAGCCTTGGGTGGACTCAGACAAACTGCGCACTTGCAGCCAGGACTGGTGAGGTGGCAATTTCAGAGAGGGAGCTACCCAGTAGCACTGAGGCTGAAGGTGAGCCACAGCTGCTTGTGGGTGCTGATGCTCTCTTGGACAGAGTGACAGCAAGGGCAGAGGTGAGTAGTAGTATCCAGGCTAACAGTGAGGCACCATTGTCAGAAAATACCAGACTTTCTGTGGAAGGGGAGCTGGGAAGGGTTACAAAGATAGAGCTGAGACAGGCTCATCTCTCAGACCTTAGATTACAGGGCTTGAGGGAAGTAGCCAGAGAGGCACCTGATTCTAAAGAAAAGGGGGAATCTGTATACTGGAACAAAGGGTTACTGTATAGAGAGTGGACTCCTGAGGGAGGGCTAGAGGGAGAGAGAATATAGCAGTTGGTAGTGCCCAGGCCTACCATCCTGCACTTCTAGCCATAGCCCATGACATTCCCTTTGCAGGCTATATGGGCATAAAATATACAAAGAGACGTATTATGCAGAACTTTTATTGGCCTGGGATTTCCAGGGATGTAACATTGTACTACAGGACCTGTGAGCAGTGCCAAAAGATAGGTAAGGCAGGAGACAAGGTGAAAGCTGCTTTGATGCCTTTGCCTATGATTGAGGAGCCATTTCACAGGACAGCTATGGATAGTGCGGAGCCTCTGAGCACTCCAAGTTCCACAGAGAAAAAGTATATCCGAGTGTCTGTAGATAATGCTACAAGATACCCTGAAACAGTGGCCCTATCCTCCGTTGAGGCAGAAAGGTGGCAAATACTTGTTAGAGATTTTCAGCAGGGTAGGTTTCCCAAAAGAAATACTAACTGACAGAGGTGCCAATTTCATGTCAGACCTACTGGCTTGTCTGTGGAAGCACTGTGGGGTGAGGCACCTAAAGAACACCCCCTACCATCCCCAGACTAATGGTCTGGCAGAGAGGATAAACTACAATAAAGTCCATGTTACGGGCATTTGCAGACCAGTTTAAGAGGGAGATGGACAATTAGTTGCCCCATCTGTTGTTTGCTTACAGAGAGGTGCCTCAGGAATCCACAGGCTATTCACCCTTTGACTTGCTGTATGGGCAGAGGTTGAGGGGACCTCTAGATTTGATTCATGATGAGTGGGAGAGGGAGTGTGAATCCCACAAGGAGTCTGTTGGTTCAGTGGTGGGATGTCATAATTGGGAACAAATTTTCTATAGTACCCGACTGTCCCCAAGAATGCCTTCACCTGCTTTTTGGTAACAGGGGCAGGCCATGCCTGAATAGCTTCCACTTTGGCAGGTTCTGGCCTGATCTTAGCACTTCCCATTCTATGTCCCAGGTAGGAGACCTCTGCCATACCCATCTGACACTTACTGGGCTTAATGGTCAAACCTGCCCTTTGCAGTCTGCCCTGGACCTCCCTGACAAGCTGAAGGTGCTCATGCCAGGAATGGCTGCAAATGGCAATATCATCTAGGTAACCAAGGGCATAATCTTCTGCTAAGCTATGATCTACCAGCCTGTAGAATGTGACTGGTGCATTTTTATCCCAAAGGGCATATTTTTGAACTCATATAATCTGAAAGGATTCACAAAGGCTGACCTCTCTCTAGTGATGGAAGTCAAGGGCATTTTCCAGTAGCCCTTGATCAGATCAATAGTGGTCAGATACTTAGCCCCACTCAGCTACTCTAAGGCTTCATTTGTCCTAGGGATGGGGAAAGCATCTGACTCTGTGTGACTATTTAGTTTTCTGTAGTCCACACAGAACCTGCTGCTGCCATCTTTCTTTGGTATCAGCACCAAAGGGGAGGCCCAGGGCTGCTGGACTCCTGGATTACCCCGATTTGCAACATTTCCTGTATCTCCTCCCTCAGAGTCTGTCTGACTCACTCAGGCACCCTATAAGATGCCTGTTTGATAGGTGTTTGGGGTCCGGTATCCACATGGTGCTGCACCAGGTGGGTACAGCCAAGTTTCCCAGTGAACATGCCCCCAAACTCCAGTAACACTGCTCAGATTTCTCAAACCTGGATAGGGAATAGCTGCTGAGACACTGCTATCCCTTCCACTGAGGTGTCAGTCTGAGACTCACTGAGGAGATCAGTCAACAGATCCCCCTCAGACTCTTCCTGTCATCCACTGTAAATACTCAGCACCAGGGCCTCTCTATCATGGTAAGACTTCATCATGTTAACATGGTACAATTTGTACCTCTGCCTCCTGCCTAGCAGCTCTGACAGGTAGTTAATATGACTGACCTTCCTTACCACTTTGAAGGGTCCCTCCCAAGCTGCCTGCAGCTTACTGTGTCTGACAGGAATGAGAACCATATCCTGCTATCCCACAGCATACTCAGGCTCGAGCATTCCTGTCATACCAGACCTTTTTCTGCTGTTGGGCTCCAGCCAGGTTCTCCTGGGCCAAGCCCATGAGCTACCTGAGCCTGATTCTGAGGTTTAGGATATATGCCACAACAGGCTCCTTGTGGGATTAACATGCACCCTCCCACTTATCACGAATCAAATCTAAACGCTCCCTCAACCTATGCCCATATAGCAACTCAATGGGTAAAAAAAACTGTGGATTCTTAGGGTACCTCTCTGTATGCAAACAGCAGATGGGGCAAATATTTGCATAAAAGTCCAAGAGAAGCCAGCACACAAAGTCCATCACCCAAATACATGATAATGTATTTAAACCAACAAAGAACAGACAGGTTTTGGCATAAAGCCTTCATCAGTGTTCCACTCTCTCTTAAACTGGTCTGCAAATGCCCGTAGCATGATCTTTAGTGCTGAGTTTAACCTCTCCACAAGACCATTAGTCTGGGAGTGGTATGGGGTGGTTTTTAGGTGCTTCACCCCACAACACTCCCACAGACAAGCCAGCAGGTCTGACATGAAATTGGCACCTCTGACAGTCAGTATTTCTCTTGGGAAACCTACCCTGCTGAAAATCTCTAACAAAACATTTGCCACCTTCCCTGTCTCGATGGAGGACTTTACCATTGTCTCGGGTGTCTAGCTGCATAATCTACTACCACCAGGATATACTTCTTCTTGGGGTACTTAGAGGCCTCACAATATCCATATCTACCCTCTGAAATGGCCCCTCAATCACAGGCAAAGCCATCAAAGGAGCCTTGACCTTGTCTCCTGCCTTGCCTACTTTTTTGGCACTGCTCACAGGTTCTGCAGTACCCTGTTACATCCTTTGCAATCCCAGGCTAATAAAAGTTCTGCAAAATATGTTTCTTGGTAAACGTTATGCTCATATGACCTGCAAAATGAGCTATGGCTATAAGTGCCAAATGGTAGGCTCCAGTCACTTTCAACTGCTGTATTACCTCACCCTCTAGCCCTCCCTCAGTGGCCGACTTTCTATACAGCAACCCTTTGTTCTGGTATACAGAATCTCATTTTCCTTGAGAACCAGGTGCCTTCCTAGCTACCTCTCTCACTGGTATCCTCTGACAGTGGTGCCATATTACGACTCACCTCTGCCCTTCAGTAACTCTGTCGAAGGGAACATCACTACCTACCAGCAGTAGTTGCTAACCTTCAGGCTCACTGCTACAGGATAGCACCCTCCCTAAAATAGCCACCTCACCAGTTCTGGCTTCATGTGTGGGATCTATCTGGGTTCTCCCCAGTCTACCAGACCCACATGCCTGTCTCCAGTCCTGACTGTAACTGCATGCACACAAGGTACTGCATTATCAGAATCATTCCCTATCAAGACATCTGCAGGGATATCCTCAAACACACCTACATGCTTCCTTTTCCACCCTCTCAGTCAAGGTGGAACCTGGCCAAAGGCATTTGGAATGGGGTCCCTCCTAAAGCTCTGACTGGAGTGGACTTCCCAAGCAAGTACTGCTCCTCTTTAACCACTGCAGGCTTCACAATGGTTATGTCAGAGGCTGCGTCTCTCTTAGCAGTTGTTATTAGTGATTACTTTTTGGTGGAATTTCCTATGGTTCCTGTGGTATACAGACTTCCAAAAATCTATAAATGATTGGTGAATCCTCCAATGTGACTGATCATTTCTGGATGGGGTTGGGTCACTGGGCCCCTGTCTATATATGTAGAAAAAGAGTTGTGTCCCATCTTGGACAAGATCTGTATGGTCTTAAGAGATACAAAGCATTTTTTATGTTTTTTGTACAAATGGTCTATCAATAGTAAGATGAGAACTTTTGTTTGTTACGCTGGATGTGGTATCGCTATTCACTGTGATACCCAATGATGTTGGGACTGAGTTTGTACGACTTTTTTGTCAAGAAGCTCCAAGTATATTGCTGAACAAGTTCAATTTACTTTCTAGTTTGTTTGAGATTATCCTTGCAATAATGTCTTTGTTTTTAATGAGCAGTTTTTTGTTCAGAAGATAGACATAGCTATGGGCACAATGTGTGTCTATAGCTATGCCAATGTTGTTTTTTCATGCTGAGAACGTTTATATGTTTTGGCTAGAAGTAACTTTTTTAGGCAGCATGTATCACATTATGTTCATTTTGTTGATTTTTTTTAATTTGAGCAGGTTCAGTTGTTTTACTACATGATTCTGTTGATTTGCAGCAGACTACTAAATTTCTGTGCTTTACTATGAATTTTTCAGAAGAGAGTATATAATTCGTAGCTGTATGAGTGATTAAAACTGTGGTAGGCCTGGATACCCAGGTGTATAGGACACCATGCTGGAGGCTGAGCACACTTCGAAAGCAGAGTATGCACCCTAGACAAGTCTTTAAAAATTTGGTTAGAGGGCAATTGCTTAGACGTGCCAGGCTTACTGCTAATGAATTAAATATGAAACAGTCCTTTGATGATCTTACGAATGGGCCTGTTGCCAGGGACTACAGCCCTGGTGAGATAATTGCAGCTCGTGTGCAGATATCCTGTCAGCAGGATGGTAGGGCAAAATCTTATTTTTCTGAGAGACCCAGATGTAGGGAGCTCTGTGAGTGTAAGCACTGACACTCTGAGGATGAGTATTACTTATTCGAATGATACTTGCTCGGTAAGTGATATTATATGAACACATCGGTGCGTATTAATGTGTGATGAAAGATGTAAGGGTATTTTAGGTGACACCTCTAAATTCTGCTTTAGAAATAATAAGTCTTTGAAAAGACTGTTGTGCTACAAGCCATTAAATAATGTTGAGAGAATGTCAAATAGGGTAACTACGCATCCGTGCGGAGCTTGTAGAATGTGGAAGTATGTTAATACTTGTGACACTTTTGTGCATCCAGATACCAAAAGTTTACAAGTTGAGACATTTTGCTACTTGTAAGAGTCATAATTTAGTATATTTATCAATCTGTGCTGTATGTCAGAGTTTTTATGTTGGAAAGACCAATAGAAGTTTGAGGGATTGCATACGTGAACATGTATATAGTATTAATAAGCATGATGTCAAAAATGCCCTGTTTAAACACATTTATGTTACAGGTAATAATCACATTTTTAAATTTTGTGTACTGGAACCCTTTAGGACATCTATTAGTGGTGGTGATGTCAGAACTCGGACTGAATGCATTGAAACAAAATGGATTTTGGAATTACAGCGTGATACAGGAAAAGGGCTTAATGAGTATGTCCCTTTAAGACCTCTTCTGAGATCACAAGGCCTGAAGCGGTGAATTTGAACTCTGCTATTTGATGGCTGCTTAGAATGTTTTTAATCTGAGAAAGTGACTAGTTAGGTCATGAAAGCACTAATCCTGATTGTATTTTTTTTAGTTTTTTTTTTTTTTAAGTTTTATACTTGGCTTTATGGCTGTGTTGACTGGTTGTGTTCTTCTGCTAGAAACTGTTCTGTTTGTGTTAACCAGTCATATCTGTTTGTTCGTACTGTTCTTTGAGGATTCAAGTAAACATTGCTTTACTCTATCATAGTTTAAATAATTAATATCAGACAATTTAGAAACAGCAATTACAGCTTTACAATGTAGTAAGGGGGTCAGGAACTGTACCAACAGCCCTTGGCCAACATTATACTGTTTACACACGCTTTCAAATATATAAATGAAACTATCAATATTATCACCCTCTCTAAAATGTGGAAGAAATTTACTAACCTTTATTGCTTCTGGGGTTTGGTTATTCCTTTCCTCATTACCTCCAAGACTCTGACAAAGTGTTAGCATCTCCATCTCATGTTGATGTTGCTTCTCATTTTCTTTGGCCTCCAAATGCTGTAGTCTCTCTGCTGATTCTAATTCCAAATGTTTGGCCTCCTAAGTCTCAAACTTTAGACAGGTTTTTAAGTCCTCTGAGAGAAGGGCAGACTGTCCTGTTTCTGAAGGCTGCAAATTCCTATCACCAGACTGGTTATCCTCCTGGTTGCTGGTCTGAGCTGAGTCTAAGTCAGAAATAATTTCCTCTTTAATCAGGTTGGCATGCACCAATCCTTTGGCTTCATACACCTTAGCCAACTGGTTCTTTGTCAGCTTGACATAATCCTGTGCTGACATCTTTGCCTGCTTTCCTTGACTAAACTAAACTAACAAATAATAAATAAAACTGCTGTGATAATGAAACTCTGAATGTTTACCTTGTGGATGCAGAGAGTGCACACACTTTCAGTGACAACTGCCTACAGGCCACAGAAGTTCAATTAATATCCACACCACTGCTCACCAATATGTGGCATCCACTGTCTTGTCCAGTAACCAAGGAGACTTAATCCTCACAACTGACACTGGAGAGGGACATTCACTTGGAACAAAAATAGATACACACAGCATTTCCAGATGCAGATCTCTGTATCAAGCACAAGAGAACATAGGGAACACACTCAGTCCAGGGTCTAGGTTTCTCTCTCTCACCTTCTCTGTCTCTCCAGGTCCCCTGTGAGACTCCCCACTGGCATAGCTGTAGAGTTGAGTCCTCAGCCAAGTGGCCAAGTCCTTTACCACTCTCTCAGTGAAACCAGTGCTCTGTGTCCCTGCTACAAGCAACTGACACACACACACACACACACACACACACACACACACACACACACACACACACACACACACACACACACACACACCTAGGAAAGGCTAGCAAAGATTTACTAGCTATGACCCCTTCTGCCCAGACTATAAGCTAGTTACACTGCCACCAGACACTCCAAAGCCAGTTACCCTAAGTCTCTTACAAGGGTACCCAATTATACTGACTGAAATTAATATTAACACAAATGATAGTGTTTGACCAATGCAGTAAGGCTTTCAGGAGTGGCCACAGAGTCCCCAAATAGTTATAAGTTCTCTCAAAGTTTAAACTATTCTCTAAAGGATTATCCACAATGAAAAGTTTAAATATATTTAATAATAAATAAATAAAAGTACATGAAAATGTAAAATTTCTATTTACAATAAACACCAGAGTTTCAATCACAGGAAATATTAAAATAACACATACAAATAGATTCACACAGATGCAGAACAAAAGTATTTAACTAATCTCACTATATTTTCTTGACTGATCTAAAGAATAACTATTCTCTGGTTACTTATTAGAGCAAGGCAAGATGAAGTAGGTGAGGGGGGTTTTCTTTGTCAGGTTCCAAAAACAGACTGCTCTAAGACTTCAGTCTCATCTAGTATTAAAACATAATTCCTGTCCTGGATTACAGAATGACATCACATGCATCTGGTCATTTGACTTTGGTTTGCATACTACCCCCTTTTACTAGAAGCTGTCAGGATTTAACATATATATGTCAAAAATACGCATACATAGGTCTTTGCTAAGATATGTTGCAGCTTCTGGAAGCCATAAAACCATTTCAACACTTTCACCTTTTCAGGGTAGCAATTAGCTCCCTGCTAATGACAATACAGCTGGATTCCTAATCCTTGTTTTGCCAGACATTTTGTCTCTGGCTGCAATCAGAATTGTATGATACAATCTCTATGGCCAAAGTTAAGTAATTTAATTTCAAACTTTTTTTTAAAGTTAGCTGGAGCTGAGCTTAACCTCTTCTCTTCCAGTATCCTCTGGTACTCCTATGGTACAATATTAATTTCATCAGTTAGAATACAGTCTGACATACAGGTGTATTTCTTTGCTGTCCACCAGGACACACTGTTTGTACATTTTAACACAAGCAGCTTTACAAATAAATTTTTCAACACAAGCATCTGTACCAATCAGTATGATATACAAATGACATATAATTCTTTACAAATCTCCAGTTAGCTATGCTGGCGCATGTTACTTATCCACTGCCTTACTTCTCCTGGCAAAGCTGGCAATACATCACATCATCACACTCTCCATTATTCTCTGACTCCAGGAAAACCACAAACTGTTTTCAAGTAGTGGCCCTAATGTTTTGAACACATGTAGTAAATGATGCCTTCCAGAAAATCAGTAAGTTATGAGTTTCTACAAAGTTTATTTATGTATTCAAAGTGAGAAAAAAATATTTTCATGTTTCTACAAGGTTTATTTATGTCTTCAAAGTGAAAAAAAATATTTTCATCTTCATATGAATTCTGGTGCAGACTTGCCCATGTAGCTGCTCACATGTGGTCATTAGATATGAGTTTGCAGGCAACAATATACAGGTTATAATCTCCATACATAGAATCCAGAAAAGTTACCATTACTGACATGACTTCTTATACATCCTAGTATCACTGTCATTCAATACTGGTGCTACTTGGTTAAAGAAAGCTCTAAAGGCTATCACAGATCACATGGAAATGAAAACAGACACTATAGAATCTATAATGCATGCATATTCTTGAAACCACACTCAAACCTCATTGACACTGCAACATATTCCAGCAGTAACACAAAATCTTGATTACATAGCCATGTGATATAAGCTTACCACCCTCTCTGACCACAGGAATAATACTATTTTACTACTCTTTCTATGTTACTAACTCACTTGATATCAGAAAAAGGGGACAATAATTAGAACATGCCTCTTAAAGATAACTTCCTACTAACGTAAAAGAAAAATGGTCTTCATCCACGTTTCTGCAGAGTTTCTCAACTTTCTTTGGACACTGGTTTTCATATGATTACCATGCTTGTCCAGTTTGCGCATCCATTAATACAGTTTTGTAGCACAATTCTAATGTCTAACTCAAGTCTAGACACTTCCATGACATCCCTTAAGCAAAACTTAGTTACTCAAAAAGGATATTTCATGATGATCTTAAACTTTGTGCAACAAAATGTAAATGCTTCTAAATGCACATTTTGGGAATGTGTTTGGATCTTGTGATTATTTTCATTTAGTGCTCAAGCTTAAAACACAATTTCAAATATTGAGGGACTAGTTTTAGACATATTTATTTTCAAAGATACTGTAGAACTATGATTTTAGTGCAGCTGGTCATATAAATTAGGATTTGAACACAATGTATCACTGGCACAGGAACAAAACAGTATGTGATGTATAATTTTATGTTATTAGAAATCCATATGATTACATAACTACTTCTGGGAAAATGTTGACTGTTCATATTGGGATATATCATGCCAAATCAGATTATGAGAATCCACAATCACAAACTTTTTGAGACTTTATTTCTGAATTGGAAAATTTCAATACGTCACCACAGTAAATTCAGAATGAAGAAAATATATATTGAAAAACTACCTTTTACAATTTCAGTCTTCTTTGTCAGTGTTTTTTTTTCACCTCTGCATTGTACCCCCTTATGCCATTATATGCTGTATTTATTCTAAGACTAAGGCTGCCAATTTCATTAGGTAGTGAAAAAACAAATACCAAAATGAAGACCCTGGCTCCCATAACCCATAAACAGTCATGTAGCATTGCAAAGGTATATGGATTTTGGAATGTTTTCCTTGACGATCCATTCCTCAATGAAGCTAGCTCAAACAAAGGCAATTAAATCATATGGGCTTTGAATTCTTGAGTGAGTCTTTTGCCCTTAAGAGTGAGGGCTTCTCTTTTAAGAATTGGTTATCTTAAAGTCAGTTCATACAATACATTTAGTCTTCATGTATCTATCATCATTTTGAAAGTAATGAATTTATTTAAAGATAATATTTTATACATTCAAGGATGTATCTTTGTTAACAACAAATGTACAGCATTTAAAGAACTAACTGATCCATTAAGACACTTACTGAAAGCTTTCTCCCCTGTACTTTCTTAAGAAATTATAGGAAGTTCTTCTTTAAAATCATTGTTAACCTCTTAAAGTTAATAATTTCGACAGCCCACACTGCACATGATATCATCATTATTACTCTTCTCGCCGCCAGCTGTTCAAAGATTACGCAGAGCTGTGCATACTGTATACTAGCGAATTCAGGCGGACAGCTCTGACTCAAAACTGAGTATGGGAATCCTTTTCATTTTATAATGGGGGAACCCGATATTTAATTTCTTGTACAGGCCTGAATTGTATGCTGCCATGCCACTGTCTCTGGAAAATAGATCGATAAAGCTGTGAGTGTGAGCCAGATGACCTGGGACTGAACTGGCAACCTGTTAACTATGTGAATGAGAGACTGACAACGTCGTATTCATTTTTGGGGTGGGAAATTGTGTAGCCTACAATAATACCAGTGGAAATGTAAACTTTTACAGTATGCAGAGTATGGATGACTCTGAAAAATTGCACTCATAGGGTCATAGGTGAATACTAGGGTAACTGCCCTGAAGGGCTATTTTAAACTTAGCCAATAGCCTGAGATCAAAATCAACCTCTGTACTTTGTGTTTATAAGGTGAAGGTTTAACCATTATGCCAAACCCACTCACCCTTATGAGTTTGCCCAGAGCAGCTACTGGGCTGAGATTACTGCAAGAAAACTGGAAAATGGTTGCTTAGATGAACGTTGTACCCTGATGTGCTCTTAACCTGTTGCTGGGGAAGAGTTATGAATGCTCACATATGCACAGACAGCATGAACAAAGCTCAAAAAAGAATTATATATGCCCATTTCTGATTCAGTCCAGCATTACTGATTTAGTATTAAACTATAAAACATGTACAGTTAACTTATACTGAACTAAAAAAAGATCATTAATTTGAAAGTATATGAGGCCCAGAAGAGATAAAGAAAAATAATTTAATCATAGTATAGTCTTTGGTTAAAGACATTCCCTTAATCACAAACTGCTTTCTTTAAACAGGGTAGCCTTTTCTAAAACAAGTATATCACATAGTCAAATACAACTTTTCTTTAATGAACCATCACAAATATTTTATACATCATGGTTTAAAAACAGAATTTGCATTCAAGATCATTTTCAATTAATTCTTTTGTGTTATCTCAGTACAGTAATTGTTTTAGAAATATTTATAGTAAGTATTTAAACCTTCTGTTATTCAACTATGAATAAATAGCTGAAAATGGAAGAATAAACAACTGCTGATCCTTTTTTCACTGCTTGACCGTGTAAACTACTTTTGTACTGTACAGATAATTACTTTCTTATTTTTTCATCAAATACGTGATTTAGATTTCATAGAAATTCAAATTACGTCCACTATTTATGCAGCTTCATCAAATTTCTGTGCATCGTATTTGTTCACTCCTCAAAACACACATATACATCAGCCATGTTGCAGTATCGGGATGTGTGCCATTTATTAACAAATAACATTTAATCTTCAAATTATCTTGTCATGTAGGAGGCCAGTAAAGAAGATACATCTCAGCCATAAGGCACCACCCAATAAAATAGTCATAAGGTAACCTGAGTAATTTTAAACAAACACTAACTTCAAAGGGGATTTGTATATATTTTATTTTCAGAAAATTCTTTCTCTGGACAGTAATATGACACTCATGGCAAGACTTTGGGTTTAATTTTATTTGCATAGAAATGCTGAATGACTTACCAAAATAAAGTTATGGCACAGTAACACTCCCCCTACTCTCCAAGGTCATTTTCTTTTGTCACTTCTGCTATGCTACCTTGACTTTGCGTTATCTGGGGAATTACTCAAGACTGGCTACATTTAACCCCCAGAGTGCAGTCCAAGGTATCCCATGCTCATACCAGGGTGACGTATATTCTGCCTAACTCCCACCAATTATGGTAGGAATTCAGAGGTTTTATTTTGCTTCTGATTCCCACCACTATGAGTCATGTATTTTTACAGCAGTACGCTTGCATTAATCAGAAATTATGTGTAAACCAGGCATTCATTTTTAATAAACAAAGTGAACAGTATAAAGGAATTTGGTACTATCATGTTAATTTCATAGCTGTTCCATATATGGAAATACAGTTTTCTGTTTCTGCTTCTGGAGTGAAAGAAAGCACACAAGCTATTCCAGAAGTTACACACTATTAACCTTAAATGGCAGCTGCACCTTTGAGACAGGCCATTAGCTGATTTCTTTTCATAACTCATCAAATGTAAAAATGCAAGAAATTTAGCTGACATTGCCTTTCCACTTAGAAGGCATTCTACCATACATACTGCACCATATGAGACTTATTACACCCAACAAGTGTACTCTCTATGTATCTGAAATGTTTAGTGCAAATTTATTTTGTTCTATACTTACCTATATTGGATTGCAATTACCTTTTTTTGTTCAGTTCTCTCTTCTCAGTATGCAGATTACTTGGCTCCAACATTTTAGCAAACATTAAAAAACTGTCAATATATTTCTCTTTTCTTTGGCATCAACTGCTGTGTCTGAAGTTGTTGCTTAACCAACACTGCAAAGGAAAATCACTCTATAATTTATTCGAATGCTTGCAAACATGCCTGTGCACATTGTCAGCTCTGCACTTGCCTCTTTTTTTTTTCCTCCTCTCACTTCCTCTACAGCTCCCTGTCTGATAGCTACAATTCAAAGGCCCAATCCACCAGTTCATTCTATAGGGGCATCCCCAGGGTGTTAAGTGCCCTACTGCCCACTCATTCCTGCCAGGAAGCCCTAATGAGTCATGATATTCTCCCAAAAGTGAGTCTCGAGTTACGGGGAGTGGTCCAGTTGAAAATTCTGTAGAGGGGCCTAACTTTTCCTCCCATAGACTGTTTATTAACTCACTTTAACTGTGTGGTTGGAAGAGAGCAGGTGTACATTACATGTTCCCATGTTCCCACATATCTCCTTTCTCCGTGCCCTGAGCAGCATGAGCTAAAGTGGTCCCTGCTGGAGGATGATACATCAAACCACCACTAGGTGTCATCAGTGCTGCTGGTTTGAAGGCTCCCTCCACCCAGGCATGAGGAAGCATTTGCAGCTCATGCGCACCATCCCCCTCACTAGCCCATGCTGCTGATCAAACATGGTTTAGGTGACCGTTATCAGAGCTTCGTTCCTTCATGGCACTGGGGAGGGCTCATTCTTGTATTTTCCAGTTTTGTGTTTTACTCCATCTTGTAAACTTTATTCTCTTGTGGCACTGTTTAGTACATTGTTTTCTGTTTTGCATGTTGATCTGGGTCATGACTGAAAAGGGTGGCTCAAGAAAGTTCACCTAAAAGGTTAAACAAATAAAATGGACAGCTATGTCTTTCCCTCAAGAAGTGATATCACAATTTTTACTCATATATTTATACTAGCAGGATGCCATTTTCTCTCCTGTCTTTTATATCAAAACTCTGGGAAGAGAGGAATCCTTGCTTATTCCTCATTATTCTTGCACTAACCTTTCTTCAATAAATGTTGTAAGAAGCAGTTAGTAACATCAATATCTTTTCCTGAATCTCTTCAGACGTTTTAAAGTTATCTCTCCCCATTGTTTTGCCTGGCTACAGTTTTCAACTTCTGATTTGTTACTTCCCTTATGCTGACTCTTTTCCACCCTGCCCCACAGCAGTTTTGTCTGTTACTAGTACGTCTTCCTACTTGCAAAATCAATACTTCAGCATTTTTATTTCTCTTTTGTTGTGCCCTTATCTGTCTCTCTCTCTCTGTAAAATTTTCAGTTGTTCTATCTAAAGCCTTCTGCATTATGTAAATCATAGTTTAATCCTGCTGTATAGCTAGGCATTTAATGCATTTTTAACTTTACCCCCTTTACTGCATTGGACTCCTTATTTCTATCTTTCTGTTTCACTTGCTGCAACTTCTCCTTTGACCTCTCACGGTACCTTCTATGCATGCTGGGATTTAGTTATAACATCTGTGATCAGAATGAACAAGAGAGAAATGGGCATATTTAATAATATTATATTATATTATAATAATATTTAATGGGCATATTTAATGTACAATGTAAATATGCACCTTTGTTACTTTCATAATCATTTAAATTATTCATGCAGAATAAAGTATTTCTAATATAAATAACTAATAACCTATGCACTAATTCTTAATATACAGATTTATTAGACAATTTATACTTCTTTAGGTTAAATAATATTGTGAGGTAATAACTATGCATGAAGGGTTCACTGCTATCTATTTATATAATTTGTTCTTGTTCATGTATACACTGCTATATCCTTGCTGCTACCATTTGGCCCTGGTCATAACACAAAATGGTCCTGTTTTAGTACCAGTTTATTTACCAAGTTAAAAAATAATGAAATAATAATAATAATGAAATAAATGAAAAAAAATCTATTTTATTTATTTTTATAATTTTACACGCATAATAAATTATTAGGAGGAAGTATACATGGATAGACATTGGATCATGCAGCAGTATTATTGTTTTTAACCTGTATGGGTATTCTGACAATAATGTACTTTACAAATAAACAGAAATCAATAATCCCTAAAAATGACATAAAATAATAATGTGACACTGTATAAGTATTCACTTCTTCAGATGATGTTTGCATACCTTAGAAAATCTGGCTGAAATGCGAATTGGCTACCTCAAAGTCAAACTATTCCCACACTTTCTTTCAGGATTATGTACATGGAAGAATGCAGCAAACTATTTTCCTTCCGTAACTGAACATCAGCTGATATGATGGTTCTAACTAATCCTAATGTAGAAATCATTCCACACTAACAGCAATACTTAACTGGAATGCATTTTATAAGCTCTGAAACACACACACGCACACACGCACGCACGCGCGTGCGCGCACACACACACACACACACACACACACACACACACACACACACACACACACACACACACACACACATATATTATGGCCAAATTGGTTTGTTCTGAGCTGTTCAGCCTTGCCTAAGGCAACCTGGCTTACCATACAGTTTTACTTGTTTTGTAAATTCTGTTGCAAAACACCCACCAATTGTAACAAGTTTCGAAGTTCTGCAATTAGCTCCTTTCATTAATCAGTCATCCTCATTCTAGGCAGAAGCACATTAAACCTGTAGTTCCGTACCAAAACTGTGGCTGCACATAATGAGCTGTAGTTGTTTTTGAGGATCTATATCACTTCAATGAAAATTCAGTTCAGCGAACGGCATTTTGGTTTACTTACATTGAACATGCCATTCGTTGACCTGTTCATACTGAGATTGCAGTACAGTGAACATCAGGAAATTTGCCCTTTCCTCACTGTTGGTAAATATAATTAGCAGGGCTATGGAGGGGTCAGATCACAGAAGAGCAGATTTCGATGAACAACATTTCTGATGAAATATCGTTCGCTGAACAGTCACTTTGCTGAACTGATATAGACCCATTTTCAAAATATGTTAATCTAGCTACCAGAAAGTCAAATATATTACACTTTCTTCAGTGTATATGGTGGCTGTTTGTTAAATAGCTTAAAAGAAGCTATTTAAGAGCAGTATCAAGAATGAAGTGGTGGTATGGCTTCTATGGGTTACTTCCACACATTCAGATTTCCATAAAATGTTCATTACTGAAGAATTCAGAATACTGTCAATTAAAATATTCTTTCAATGAACACATTCAAGAGCAAACTTTTCAGATTTTCTCCTGTAATGATGAGAGGTGAAGTCCACCACATGACAAAAGTGCTTAAATGTACTTAATTTGTGTCTTGAGTGTTTCTGCCCCTCTTAACAGTGTTTGTGACCACGACTTTTCACAGCACAAAGTAATTCCCCTGTCAGATGACACTATGTACCTAGCAAGCCAAACTGTCAAAGTGCGCTCTGCTACAGAGAGGCAGAGTATGCTTGTATTGCTGGAGATTTAAAAAGGAAACTAAAGGCAGTCTTTTTATTCTTTGAAAATCACTAGCATCTTAGAAATGCTTCCAAAACTTTCTGTATTGGGTTATATGTTTGTTATCTACTGCAAATATTTGACTATTGACCAGTTCTGTATTTTAATAAATGGTAAAATCTTATCTCTATTATTTTGCTTAATCTATACCATTCTTTTCATTCCTGCTGTTTCTGTTGCTGTCAGGCTCCCGGCAAACCACAGTAGGTTGGAACTTTCTGGGTAAATGCATCTCAGGTGCCTTGCAGAGAGACTTCAGCTGACATTTTGCTACAGTGGGATAAAATGTCATTCTATGACCTTTCATATGCAGCAGACTGATCTATATTAGCCCTCTGATCTTATTGCTTAACATTAGTTCTCTGTCTCTCTACAATGTTTCTCTGTCAGTATGTTTTTAAACATGTTTTCTTCATACATACACTATCCAAACATAAAAACTGGGTTTATTCCAGAGCGGATAGAGCATTGTTCTGAACAAAGAGTCATAACCAGACAATGCTGTCATAATTTAGCTGATGAATCTGACCAGGATATTCCCTATAACATTTATACCAAGCATGAATAATTAAAAAAATACATTTTATTTGCTATAAATTAATTATGGAGAATGTTTGCTGATATTTAAGAATGTTGGTGGAATGACATTATAAAAGTTAGTTCAGTTACAAACTATAAATACATTTATGCAGTTTTTTAACAATAAATATGCAGCTTTCTGGATAAACACATACCCCTGGTTTCAATAAACTTCATGGAGGTTCTGTTCAGAGCCTACATGGAGTGTTTTTGCATATACGATATTGCTCATCACGCCATGCATATTAATGATGTGTGGCGCACTTAAACAAGGATTCACAGCTTACACCAGTATTGCTGGCCATGAAACCTGTAATATGAACGTGGATTGTAACTCTCAATCTTTTAGTGAAATAAATCTGGTCAAATACTAAAATAATGGGGGAACACAGGGCTAGTAATGGCGACAGATTTACCATACTATTATAAACATAGAAAGTTGGTACAGTAATAGGATTTGCATTAGCATGCATTTTCTAAAGGATATGAAATAAGAAAATAAAATGTATGTCACTGTGGACTGACTTCAGTCTTCAGTGATTTTTCCAAAAAAAACATACATTTCACAAGGAAAAGGCCAGAAATATCACTCAAACATCTGGACATTCTGCAAAATTCTGGACAGTTGGGAGGTATGATGTGGATACCATGTTCGTGTAAGGTTGCTGGCTGCAAAAGCCGATTGTAGGATAACATAGCAATTGCTTTTCCCTTACTTGAGTTTTTCTCATTAAAATTTGTTTGGGGGCACTGCCATAGATAGTACCATATCTCCAAATTGTTTTTTTTTTTTGATTGAGGCTAGTGTTTGCGTCACTAGCACAAATGTGTTTGGCTGTGCTCATCTGGTTTGCACAAAGTGCAGTAGTGCCCAAACTGGTGGAGTGGACTACCTAGGTTGCAGACAGGAGCCAGACAGTCACAAACATAAATAAGATGCATTCAGTTAATACTACTGGCTATCTCACAAACACAGTAAGCGGCACTGCACTGTGATTAACAGTGAGCACTTTATAATGAATATTAAGATAGGGCATATCATGTGACTAATCCTACGGCAGCAGGCATAAAGTGTAAGTGTGGAGTGCAGATGGCTGGGGTTCTAGTACATGATGTGCAAATTTTGTTTTACTATTGTGAGATTACAGATTATAGCAATGAAGTTCAATGTACACAACTGTTTTCTCAACCTTCTTGTGGCAATAGCTGTAAGTGTAGGAGAACCGTAGACATGGGCCATTTGACTAGCATATTTACACAAGTGCCTGTATACCAAATAATATTGAAATTGCAGTGCTTGCCACTGTTGCACATCGCTTAACATCACGCAAACACAGTACCCACCAGTGTGCAACCTCGAATACCATGTTTGCACAATGGTAAGCGATTCACAATGTTTGCAAATGTTGCAAAACCAAACTTTTTGCACTCTCAGTAAGCATGAGACTTGCAATTGGCATGAAAACATCAGGATACAAAATGCAATTGGTGGGAAATGCTCATTCTACATTTAGCTTGAGCTATGGTAGACATGTCTAGTGTTGCTGGTGAGGGAGTACGCTTCCAAGCACAGAGGTGGGGTGTTCAGGAGTCCAAATTCTTTACTGGACTCCTAATTCCTAGTTAAGGAACATGGGAACTGGTTGCTGCAGCAGGAGTATTCAGGCTTTGAATACAAGTCTAAAGCCTGGAATAGTATTGCCAGGGCTTTGGCCAGTGTTACAGGCATCCCCTTGCACTGATGAGCACCGCAGACATCACGTTGATGACCTCCAGAGGAGGAAGCAGGATACCCTCAACCATTGGATTAGGGAATTTAGTACAGAGGCACCCCACGGATGTGTACCTATCAATTTCGGTGAGTAATTCAAAGACTTAAAAGCTGAATATAGTCAAGACTGGTATTCATAATGATATTCTGTTCTGTTCTGTTTTTTCCACAGTTGCCATGGAGCGAGCCTTGAATGTGAGGTCCCATGCCACATGTTTAAGGATGTGAGATGCATGTGGTATGTATGCATCAGAACAGTACTATTCTAAATAGTATTTTAATAATAATGATTTTAATAGTAATTCAGTAGCCTTAAAAGTTAAGGACGGCTTAGTTGGTATTTAATACAATTGTATCAAATTGAGCATGCTTACCTCAACTGTAAAAGAAAGTATGCATGCCTTAGTCTGTAGCACAAAGCAACAGTTCCATATTCCTCAAATAACAGTGAGCATGCATCTCTAAACTGTAAAAGGAAAGCATGCATGCAGTTGTCTGTATGACAAAATAACAGTACAGTATTAGAAAGTAGTCAGTGGTTGTGTGTTCAAAAACTATGCTTCCCAAATATACAGTACTATTAGGTTTTCATCATTATTGCAATGTAACTTCAAACCTCTATACCAGTGGCACAAATGGCCTTCTGTAAACTGTAATTGGTTTAATTGGAACACCCATATGTGCAATATATGCACACATCAAGGACTTGTTGCTGTGATTTGTACTATAGTGTGTCTTTATTATGGACTGGATAGTATTAAAAGTAATGAAGACATTTGTTAGTTGTTTGTAGTGTTAAAAGTAAAGGTAACATAACAGAGTCAAATAATTGTATCAATGCTTTGTATGTCACAAAGGAAGTTACTAATGTTCTCCTTTTTTTCTCTCACCCCCAACCCTTATCTTCTCATTTTTTTTAATTTTTTTGTGTGGTTTTCCACTGCACAGCACAGGAGGGTAGGCCTGTTCCATGGAATCCTCCTGGCCCCAATGCACTGGCTACAGCACTGATGCCCAGCAAATCTGGTGTGTGACCTGGCAGCACCTCATCTGCTGCCACTATACTACCTGGCTTCTCAGGTAGTCCTACCCCAGAGGATAGGCCCGTGGCTCCCTCCGGGATCAGTGGCAGAGGTGGTGACTTTATCACCAGAGAAAAACTGCCAGGGATGGCATGTAGGTTCATACAGTAGTATAAGGCTAACTGCCCTTACGAGCCATTTTAAGCCTTGGCAATTATCCCTTGTGAGACTCAAACCCTGCACCTTGTGTTTGTAAGGCAAACACCTTAACCATTAGGCCACCCTCCCAACCCTCTCTGCTCTGCACTGTGGGTACACACCTGCACTGGATGGAGCACCTACTCTTCATCCTGGTTCAAAATACCTGTAAGAGACACAGAAGTTGGGCACTGTAGCCAGTGGCAAAGTGAGGTGCCAGTGATGACAGTCCACTGGGTGTGGACTTGATTCTGACAACCAGCTTGAGATGCATGGAACCTCACTTTCCCCAGCCATGGTGTTTACACACCTCCTGTGTCATTCACCATCCCTGACTCTTGTCTAGTCTGTCTGCAGTTGCTTCCTCACCTACCTAACTTACATCATCAAGACATTCCTACATCCCTTCTCCAGCACTTCCATCACTCTCTCAAAAAATGGACACCTGTCCCACACTGGCAATCAGCATACAGCCTGGGACTAAAAATAAAACCAGTCAAAGGGTGTTGAAAAGTTTTAGCACTTGAGGTATAACTACATGCTTTACATAAATGACAAGGGAAAGTCCTGACCCTTTCAGATCTAAGAGGACTGTAGCTATTGTAGAAGTTGTAATTTGGTGTACCTGTCAGTCTGTAGTAAACACCCTCACTTCTATATGGGTAAAACTAACAGACCTTTTAAAAAAATAATTTTAAGGCATAGAAGTGATATCCAGCTTAAAAACATGACAAATGCACTTATGAAACATGTTTCTATGAATCCAGGGAATAATTTTTCTTTTTTGATTTTACAGCTGCTGAAGAAGAATAAGAGAGGCGGTAACATTGCTCATAGTACTGAACTGGCAGTGATGAAGTGGATTGTGAGGCTACAAGCAGATGACTCCTGGGCTTAATGAGACTATGCCTTTAAGACCTGCATTACTTTTATGACAGCTGCTTCAATGAAACATTCCTTGTATTTTTTTGACTGGATAGTTTTTATTTAATGGAATGTGTGCTTTAGTTTAAAGTGCTGCTTCCTAGTTTGTGGTTTTTAGATCTGAAAAAAGAGCTTAATGCTTGAAAGTGTTTATCTGTTTTATCTTATTTATTAAATGTTTTGTGTGTTTTTAAACTGGATTGGCCGTGTTAGTTGGACCGCTCTTTTTTCCTCAATTTACAGAAATATCATAATGTGCCAGTTTAGGCTCGTTGTGTGTATAGCTGTACTGTCTGTAACAGTGGCAGCACTGTTAGTTGTTTAGCAAGTATTGCATCACAGTAAAGCATTTATTAATGTATCCCTGTGTTTCTTCCTTTTTATCATACATGATCATGACAATGGGAATGTGCGCCCTGTGCCACCTGATTTCAGTGTCTCATCAGACACTGACAATGATGGTGGCAAAACTGAGGCACAGACAAGGGGTGTGGAGGTTGAATCTGACACAAATGTTGACATACAGCCACCCCCTTCATTTTCCCTGGACACAGCCAGGTGGAATACACCTACTTAGTACACTAAGCCCACAGATCTTGGACATGTGGAGGGTGAGAACATGAACAGGGAAATGTGACTACTGTGACTTTTCTGCCTGTTGAGTCTGGCCATAGCCAAAGTGCTGTTGTGTTGCCACACAGGAGAGTTGATAGGGGTGCTCATGAAGGGTCTGCTGTCCCTCCTCCTCCTGGTGCAGGTGTCTCTTCCTGTATCACTCAACATATGCTTAGGGCAGTCATGGAGGCACAGACACATTCAGAAAGGTGCTCAAGACAAATGCTCAGGGTTGTAGATGTGGCACAGGCTGAGATGCATGACTGGCTCCACCATGGTGTCAGTTCACTGGATCAGATGAATGACATGTTGGACTGAGGGCGACTGTGATGGACCGAGGGGTGTCTGTCATGAAACGAGCAATGTCTGTAATGGATCATCTGCTGGGAGGAGAATGGCATCCTCATGGGTATTGGGCAGCCACAACATTTGCTGACAGCCAATGTGGCTGTGCCTGATCACGATCCTGTAGTGGCAGTACTTCCACTGGTCCATCAGTGAGAGTGCTGTCCACACCCAGATGTGCCAGGCCATGGGGTCATAGTGCTTGGGTGTTTCCATGAAGAGAGCATGTCCAGCAGACATCAGTCATGTTCAGGTATCAGCACTGCATCTGACCTTGGGCATGGAGCTGTCAGTGGAACTCCTGGCAGAGCCAGTTCTCATGATTGGGGCAACAACAGTGAACTGCCAACTCTACCATGTGTGGCTCACACCTGTCCAACATACAAAAATGTAGTGCTAGCACTGAGCTTGGCTGTATTCATGCAGACTCTCAAACACCAGTTTCACATGGAGGGACCCTACAAACACACATTCACCAGTTACATTGTTCAGATTGCCTGCTTCCTTTTGTTACTCAGACATGCTCATCAACTTTTAGTGTCAGTCTAGGCCTCCTGGTCCCCACACAACACCCCTGTGTAAGTGATGATAACTATGCAATATCCCTGCTTTCTGTCTTTTTTTGGATTTGGGGGTACAAAAGCTTTGGGTCTGATGCACAGGAGGGATAGTTACATTAGTGCCTAATATATCTGCATTTGTGTTGTTGAAAATATAATTGCACTTGTCACTTGTATTTGCCTTGCCAAATTATACAGTGGATAGCATCATCATGTCAGTACGTTTGAGTGTATTCTGTTGTAAGGGTTGTGAAGTCAGGAACTGCAATGTCTCTCATTACCTTCTAACTTTTCTCTTTAATGTTTTGCAGTACATATTTATGGTGCACATCATAAGACATACCATCACATTCAGATCTCACAACTGTATGACAGCACTGTAGTCAAACTCATCAGAACAGTAATACAGTATAATGCTCTCTTTTGCATGAACGTCATTGGACATATGCATCAACTGGACAGACCACAGGGCTTTTTCATCAAGATAACCCAGGTCCTTCTAACTATGCCATGATGTATGTGGATACAATAAGAGACATGTCACTGTCATCTGTTTGGTATCACATTAAATTACAACTGTTATTCTAAACATCTTAGTTTTAGTTCAAGCACTTGCGCTTCAGGCCAGTTGTTTTACATTAAGAAGGTTTGTAGTCTGCACTCTTGTGGGAGGTGAGGGTAGCCTTTGCCCGTTTGAGCTGGGAATTGCTGGTTGAAAGCTTATTGTGTCTATTGTTCTAAGTGTCTTTTTTTCTGGTTTAAGCAGTTGGGTTGCAAACCAGTTATTTACATTAGGAAGATTTGTGGTCTAAACTCTTGTGGCAGGAGAGGATAGCCTACACCCTTCTAAGCTGGGAATGGCTGGTTGAAGGCTTATTGTGATTATTCTGAAAGTGTCTTAGTTCTAGTTTAAGCACTTGGGCTTCAAACAAGTTATTTTACATTAGGAATGTTTGCGGTGTAGACTCTTGCGGCAGGAGAGTGTAGCCTACACCATTCTAAGCTGGTAACTGCTGGTGCATTCTTATTGTACCCATTATAAGTGTCTTTGTTCTGCTTTAAGCACTTGGGCTTCAGACCAGTTATTTCACACTAGGAAGTTTTGTGGTCTACACTCTTTAGGGAGTGTTCTACTGAATTGCTGCTTTACTGAAACTGTTTTTTTTTTTTCGCTTTTGTGACTGCAATTTTCCTCCAATTGAATTTCTAGTACTTCTGCATTTTATAGCATAAGGCTAGATTTAGGATTGTTAAATCTAGACTGTTTGGCATAATTTGAGCACTAAAACCAGCCAGTTTACATTAAGAGCATCTAAATCACGTTGTCAAACTTTTAAAAGTTAAAATATCATATGGTGAACACCATATGATCAAACTTTTAAAAGTTCAAACATTTCTACAGAGATCTCCATACAGTGTGGAATGGGAAGATTTCCCTTTCTGCACTGCAGTGTGATCTCAGAGTTGGTATATTTAAAGAGTGTGGGGTGTTCAGGTAGGTTTTTTCTTTGGTTAATTTTTTTTATTACATTTTCAAACTTTTATGCCGTACAAACTTTTAACAGTTCGATTATATAATATAGACACCATTAAGAAGGCCCCTGCACCCTTGTGGCAGGAGTGTGCAGCCAAAGGCCCATATGAGTTGGGGATTGCTGGAATAAGGCTCAGTCCTGGACTTTCTTTTTGGTTACTTTGTTAAAATTGTATAACTTCACTTGTATTTATGCATTGTGTTTGTGCGGGTTTGTACTCAGTTTACTGGAGCGGCTTAGTGAATTGCACTGCTGCCCTGTGAGAAACTCAGTTGTGCATTATGAAGCATTGACACAGTTTTCTACCCCTAGCCTTCCACAGAATAGCTGCTTTTTGTTAGTCTTACAGTAGAATCTGGTTCTTCTAGCCCACTCCCCAGTAATCAGTACATTATGTATCTGCCATAATGGACAGACAGTTTTGCACAATTTCTCCATCCAGACTGATTGATGTGGGCATCCTGAGGCAATGTAGCAATTGCGTCAAGTATACTGCACTGACAACCAGTTACTTCTAAAGGAAAGAAATACAACATTTGAGAGCTGCAGCTGTACTGTGAATTTGGAGCAGGTCATAACTGCACTGTCATGGACAAAACACAGCCTCTATGGGACCAGATAACATCCAAGGCTGTCTACTAAATGGTCTAAAACAGGACCTAGTGGAACCACTTGTCACTTTCTTCAACTGCAGTCTAAGTACTGGCTTTGTCCCAGGAGAGTGGAAAACAACAGTAGTAATTCCCTTGCACAAAAAGGGTCCATCAACAGATACTGGGAACTATAGACCTATAAGCCTAACCGGCCTTATCTACAAGACCATGGAGAGAATCATCATGGACCTTATCAACAAAGACATAGATGACCTTCAAACTCTTGACCTGACCCAATTTGGCTTCATTAAGGGTAGATCATGCTTATTACACCTGGTGGACTGCTTTGAGAATGTTAACAAAGCCCTTGATAAAGGCAAAACAGTACATTTCAGCAAAGGGAAAGTTCCTGCAAATAACAATATTAACAGTACCCCCCCCCCCTTAGCTCAAACCCCGTGGTGAGAGATTTGGGTACACAGGTTGATAGCAACCTTAACTTTGATCACCATGTGTCCACAGTGGTATGTTGCATATCTCATAAGTAAGGGCATCACATCCAGAGATAAGGATGTTATAACTCCCCTTTGCTTATCCCTCATCAGAGCAATAACAGAGTACAATTCTCTCTTTTGTATGTACCTCAGACACCTGCAGCAGCTAGAGAGACCTCAGAGGTTTCTCACCAAGAAAATTCAGGGCCTTCAACACATGACATACATGGACAGACTGAAGGTCCTGTCACTGTACTCTGTATATTATAGGCTGCTGAGAGACAACTTGTGCATGGCCTACAGAGCAGTCTTAGACCATGTCCTAATGGAAATGCTGCACATCTGCAAGTCACATGGGACTCACAAGCTCTAGAGTTCTTAACCTAGCCTACAACATTAACAGGACATGCTGGAGAGACAGATATATCTCCCAGAGATTGCCATCCCTCTGCAATAAACTTCCAATTCACATAAAACAGAGCTCCTCAATTACCCTGTTTAAGTGTAACTTAGATAACTGGATTGGAGACTGTAAATTTACCCCAGGGGTGTCAGCTATGTCCCTCTTGGATAAGTGCAGTTGGTGCTGATCATAGACTTGCACTGCAAGTATAGACCATACAACTTGGTCAATAATGGAACAAAGGTATACCATGGCTAGGCTTATAAAGGCCCTAGTGCCAATAGCTTAGTAACTGCCTATGAACTTAAGGTGACATCTGCCTGGGCTCCAGGCTAGTGTCTGATCAGGCTCTGGTATTATTTGCTAAGTAATAATCAGATACAGCAGATGACATCAGCATTGTCTGTTGAGCATATGGTGATAACAGTGTCCCACATGCCAGTGTAAAAGGCTCTCCGTAATGTCAAGTAACAGCTCTCACACACACAGACACACACACACACACACACACACACACACACACACACACACACACACACACACACACACACACACACACACACACACACACACACACACACACACAGTACTTTATGCAAGAGCCATGGTACAAGACGTTTATATGGCTGCAGGTCAGCTTATAGTGGATGACATCTGCAAGCCATGTGGGAGACAAGAGGTTGTGAGCTCTGCATGAAATAGAGGTGTAGGCTTGTGCAAGTATCAATATACTGGCAAGCCATGCCATTGAAGAAGTAACTGCATAATAGCATGTCTACTCTGCTGAGTAGAGATACACACATACCCAAATGACTGCAGTGAGAACAGAACCCAACTCATAGTGGGTGACATCAGCAATGCACACTGGAGAGAAGACGTTGACAGGCCTGCTTGAAATGGATGTGTAGGCAGGTGCAAGTATCAAAATACTGTCAATGTATGGGATTGGGGCGGTAACTGCAGGATACACACTTGCTTTTCTAGCTAAACACATACACACACACACACACACACACACACACACACACACACACACACACACAACTGACTGCAGTAAGAACAGAACCTGTACCTAAGAGCACAGCCTGCAGGATTCAATACTTTATGCAAACTCCACAGCATAAGTCTGACTTTTACATGGCTGCAGGTGAACTTATATTAGATGGCATCAGCAGACCATGTGGGGTACAACAGGTTGTGAGGCCTGCACAGGTGCATAGATTCATATGAGGCCAATAGCCTAACAGCACTAGGGTGTGTAGAAACCTAGCTGTGTAAAAACATATGTACCCTTATTGAGCATAGCAAAATGTTTGAGTTTAGTAGAGCAAGGCTGTCTGCACCACCAACTGGCCCTATCCATGATGGAGCACACAGCATTATATATTACATTTTGTAGTGTGGGTGGTATGTGTGTGTAAAAAATACTGACACCCCAGGGTTGTACTGCTTGGGGGGATGACACATGCATGTATTGTAAATATATGACATATGAATGTGTCCTCAATTTGCAATGTTTCTATGTGTACTTTTATGTCATAAAAAGGAAATGGACAATAAACACCAATAAGAAAGCATCGTATATACAGTTCCATAGCACAGTGAGCAATGGATTTGTGTGCTGGTTAACAAAATGTACACACATCCAAGTTAAACCTGTTTGTGCATAGGTAAGTGGTGTGCAAATAAGAGCCGCATTCCTAACATGTGCCAAGCAGAATGCAACAGTGGCAAGTAATTTCATGTATAGGCAGTTGCGTATGTGTTTTTTGCAAAAGTTAAAGCCATGCTGGTCAAGATAGCAGGAATACATTTACAGCACTATACTACAGTATACCCGCAGTCATAAATTTGATCATAAATGTAATAATACATAGATTACTCTGTCAGCAAAAATAATACTAGATGGAATATGGTTTATTTGAACCCAGGACTGTATGTATGGCAGTCCTACACTTACACCTGTTTTGACAAGAATATTGAGTAAACAGTTGCCTATGTTGCACTTCACTGTGGTAAACTGCAATGTTACAACAGTAAAACAAAGGTTGCAGACTCTGTACTCCAGGCTGGGTTTTCATGATGGCCAAGGGCATTAATTGAATGTATCCAGTTTCTATTTTTGGGTGTCTGCTTCCTAGGTGGTTCATCATGCAAACCAGATTAAAAACAGCCATTCCCACTCCCACCATTTGCGGTATGCAGCTCATCATGCAAAAAGTGCAATTATAAATGAGAAGAATAAGAAAAAAAATTAGTAATGGACACAAATAAGTAAAATAAGTGTTTGCTGTCAGATGTTAAGGTACTTTTTGCACAAATCCACCACTATTTATTTCATTACTGCATCAAGTTAAGAAATACAAGCATGTGCCATAATATTATTAAAGAATACATTCAAAATTCAGGACGTACCTTGCAAATGCAGTAGTTGACACAATTTTATTTCAGGCCTAGAATGTCCTTGTCTCTACTCCCATGGTATTGAAGTATTCAGGAAATACCCGAATGGAGGCTACATGAATGCTTTCTAGGTTGTTGAATAGGTCCACTGTACTGAAAATCACCTTATGCTGTAATTAGCACCTATAAAAAACATCTGCTGCTTTACAGAATACATCCAATCTGCTGATGTTCATTAATGTGTGATGCTACACACTGCTGCGAGCACTGACGCTAAACTAAGGTAAACACAGTTGATCTTGTTATTACTTTTCTCCGTTCCTGTGATATCACACAAACATGCAGCTCAAAAAGTGGAGGAAAGGTTGCAGACCCTGTACTAAAACCCAGGATCTTCTATACTCTAGACTTACATATACACATGCTACCAGAGGAATAGTTATGTGACAAGCACTGAGAAACCTCCCATTCATTCCTCCATTTCCTGTGGTTGCACTAAGTGCTGCATCACATAAACAACGACAAAAATTAATAAAGAAATTTCAACTTAAAGCCGTCAGAGATTATACATTTTAACAAACAATAAAGAGGATGAAACAGAGCTGGTGAAGTGTGCACTGCTTACATGCACTTTTACATTTCACAGACCTACATATACACCTCTGTAAGTGTAACCTGACACACTCCTCTGAAGTCATCATTCACTATTGCCAAGCATTCAACACTAACACTGTGGAAGTGTCTAGACAAAGTGAATATCCCTACTCGGTTACAATTTTTTTGATTCAGCAATTCTAATGAGTTTTGACCTCATTTGCATCTTCACCATGCTGACCACCCTGAATCTACATAGTTGGAAACTATGTAGTCAGGGAAATTGAAGAGGAGCCCAATGGTATACACTCAAGGGGAGGGTATTATTATGGTATGTATATGCAAAGAGGAATGCAGGTTTTGAAACAATTTGATTGTATTCCATCAGATATATACTGCATATGCTTACATGACAGTATGAATAGTATGCTTCATGGGGTTTACACGTTGCACTGTCTACATTAGTTATAAGTACATTCTTCATTTGGGGTTGGGGAGCAAAGCTGCATTTATGTAATGGCACTTAAAAAGGAATTGTTGCTATTGTTAATTTAATTTTCTAGCATCCACCATGTCTGATAATGTCATATGGGTGTGGGGTTACATGTTATAGTCTGTTCTGTACAGATCTATGGACTTTTACTTGGTCATGTTTCCATGTAGACTCCTTTCTAGGCTGTATTCAGAAAACTTTTGGATATATGACTAACACAAGCATGGAGTTTACACGGTTACTTTACAGCTTGTTGATTCACTCCACTGTGTTGACTTGCTTCATCAGCATACAATTCAGCAACTTGTGCTGTAATTTGCATGCCACAGAAGTCTCCATGTTTGCGTGTGAGTATGCACCACTACTCGGAGTTTACTGAATTTAAAAGTATTTGTGGCCACGTGCGCATGGTCAAAAATGACTGTGTAGGCTTTATTGAATCCCCCCAATAAGTTTTAATATTTAAGTTATTTACCCACAGATGACAATGTGTCCATTTGACCTAAATATATCATAGACTTCAAAACTCATTCATTCATTCATTCTTTGATACCCACTTTATTTAGGGTCAGAGTGGAGCAGGAGAATATGAAGGAAAAAAATTATCTTGGCTGGCACTTTGATCCATTGCAGCAAATAATGTTTACAGTTTCTTGTTTCTTCCTGAGTGAGTACAACTGTGAACACAGACTAAACAATGCCATATCTTACTACATTAAGCAGATCTGATCTTCCATATCAAATTATAAGCAGAACACAATCATACCTTGGTAAAGTGTTATTGTTCCTTTGTGTCATACGTCTGTGTTTTGTATAAAATCATTAAAATATGAAACATCTAATAATAAACTTTTTAATATATAAAAAGGCGTTGATATGATGCAACTGCATTCACTATTTGCAAAATGGCTGCTCTTCATTTGGTAGACACATTATTTGGGTAGCCAAAATGATAAACCTTTTTTTCTCGGTGTCAAACTCCCCACTACCACCACCTCAAAACAGTAGCATTAATGTTGTTACCCCAAGGCTGCAGCAAAAGAAAATATGGCAAGCATAATTTTGTGCATGTGCAAGAGGCAGTTACTTCTACATTATCCGGGTCTATATTAGATCACCGAATGCTTAAAAAAGCGAATGGTGATTAATCGACCCTATGTAAGCGAAAGTTTACAATTTCGAACTGTCAGAACAGCGATTTTTTCCCAAGGAAAGAAAATCGCTGTTCCAACAAAAAATAAATAAATAAATAAGACACTTTAACCATTACATTAAGTGGGGGCTTCACCCACCACACCCCCCTACTTAAATATACCAAGTCTGAGACCGCACTACAGTGCCGAAAATGGCAAAGTAACAAAACGGCCAAGCAAATTCTTTCCCAGGTATAGAATTTGCTTAAAAGCCACTTCAATGTTTTGCCATTTCAGTCTCTTTTGAGTTCAACCAAGACGCATTTGAAAGAATGCGTCTTCGGTCTTCTAATAGGGAACCCATTATCCATGTATGGAGTATGTGAAATCTGCATTTCCCATTTATTTTAGGTTTGTTAATAAGGTAAGGGATAATAATATTAATGACATGCATTTTACCTAAACAGGTACAATGAAGACTTGAGGAGTAATAGAATTGTGTTGATTATTTAAATTATTTTCAATTGTGTTGCATTCCTTCAGTGCATGTTGACTGTGCTCGGGGTCATAACTGAAAAGAGTCTTTGGACCAGCCCATCAACCTGGTTAAACTTAAAATAAAATAAATTCTGAGCATATGTCATATATACAAATGAACTGCTAACTAATTCCAAGACTGAAGCATAAGTGAATGTTAAAAGCATTCAACCTTGGGGTGCCCATGACACCCAGACATGCTTATCACCTATTTTTTATTCTAATATCCAGAGTGAACAGAATTCTAACTAGAATGAGTAAAATGAAAATCCATCTATTCATGGTAAATTATTTACGAGAGTTACAAGACAAAGGATCATGACTGTGTTTATAATCATATCTAACTTATCAACAAGTTCACTGATATAGAGGCCAACAAACATATATGCAAATGCACACACATACAGCTTCTCATCTTATTAACACACTATTTGCCCAACTTAATATATGTTTTTCCACATGATTGGCCAACTAACCTGCTACTAACATACTAGTTTATGCTCACCACCTTTAATTTCTTGGTCTTTTTTTTCTCTTTACTGGACACTAAGAATTGGACAAAGTGTTTGGAGCAGGGATTCATAGAGCAGGATAATAAAAATGAAACGTGTTATTCTTGTAATAGTCGCCATCCATATAAAATAATAGGAATTTAGGTACGGGGAAATAACTGCTTTAAATTGTGAAACACCCCATCAGTGAAGGGAAAAGTTACACACCAGCATTCAGAGGTACGTACAATTTACTCCTCTCTGCCTCTTTACTGCTCTAAGTACTTGAGGTCATTGTAGTAGCTGTTGCTTTTGTATCCTATTTTACAGAGCTTTCATACTAAAAACACTGCCATAGCCAACGCCAAGACTGCCTGGACTGAGGGTATAGATTGCTTACCTGTATTTTTACAGATGTTATCTCCCCTCTGTGTGGGCTGCCTTCATGTTTAAACTTTCTTGAGCACCCACTGATACAAGTACATTTGTACTGCTCCCACTCTGCAGAGTTTGCCTTATCACTAGTTTATAGTGGTGTACCTTTATTTTTAGTTTCTGTCTTTTAACAGCCACAGCAAAACTCTGCCTCAGGCAATTTGTTTACCTTTGTTGGGCTGGGTGTGCAGAATCATTGTGTTTGAGAAAATCTCCCAGTAGCAGAGGAGATGTAGTCCACTTTAGTCCCCCTTCAACCTCAAATCCCCAGCCCCCTCCCCAATCCACACATTTAATCCCACTGATCTCTTCCCACATTTGAATGACACCACAGACATGCTTAAAGACATAGGTACATATCAGGCAATTTCCATATATTCACCCTCCCAATATAATCCATCACATATTAATATTCTCTTCCCTACTCACTGATTCACTCACTCAGTGTTTGCTCTCTTAATACAGCATCTACCACAGTACTTACAATATTGTCTTTAATGCTCAGTCACTCAATAATTTCCTAATAAATACCATTCTTCCTTCCCTTTGTACTACTGTACTCTCTCTTCCCTTCCAGTCTAAAATCTCACCTCTTCCTTTTCCAATCTACCTAGCAGCACCTTTAGGCAAGCTTACTTCATCTAATTCATTGTTTCCTTTGACATCACAAGAAATCTTCCACTTTTATATCTTACCACATTATTCTTATTCATACCCAGTACTGCAAACTCTTCTTTGATTTCTCACTCTTACCCAACTCGCTCACTACTCTTGTGTACTCATCTGTGTCTGTCTCAGTTCTTATCCAACACACTGACTACTCTTATCACTTTTGACCCTTAACTTTCCCTAACGTCACTAACTCTTACAGATTTTTGTGTCTAACATTATAACTTCCTTGGCTCTCCTTGTCATGACAAGTAAATATGCTCTTCATTAACTTAACCGCTCTACTACTTCAACTACTTTCTCTCCACACAGACTATCAAATAACTCTTACACCCCAAATGTTCTCACCTATCATAAGCCTCCATTTAAACTATTCTCTCCAGAACTTAAAACCTGAAATTGCTCCATATCTCTTTAGCAGCACCTCTACTCTTTACATTAAATTCAAAAATGTACCTTTCATCACAACCATTGAACAAAGCAATAAATAAATAAAAATAAAAATTACCATTACCATTATAAACCACTTCACTCCCTCCAACATCCTTCAAGAATTAAACTATGTGGTGACATACAGCCTAAAGCAGGCCTTCCTTCCATGTCTACCCCCGACTATCACCCACATCCCCTGTGGTCACTGCAAATAACTCCAAACAACTATTCATTATCTCAACAAATATACATAGCATTTGTAATAAAATCATAGAACTACATACCTGAATCTCTCAGTATATATCAGATGTAGTTGCTCTTGCAGAGACATGCATAAAATCTCCTGTAAAAGATTCAGAAATTCTTCCCCAAGATACAGCATCATTAGAGCTAAGAGGCTAAATAAAAAGTTGGAGGAATAGCTATCCTCTACCCTAACACATATGGAGTTCCTCCATTTAGAAAATCTCTTCCCAAATTCAATACAGTAGAGCTACTTATATCCTATATAAAATTAAATGACCACAAGTTCCTTTGTATAATTGCTCTATATGTCAGCTCTGGAAACCATATATCCACCTTTGAAGACATCCTTTACTGGCTCTCACACAGTATTACCAATGAAACAGTCATCTTTGGTGATGTCAACATCAACTGGATTACTTTCACTTCTAACTATCCTTCTTCTAGTATCAGACTTCATGGCTTCAAACAACTTCTTCTACTTGTTATAATAAGTCCCAAGACACAAGTTCCATTCTTGACTGGATGTTGGTCTCTGTTCCTTGCAACTGCACTGCATCAGGAACCCTACCTGAATACCTTAGTGATCACAGTCCTGCATATGATATCTGATATATTACTCACCATGACAAACAACACCTATACAAAATTACTTATAATAACCCTGACTCAGTTTTAACTGCTCTGAACTCAGTTAACTGGATGATTCTGAAAAGCCTGGCCACTAGAACAGGTTAAATCCAACTTTTTACGCATCCTGAACAACCTTACACCACAACATAGGAAGACATTAAAATCTAACTTTGCCCCTTGGCTTACTAATCAGAATAGAAGTCGTATGCAAAATAAAGATAAGTCATGGAAAGAGTGGCAGAATCTTAAAACTCCACAAAACCTATAGCAATTTAAAGAACTTTGTAACCTTACCAAAAAGCAAGTCAACCTTGATATGAAATACTATTCTAATCTACAAAATCGCCATAGATATAACCCCCCAAAAATCTGGTCATCCATTAAGCAAAACATAAAACCAGGAACTAGCAATTCCTTACCCTTATCCCAATAACTCCCATTTAGAAACAGTCATCAAGTTCAACTCATACTTCATTGACAGCATAGTACCCGCACCAATGAATCCCTTCCTGATTCATGTCTCCCCCCATCTAGCAATACACCCACCATCATACTAAAAGCAGTTGCCGCCTCCTTCATAAAAAATGATTAACCAGACTTAAACCCTGCTTAGCCTCTGCAGATAAGCGTCCTACAGAATACCTCAAAATTGCTGCTAACATCGTTACAAATCCAGGCTCCATCCTTATAAAAAGGTCAATACAAGAAGGAATCCTGTATTCCATCCTTACCATCTGGAAAAAATGCCAGATCATCCATCCCCACAAAGTGGGCACTTCTACCAAGATACCTAATTTCAGACCACTTGCCATCTTATCCCCTTTCTTAAAAATATTGGAAAAATATGTCCATAAACAATTACTCCAGCATCTCTTAAAGCAACAATTACTAATCAATACTCACCATTATTTTAGAACTGCCCATAGCATGATTCCCACCCTCCTAACTTTTGCAGATAACATAAATAAAGCCAGGGATAGAGGAAAACATGTGTATTCCTTATTCCTAGACTTTTCAAAAGCTTTTGGCACTGTATCATAGGAATTTACTAGGATATTGGCCCTGAGGCCCTTATATGCCTAGTCAAGAGTTTAGCCAATGTTCAGACAAGTCAGTACCCAAAGCCCTTGTCCAGCAGGGACACACGTGGAATCCCAGGAGTGTAGTTTCTCTTTCCCATCCAGTTATCCAGGTTGCGCTTAAACGGGGATAATGAGGTACTCTGCTTGATGTGGAGAGGGAGTCTATTCCAAACATGGGGGAGTCTCTGTGACACAAATCTGTACTGCCAACAAGTCCTATTGATATC
Organism: Protopterus annectens; assembly: GCF_019279795.1. Taxonomy (NCBI): domain Eukaryota; kingdom Metazoa; phylum Chordata; order Ceratodontiformes; family Protopteridae; genus Protopterus; species Protopterus annectens. Next base: position 116,617,232 of record NC_056743.1, read on the forward strand.
ACAGACCAGGTTGAGTCACACATATGGATTACTTGAGTGGAGCTTAACTTGCAGATATGCAGCAGTCCCAGCAAGGCAGAGTCTGAGATTGCTTTGTATGCCAGACAGAGGTCACCTCTGAGGAGACTGTATGAAACTAAGTAAAGGGACAGGGCTTTTAGTCTATCTGTACAGGGCAGATGTTTGAGGCCCTGGATTCTCCTGGTGAGGAACCTCTGTGGTCTCTCCAGCTGCTGCATGTGATCTGCAAGGTACATGCTGAAAGGGGAGTTGTATTCAATAATTGGCCTTATAAGGGAAGAATACAGGGATAGGGTGAGGTTTCTGGATGACATACTAATTTTATGGTGAGGAGAGGAATATGTGATGAACGACTTTGTAAAATACATCAACTGCACAACCACTTTCCTGGAGTTCACATATAAATGGCACTGTGATAAGATATAATTTTTAGATACTGAGTTGACTTAGGACATTGCTGGGGGCATCTTGGCCAGTAGCATCCACAGAAAAGAAACAGGGATGGTATGTAGGTTCATAGGTTCATAGATTAGTACTAGGCTAACTGCCCTTGCAAGCCATTTTAAGCCTAGCCAGTTATCCCTTGGGAGACTCAAACGCTGCACCTTGTGTTTGTAAAGCAAACACCTTAACCATTACGCCACCCTCCCAACCATGAATAGTTGCTTAAGTAATTAGAGTATATAAAGGAAGTTGCCTCATAATTGAGTGACTCTGATGAAGCCAATTCATGTTTCTTGGTGAAAGCACTTAGTTGGTTTTACTTTGACAGTGTTTAATGTTAAATAAACTAGTGCTTCATGCAAATACTGCCTTGGTGCCTTGCTTTTTTATTTCTATTACTGTTTACAAGTTTTTGAGCCATTTGGCTTGTTTTTTGTTATATAAGACTACAGGGATGTTATGACCTCCTTGTCCCTGGATGAGATACACTTGCTTATGAGGTGGGCCATGTAGAGAGCTTTCCGTACAACGGAAACAACATGGTGGTCAAAAGTCAGGTTGCCCAAATCCCTCACTACTGATTGCATGCTTAGGAGGTTGTTATTAATATGATAATATGCGGGGACATCACTCTCCCCAAAGGGGATGATGCATTTTTTGGCATTCAGCTTGAGGCCATGTTTCTGGCACCAGTCATTTGTTTGGGTGAAAACCTCTTGGAGGATGTTCACATCACTTGGGGAATTGTCGACCGTGCCCAGCTTGCAATCATCTGCAAACTTGTTCAGCCATAGCCCAGTGGTTTTGGCCTGCACCTCAGAGAAGTATAACTTAAATAAAAGAGGCCCAAAGACTGATTCCTGGGGTACACCGCTCAATATGGGTCTACTGCTTGAGATGGCTTACCCTAATTTGATTATCTATCAGTGAGCCAGTTTGCTGCCCATCTGGTAACATATGGATTGATGCCTAGTTGAGAGAGTTTATCTATTATGCTCGAGTGGGAAATTGTGTCGAAGGCTTTGGTTAGGTCAAACTAGGCAGTGTGCACCATCCTCCCCTCATCCATGGCTTTGGTGACTGTCTCAAAGAAGTCGATCAGATTTAACAGACATGATCTCCCCTTGACAAAGCCAAACTGTGTGGGGTCGAGTCCATTCCATGGCCTTGCAGATCAGGCTAGTTAGTCTGATGGGTTCATAATTTCCCAGATCGGTGGATGCTCCACCTTTGTGTAAAGGGATGACAGTGGCTGTCCTCCACTCAGCTGGGACAAAGCTGGTACTCAGGCTTTTGTTGAATAGGGTGCCTAATGGTGCTTCAAGTTCATGCCTGAGTTCATGTAGGATGCAGCATGGGATGTTATCGGGTTCCATGGAGGCTGTATTCTTTGCCTTTGAGATGGCAGTGATGACCTGTTCCCTATAGATAAAGGGTGGGGAGCAGGTGCTGGAGATGTCCTGATTTACTGATGGGGGGACAGAGGGGTGAAGTTTTTACTGAATCTGTCAGCCAGTAGATTGACTATATCTACAGCATTTGTGTATGCGGTGTCCTTGAACACCAGTTCTGAACAGATCTAGGTGCTTCCTTTAAGACTCTGGACATATGTGAAGAAGGACTTATGATTGTCTCTAGTAGATGTGGCCAATTTGGACTCCAAGTTGACTCAGAGGATTCACTAGTGCTCTTATTTGCTTGTTCTGGCTAAGGAGAGATTGCTTCAAATTGGGTACCCGCTCCTTCTTGGTCCTGGACAGCAATTTTTTCCTTTTGTTATATAGTTTATTTATTGCAAATGTCTACCAGACAAGTTTACTTTTCCTTGCGGAAGATGATTTGTCCTGTCAGATATTCCTGATTCCATGCAGTTATATAAATGCCCATATAAAACTTTGGTGTATGTTTGGACATACATGCCAGTTCCTATGGAGGGGAAGGGAGCTGTGTTTATGCCTTCCCTCAGGAGGTTTTAATCAGCTTTGGAGAAATGTTTTTGGTTTACCCTTGCGGGGGGGGGGGGGGCAGGGGAGATGGTGACTTTGAAAATGACTGCCTTGTGGTGGGATTTTACAGAGAGGATGACACTGTAAGGCTGCTGCAGTGGTTGCTCATGTTGGTTAATACCAAGTGCAAGATATTATCATCACTTGTGGAGGTGTCAACTAGCTGGTCCAAGGCATTTGCATTGATGAAATCACGGAAACTCTGGGCATTTGTGTTTTGGCATGAGTAGTTTTTCCAATCTATGGTTGGATAGTTAAAGTCTTCCAGAATCAGGGTAAAGGCTTGAATCTTGATATATTCAAAGAGGTCCAGTTAGGTGGAGTGGGCATCTTGAGTCAAAGTTGGGGGCCTGTAGCTAGCTATGATTTGAATAGGGGTCCTTTCAACAGTTAATTGCACCTGGAATGTCTTCTATGTGTCATATTGTTTGACCAGCATGGAGGTGTGTGTGTCTTTAATATATATTGCAACTCCACCTCCTTTGGCTTTGCTGCCCACAGTTTTGGGTCTGAATGTATGACAGGATGAGTAACCTGGTATGACTGCGGTGCTGTCCACAGCTTTGAACCAGGTTTCTGTGACTCCACAAATGTCAGCATCTTCCAGGGTTAAGAATTGTTGCAATGACTGCAGTTTTATGTTTAGACTCCTAGCATTTAACAGCATGACCTTTAATTTGCGTTTGTTGAAATTTTTATGTTGGTAGTATCAACCTCATGACTTTTCCCCAAAAAGGCACTATGGTGGAGGCAAAGGCTTTTGCCAGAAGCCTGAAGCCCAAGTGAGATAGATGCAGGCCATCTCTGGCAAAGCATTGTGGTCTGTCGATCACATCTTCCCAGGCTGTCAGGTACTGGATCCCCTTGGAATGACACCAGAAACTAAACCAAGTGTTAAAGTAAATCATTTTCTGTTTGTATTGAGGCATCATTTTGGGTGATGGTAAAATGCTGCTTAAGGCAAGGAACATATCTGCCTGGAACACATATTCAGCGAGCTTGATCATGTCTCTCTTCATGTAGTCCAGGGAGGTATGTCTCAAGTCATTCATGCCAACATGGATTATGACAGAGTATAACAGTTCCTGTTGTTCAGAGACCTGAGTGCATGGGTGGTATGGCGGATTCTGACACTGACAAACAACTAACCATGACTTTCTCTTTATCTAGTCTGGCGAGGGGCACATCTGTGTGTCTCACAACAGAGTCTCCTATAACTAATATGCTGGTTTTATGTTTAGGCCTTAGTGGCTGTGAGACAAAGGTGTGTGGACTATGTGTGGTGTGTGCTGTGTTGGGCAATAGAGTTTGTGCATTTTTTTGCCTCAGAGGTCTCTTTTGTTTGGGTATGTTTTTGTTGAGGACTTCCACATATGTGGGTATGTGTTGTGTAGGTGTGGGTGGTGTTTAAGGTGTGGTGTTTGTGTTGACAACCTTCTCAGTACCAGATATACTGGCTTGTGAGAAAGAGAGCATAGACTCTAGGTTCTTAATGCAATTGCATGTCTCACAAATTGTGTTCCTAGGTGGTAGTAGTAGAGGGTTGTCCATGTATATGAGGCAGTTGCTACGCTGTCTCAGGATGCCCATATCAACCAGACTGACAGGAGAAATTGTAGGAAATTGTCCATCCATATTTGCCAGAATCTGAGGGAGAGAGGCCAGAGAGAGCTAAGAGGGTAAAGGGTGGAAGGTCTAAGAGGAGTACTACTAGGCGATCACACAAGTGCTACTAAGGGAAAATTTGTAGTCGGAAAACCTATATAAAACATTGCCAGACGGCACTCTTAGACAACAGGCATGACACCTCTGGGGTGCCAAGCCACCCCAGGTTAGGAAGAATTGTTGTAAGCTAAGTTTGTATTACTTAAACCAGAATTTATTTTGCTTTAATTCTCACTTTTTCTTGTCATATGAACAGATTTTGTAGTTCTTTAGCTAATCATTGCAAAACAAATACTTTACAGAACACAGAAGCTTTATAAAATAAATATTTACAATTTAAATTGTGTTTTTAGTATTTCAAACATTCCACTGTGTGTGCTGTGGTGAAAGGTGTGCAGGCTGAGACTGTAACAGCCTGTGGTTTGTTTTATTTTGTTGCTATTCATAAAAATAATTTTGCCTTCTGGCTTCATCAGATCTGTAGACTAAACCAACAATAACTGAATTTTAACACAGACAATAAAAATGGGAAATGGAATATAAATAAGATGGAAACAAACAGTATTAGTTATAAAATGCAGTCAGTTATTAGCAAATGAAAGAGATCCAAGTAAATTTCATAGCTAATCAAAGGATAAACCAGAGTGAAAATCCTTTAAACATATTAGATCTATACTCTATTATGGTTTCTGTGTGTGTGTGTGGGGGGGGGGGGAGGGGGGGCAGTTAGAATGCTATTATAATACTTATAATGCAGTTTATGTGCATTTTACAATGTTTGTCTTTAAAGATTTCTAATGTATTAATACAGAATGTTTTTTTTTCTAATTAATACACAGAGTACAATGAATTTTGTGTCTTTCGGCTTTTCCCAGTTAGGGGTCGCCATAGCAGAACTCTGGTCTGCTAATGATTGGTAGTTGATTTTTACATGCCGAGTTACCAGCCCTGATGCACAACATTCAACAAAGGTACACCCATTCAAGCATATCTCCACACAGAAGACGCTCTAGCTGAGAATCGAACCAGACAGCATCTTACTGTGAGGCGACAATGCTACCGCAGCACCACCACCGCTAAACTAGAATTGTAGGTCAGTGAGCTGTAGACACTTTGTTATTAACCAGTATTAACTGATATTTCTAGATTTGAAAACAGAATCAAGAACTAAGCATGTATACAAGGAAAAATAATAAGTTTGGGGCAAGAAATACAATAAGTAATGGAATGGGGAGACAATTGTTTCTTGCCAACGCAGTTTAAAATAATTTCAAACTACAGCTTCAGGAAGGTGAGATTTTAAATTTAAACATAAGAGACAAATAGGTCAGAGGTGCAGTTTTGGCCCTTAAAATAATTTTTAGGTTTTGCAAAGATGTTTTCAGATAAAAGAGAAACATTTTGAGTACTATAAGGTTCCAGTATCATGATTAAAGTGAATTTCTCCTAGACATTAAAGCTGCCTCTTGAGAGACAAATATCATAGATTTAAAACCAAACTAAAGGTAAAAAATCATGCCCAAGGGTGTATTAGTTACTTAACAAGCGACAAATAATGTAACAAACAGTGGTACTTGTAGGAGGGCAAAAGTTATTTTAAGGTAACAGCATTTGCAGTCCTTGTCATACATAATTAGGTAAGAAAAGAGAAAATAGTTAAACTGGTAGAGCTATCCATAAAACACATGATGAAGAAGTGCAGCTAATAAGGAAAATAACCAGATTAAAAAAAAAATAGTGTCTTTAAGTCTTTACAGATGATAATAAAAGTTGTGGTCCAGTTTCTTAAGCTGCAGAACACATTTTATGGAATATATTCCATTAAGTACAGGAAGGGCCAGTACACTAAGTCTTATCTGCCATTCACGCTCCTTCTTTTCTAGCTTGGAGTTAATGTTCCCCTGCAGTGGTTTGTTTCTAATCCTATCACATGAAAGGAAAAGCTGGTATCCTTACTATCCGGTGAATGTTTTGTAACTGGGTTGTGAAGTTCTTGGAGCCTTATGTTTGAGAAATGTTTTAGCATCTTCTTTTTTAGTTCTGTAACACTACCACTATCATAAAAAATTGGGTTTAGTGTTCTGGGGGAGGGGGTTAGTTTAAAGTCCACAAATGGAAATTGTTTTCCTTTTGTGATCTTTTACAGGCTCAGTGTTGTGGGCATTCGGTGTTCTATGCTGTTTTGTATTTGGCAAAACATACATTTGATCATTTTTCAGGTAATCATTTATATGTGTGTGTGTGTGTGTGTGTGTGTGTGTGTCTTACCCAGCTGGGGGTCAACCCATATACTGTCAGGTGAATTGTAAACTGGATCACCAACAGAAGACATACTGTCAGAACAGTGGACTCCACCTCCACCAGCAGACCCGTTGCCAGTGATGTTCTACAAGGATTGGCGCTGGGGCCTCTACTGTTTGTAATCTACTTCTTAGAAGTACAGGCAAAAACAAAAGGTCTGTGGCTGAAAAAGTTTCCTGATGACTGCAAACTGGGAGCAGTCACTGAGTCCCCAAATGATGTTAACATTCTAAAAGAAGGATTGCGCAAACCAATGACTGGTGCCAAAGTCATGGTCTTAAACTCAATGCAAAAAAATGCAATGGTGATGTCCCTGCAGATTACTATATTAATAACAACACCCTAAGCTCTAAATCAGTGGTGAGAGATTTGGGCACACAAGTTGACAGTAACCTTACTTTTGATCACCATGTCTCCACAGTGGTAAGGAAGGCCTTCTATGTTGCTAACCTCATAAGGAAGGCCATAGCTTTGAGAACAAGAGAGGTTTTAACACTCCTGTATTTTTCCCTTATCAGACTAATAATAGAGTATACTGCTCCCTTTGGTATGTACCTAAACAGCCACCTGCTGTAACTGGAGAGACCTCAGTTTCCTCACAACGAAAGTTTAGGGTCTTCAGCACATATCTTACATGGACAGACTGAAATAACTGTCACTATACTCTGTATTGTATAGACTACTCGGAGGCGGCCTGTGCCTTGCATACAGAGCAACCTCTGATGCTGCCTTAATGGAAATGCTGCACATTTGTAAGTCAAGTGGTACATGATTCACTCATGTTAGGGTCCTTAACCTAGCATGTGACATCAACAGGACTTGCTGGAGAGACAAATGTGTCTCCCAAAGGTTGCCTCTCCCCTGGAATAAACTTGCAATACAGGTTAAACAGAGTCACTCGTTAACCCTTTTTAAGTGTAACTTGGACAATTGGATGGGAAACCACAAATTTATCCCAGGGGTTTCATCTGTGTCCCTCTTGGATATGGACAGTTGGTGCTAATTTAGATCTGCTTGAAACATAGACCATATCTCTAGACTATTAAGGGAACTAGGGTTGAACTTGGCTAGGCTTGTAAGGGCCCTATGGCCATTAGCCTTGTATCCTGCTAGAAACCTATGAGCCTGTAGATGTATGTGTGTGTGTGTGTGTGTGTGTGTGTGTGTGTGTGTGTGTGTGTGTGTGTGTGTGTGTGTGTGTGTCTGTGTGTGTGTGTAAACTGATTGACTACACATTTATGTGAAACAATTCAACTAAACATTTTGATCTGAAACACAACTTGTCAAAAACACATTTGTGTGAAAATGTTTGGTATAATCAAATTTGATTGACAGATGAGTCACACTAAGAGATGCTGTCAGGAACTATGCTGTATATGCCTGCCAATGGAATGCATCAAGCAATACAAACTAGAGACACGTGTCCAGCACATAACCAGATCACTGATGGGTCCAGGGGGCTTGCTCCCCTGCAAAAAACACTTGAAGTTAAGTTTTTCACAAGCTTAAAAATTCAACAAATATCCTTGTCATTGAGTATGATGTCAATGTTTTCTACAGTAGATCACTGCTGGTGTGCACTAGCAGTATGTCGTCAGTGTTTTCTGCTGTACATCACTGCTGGTGCACACTAGATGTATATTGTCAGTGTTTTCTACTATAGATCACTGCTGGTGTGCACTAGAAGTTTGTTGTAGTGTTTTCTACTGTAGATCACTGCTGGTGTACACTAGCAGTATGTTGCAGTGTTTTCTACTGTAGATCACTGCTAGTGTACACTAGCAGTATGTTGTCTGTGTTTTCTCCTGTAGATCACTGCTGGTGTGCACTAGCAGTATGTTGTCAGTGTTGTATACTGTAGATCACTGCTGGTGTGCACTAGCGGTATGTTGTCAGTGTTTTCTACTGTAGAGCACTGCTGGTGTGCACTAGCAGTATGTTGTCAGTGTTTTTTATTGTAGATCACTGCTGGTGTGCACTAGCAGTATGTTGCCGGTGTTTTTTGCTGTAGATCACTGCTGGTGTGCACTAGCAGTATGTTGTCAGTGTTTTCTATTGTAGGTCACTGCTGGTGTGCACTAGCAGTATGTTGTCGGTGTTTTCTGCTGTAGATCACTGCTGGTGTGCACTAGCAGTATGTTGTCAGTGTTTTGTATTGTAGGTCACTGCTGGTGTGCATTAGCAGTATGTTGTCAGTGCTTTCTACTGTAGATCACTGCTGGTGTACACTAGCAGTTTGCTGCAGTGTTTTCTACTGTAGATCACTGCTGGTGTGCGCTAGCAGTATGTTGTCAGTGTTGTATACTGTAGATCACTGCTGGTGTGCACTAGCTGTATGTTGTCAGTGTTTTCTACTGAAGATCACTGCTGGTGTGCACTAGCAGTATGCTGTCAGTGTTGTATACTGTGGATCACTGTTGGTGTGCACTAGCGGTATGTTGTCAGTGTTTTCTACTGTAGAGCACTGCTGGTGTGCACTAGCAGTATGTTGTCAGTGTTTTTTACTGTAGATCACTGCTGGTGTGCACTAGCAGTATGTTGTCAGTGTTTTCTATTGTAGGTCACTGCTGGTGTGCACTAGCAGTATGTTGTCGGTGTTTTCTGCTGTAGATCACTGCTGGTGTGCACTAGCAGTATGTTGTCAGTGTTTTCTATTGTAGGTCACTGCTGGTGTGCACTAGCAGTATGTTGTCAGTGCTTTCTACTGTAGATCACTGCTGGTGTACACTAGCAGTTTGTTGCAGTGTTTTCTACTGTAGATCACTGCTGGTGTGCACTAGCAGTATGTTGTCAGTGTTGTATACTGTAGATCACTGCTGGTGTGCACTAGCAGTTTGTTGTCAGTGTTTTCTGCTGTAGATCACTGCTGGTGTGCACTAGCAGTTTGTTGCAGTGTTTTCTGCTGTAGATCACTGCTGGTGTGCACTAGCAGTTTGTTGCAGTGTTTTCTGCTGTAGATCACTGCTGGTGTGCACTAGCAGTATGTTGTCAGTGCTTTCTACTGTAGATCACTGCTGGTGTGCACTAGCAGTATGTTGTCAGTGCTTTCTACTGTAGATCACTGCTGGTGTGCACTAGCAGTTTGTTGCAGTGTTTTCTGCTGTAGATCACTGCTGGTGTGCACTAGCAGTTTTTTGCAGTGTTTTCTGCTGTAGATCACTGCTGGTGTGCACTAGCAGTATGTTGTCAGTGCTTTCTACTGTAGATCACTGCTGGTGTGCAATAGCAGTTTGTTGCAGTGTTTTCTGCTGTAGATCACTGCTGGTGTGCACTAGCAGTATGTTGTAAGTGATTTCTACTGTAGATCACTGCTGGTGTGCACTAGCAGTTTGTTGCAGTGTTTTCTGCTGTACATCACTGCTGGTGCGCACTAGATGTATATTGTCAGTGTTTTCTACTATAGATCACTGCTGGTGTGCACTAGAAGTTTGTTGTAGTGTTTTCTACTGTAGATCACTGCTGGTGTACACTAGCAGTATGCTGCCAGTATTTTCTACTGTAGATCACTGCTGGTGTACACTAGCAGTATGTTGCAGTGTTTTCTACTGTAGATCACTGCTAGTGTACACTAGCAGTATGTTGTCTGTGTTTTCTACTGTAGATCACTGCTGGTGTGCACTAGCGGTATGTTATCAGTGTTTTCTCCTGTAGATCACTGCTGGTGTGCACTAGCAGTATGTTGTCAGTGTTGTATACTGTAGATCACTGCTGGTGTGCACTAGCGGTATGTTGTCAGTGTTTTCTACTGTAGAGCACTGCTGGTGTGCACTAGCAGTATGTTGTCAGTGTTTTTTACTGTAGATCACTGCTGGTGTGCACTAGCAGTATGTTGTCGGTGTTTTCTGCTGTAGATCACTGCTGGTGTGCACTAGCAGTATGTTGTCAGTGTTTTCTATTGTAGGTCACTGCTGGTGTGCACTAGCAGTATGTTGTCGGTGTTTTCTGCTGTAGATCACTGCTGGTGTGCACTAGCAGTTTGTTGTCAGTGTTTTCTATTGTAGGTCACTGCTGGTGTGCATTAGCAGTATGTTGTCAGTGCTTTCTACTGTAGATCACTGCTGGTGTACACTAGCAGTTTGCTGCAGTGTTTTCTACTGTAGATCACTGCTGGTGTGCACTAGCAGTATGTTGTCAGTGTTGTATACTGTAGATCACTGCTGGTGTGCACTAGCTGTATGTTGTCAGTGTTTTCTACTGAAGATCACTGCTGGTGTGCACTAGCAGTATGCTGTCAGTGTTGTATACTGTGGATCACTGTTGGTGTGCACTAGCGGTATGTTGTCAGTGTTTTCTACTGTAGAGCACTGCTGGTGTGCACTAGCAGTATGTTGTCAGTGTTTTTTACTGTAGATCACTGCTGGTGTGCACTAGCAGTATGTTGTCAGTGTTTTCTATTGTAGGTCAGTGCTGGTGTGCACTAGCAGTATGTTGTCGGTGTTTTCTGCTGTAGATCACTGCTGGTGTGCACTAGCAGTATGTTGTCAGTGTTTTCTATTGTAGGTCACTGCTGGTGTGCACTAGCAGTATGTTGTCAGTGCTTTCTACTGTAGATCACTGCTGGTGTACACTAGCAGTTTGTTGCAGTGTTTTCTACTGTAGATCACTGCTGGTGTGCACTAGCAGTATGTTGTCAGTGTTGTATACTGTAGATCACTGCTGGTGTGCACTAGCAGTTTGTTGTCAGTGTTTTCTGCTGTAGATCACTGCTGGTGTGCACTAGCAGTTTGTTGCAGTGTTTTCTGCTGTAGATCACTGCTGGTGTGCACTAGCAGTTTGTTGCAGTGTTTTCTGCTGTAGATCACTGCTGGTGTGCACTAGCAGCATGTTGTCAGTGCTTTCTACTGTAGATCACTGCTGGTGTGCACTAGCAGTATGTTGTCAGTGTTGTATACTGTAGATCACTGCTGGTGTGCACTAGCAGTTTGTTGCAGTGTTTTCTGCTGTAGATCACTGCTGGTGTGCACTAGCAGTATGTTGTCAGTGCTTTCTACTGTAGATCACTGCTGGTGTGCACTAGCAGTTTGTTGCAGTGTTTTCTGCTGTAGATCACTGCTGGTGTGCACTAGCAGTTTTTTGCAGTGTTTTCTGCTGTAGATCACTGCTGGTGTGCACTAGCAGTATGTTGTCAGTGCTTTCTACTGTAGATCACTGCTGGTGTGCAATAGCAGTTTGTTGCAGTGTTTTCTGCTGTAGATCACTGCTGGTGTGCACTAGCAGTATGTTGTAAGTGATTTCTACTGTAGATCACTGCTGGTGTGCACTAGCAGTTTGTTGCAGTGTTTTCTGCTGTACATCACTGCTGGTGTGCACTAGCAGTGCTTTTTCTCTCTTCTTAGAATTAGTTTGACCATGTATTTGGTATTTATAATTTTGGAAGGTAAAGGACCTGCCCCCTAGAAAAAAAAATACTTGCATGTTTTCACAAATGCAACAGTTCTCCTTGTTGATGGGTGTGTTGTTGATGTTATTTTTTTACACATACTGTATTTAGACCAAATGTTATCACAAACTTTAATTTGTTAACCAGTTATGTTTTACATAAAAATGTTTAGATGAATTTTGTGTCACAGAAATGTGTAGCTGACCAGTTTATGCAGAATACTGAAAGTTATTTACGGCCTTTTCTCCACTGTAGTGTGACCCTGGAGTTAGTATATATAGTAAGGGGGGGTGTGGGGGCACCGCTGCCGTAGCCCCCCACATAGTTTGGATATGTATTATGTTCAGAAAAGAGTATTTTATTGGAATTGCAAGTATCCATGTATATAGTTAAAAATATTTAAAATAGGTGGGGGGACTATGCAGTGCCCACCACACACCCCCTTACTATATGTACTAATTCCAGGGTCGCACTACAGTGGGGAAAAGGCCATATATAACTTTCAGTAACGTGCTTCAGTGAATTGTGTTTTCAGTGAATTGAGCTTTCAGTGAATTGTGCACAGTCAAATGTGTTTCAATGAAGTGTGCTTTCAGTGAATAGTCCTAGACCCATATATATATATATATATATATATATATATATATATATATACGGATCTAGGACGTTTGATCAAATGATCAAACGTCCGAATCCAAAACCACTGAACACACTTTAACGAAAGCACTTTTATCTTGGGTGAAAAGCACTTTCGCGTAAGTATGCCCGGCCGTTTGGGTTTCGGACTTTTGATCATTCGATCAAAAGTCCTAGACCCATATAAACACACACACACACACACATATATGTGTGTATATATATATATATATATATATATATATATATATATATATGTAAGCAGCAGTGGTGGTGCTGTGGTAGCATTGTCACCTCACAGTAAAACGTCCTGTTCAATTCTCAGTAGAGCGTCTTCTGTGTGGAGACATTCGTAAATGGGTCTACCTTTGTTGAAGGCTGCGCGTTAGGGCCAGCAACTTGGCACGTAAAAATCTACTGCCAATCATTAGCGGACCGGAGTTCTGCTGTGGCGATCCCTAAACGGGAAAAGCCGAAAGACACAACAACATATATATATATATATATATATATATATATATATATATACACACACACACACATATGTGTGTGTGTGCTTACTGTGAGAATGTTGAAGCACAATATTTTCCATATTTTGAACATCAAAACTGTGAGACCATTATATCTACAGACCTAAATGTTGCAATATCAGGCTTGCAGAATTTGATCCCATGCAGCATCCATGTTAGCAGATCTTTCTACGTATATTGATATAGGCATAGATACAAGTCATGAGCATGATAACAGTATGCAGTGCTCTGAAAAAAAGATTTGGCTTCTGAATTCAGTGCAGTGAGATAAGATTGTTGCTTTCCTGGCGGACACAAATTTCAAAAGTAAAGTAAAAATTCTAACACAAGAACCACACTACCACGGTTGTAGTATTCTAAAGCAACTAAAAAGCAAAAAGGAGTGATAAAATAAACAAGTGGGAACTTTCCAATCCAGTCCTTTATTTATAAAAATAAATATAACATTAAGCTCTTTCTTCCCTCACTACAGTCTGCATCAAAATAATACCAATTAAACATCATTTCCTTAAATAGCCCTCCTTAACTAAATCCTATTTCATTAAAGATACAGAGACCAATAATATTTAATCAACTACATAACATCATTTTTTAAAAAAATTCATTATTAAAAGGTTACTAAACCCTGACCTTATTAAGAATTCATCATCGTCACATAACAATTATGGCAAGCTATGTTAAATAAATCTAAATTGTGAGTTGTTAACCTACAACCTACCCAATCGTTTACCTATTTTTGGCACTTTGTTTCGGTCTAAAGTAAACATTCTCTCAAGTGTATTAGGTTCTATCCAAGCCATAGCTTGAATAATGCATGTAGGTCTAAATACATGGACATCAGATTGATGCAAGTACAGAGGAAAACTACTGAACTGTGTTTGGGAAGGAGTGAGAAAAGGCAGAAGCACAGGTTTAGGAGATGGATTTCTGCTCACTGGAGAACAAAAGAAATGGGAACGTGATCTAGGTGTGTAAGATCATGTGGGAGGGAAGGGAAAGTGGAAACACAGGCAATAGAGAGCAGGGACTAACTAGTCTCCAGACATGCAGAAGTGCTTTTTCACACAGGTGGCTATGGGCTCCCAGGAAGAAACTGGAAGAATTCAAGGATAATCAATGAGGCATTTGACAGCAATGTGTGGAATAGATACAGATGGGACTGATAAAAGGGAGGTAGAATGTTAATTCCACTTAAAAGGCAGACAACACATACTAAATGTCTCTTGTTATTAGACAAATTTATTGTAATGTTACATCTATAAACAGAAGAGCAAAAGAACTTTCGAACTACAGCAAAATACAATAAAAATTAAACACATGGAAAAATAACGCAAACAGATGAGAAAGGCAGTTATTATCAGGCAGACTATTCCTTATATCGATCTTTAGTTTCAGTTTCAGTCAAACTGATGCCATGCAAGAAAGATGCATAAAAACTATGAAATATTGAAGTTTTCCAGCTACAAAAGCTTGTGACTATTTTGTTGCTAACATGGAACAGTGACTACCCAGGTAGATGTATATCATAACCCCTGTATTACACCTGTATACCATAACCCCTGTATTATACCTGTATATCATAACCCCTGTATTACACCTGTCTACCATAACCCCTGTATTACACCTGTATACCATAACCCCTGTATTACATCTGTATACCATAACCCATGTATTATACCTGTATATCATAACCCCTGTATTACACCTGTATACCATAACCCCTGCATTACACCTGTATAACATAACCCCTGTATTACACCTGTATACCATAACCCCTATATTACACCTGTATACCATAACCTATGTATTATACATGTATACCACAACCCTTGTATTGCACCTGCAGCAAAATATAAGACTCTCCTAAAGCACAGTACGTTTGGCCGCACCACTGTTAGCTCACACAAAGATGTAGAAATCATTACTTTTGTGGTATCTGGCACCCAGCAGTATGTTTAGCCATAGACAATCCACCCATATTTGCCACCAGGGCTTGCCATCTTTCTTCCTTAAACATCAGTTATTATCCTCTTTAGGATGTTAAATAGCATGTTTTAACACTCTTGGATGCAGATTGTGTGTGTGAAACTGAAAAAGCTATGTTTACATATTAGTCTGAAAGGTTTCTAAAATATTCCGTCTCTTCAGCTCTCCAACCAACACATGGTGTTTCAAGTTTTTTCACAGTGGGGACTCTCCATTAGTCTGCAAAGAAATGACCCAGAAGAAAGAGCTTAGTTTCACTGTCAAGGTACTAATAGCTCCCTAGAGAGCTACAAAGACCAGCAGTCAGTACTGCACAACTGCAGGAAATGTCACGAATGTCAGCTGACTGTCAAGGTTTATTTCTCAGACAAAAAGTGAGTGTCAGAACTCCTGCAGTATTCTTGGTCTGAAGCCAGAGGAGCTTGTTAGCTGAAATAAGAAGCTAGTGACGGTGAGTACGAAGTGTATGAGAAAAATAATGCAGATTTGGGGACAGCAATGAAATTATAAAGAAATTTCACAAACATGTCATTTGAATACAGAGATGTGTCACTTCTTTATCGTATCATTCAATAATAATAAAGGCACACTGAAAAACAGTCTGCAGAGTACACTAGGTTTGAAGCAAGCCTATGTTCTAATTGGTTGCTATACAGAGGAAATGCATTTTTTTATGTTTGCAGATACGTTTCTTCAGGTTTTTGAAATATACTTCACTTTTTTATGAGTGATTAACCACAATGAATGGAATATGTCCCTCACCTTATTCCCATTTATTAATAGTAAGAATCTTAGTGATTCTGTGTCACAATTCTGAAGTCAACTCTTCAATTCTTTCTTCTATTTACCATCTTTGCAGACATTTAAATGTTTCTCCATGTCTACATGATTGTAAAAAGGAAGGAAACATATCTGTAGCTACAAGAATGTATTATTGAAGCCCTGGGTGTCACTTGATATTCACCAGATAGTATATTAAAACTTAATTACTTTTTTCAGGGTAATTATTTATCTGTATGACATCTAGGTAAAGACAGATTTGTAAAAATCTTTGTACATGTATCCCTGGTTGTCAGGCTCTTTATTACTGGATCCAAACCTCTCAGCCGCTATTATTTATGTGCAGCACTATGATTTTTGCCGTCAGATTTAGGCTGGCTCTTCTAAGATTTGCTGATGCTCCTCATAAAACTAGACATATTTAACAGAGCATACATTATTAAATAACTGAACTAAGCCCATACGAAGACGATTCTGAAAGGCCAATGCTATGATTTTTAATGTTCAAGCATTGAGAAGCATGACTGAATCATATATGCAGCTGCTGTTGGAGTTTCTCAAAATATGCCATTTCTCATACGTCAGAAGAATACTGGATGACTGTCTGCACTAAACTTGCAGATCTGTTGTATTTACTCTTGCAACTGCAGCTTATGTATTAGCTGAAAAAAGGTATGCAAAGAATCTCACTTACTCAAGTAGTAATTAAAGAAAAGGTCCATAAGCTACTTGATCTTCAGACTGCAGCAGACCCCAGCCAATTGGGATTAACTTCTGAAACTCACTCCCTTTCTGTTAACCAACCAAGACCTTCTGTTAATATGGCTTTCTAGACTTAAGTGTTAATTTTCCTAACATCACTGAGATTCAGTGTTCAATTGTTCATATGAATGCCCCATGGTGGGTCAGGGCCGATAGAATCCATGCTCTTCATATTGCATGGAGGCTTAGAAATGAAATTACTTGCAGATTTCTGCGCATTTTGCAGACTCAGATCCAAGATGAGCTGTACCTTTGCATGCACAACAAAGGCTCAGACCTCAGCTGATCAATATAAGTTCATATATTCTAGATGTGCATTACTGAGCCGATGGAGTCATTTCACAGACTACAGTGGTATAAAACAAAACTAGCCTGTTCATATTTATGCACTTCAATGATTCAGAACAGAGCTCTTTGGGGCTTAGATAACTAAACACATCTTAGAAAACGGTATTTGGGACTTAGAAGTATGGCTGAACTTGGGCAGTGCTAAATGACTGCAACTGTACTACTTAAGAAAAGCTGTGGTATGGCCAATATGGCTTGTCTACAGATATTCCATTTATACAATATCAGCAAAGTGCAGTCAAGTAAGAGCTTCTGCCGTTTTTATAATAAAAAAAAATAGTTAAGCTAGTCAGCACATGTAGTTTATTAGCAAGGACCATTTATTTCCTGCTACTCCATTCCCTTTCTGTGATTATTTTGTCTATGTAGTCTCCACTTAATTCCTACCAATTTGTTTCTTCTTATATAGTCACAAATATATCCTTCACACTCATAACTGCTTCATCTCAGTTTCCTCTGCTGACAGACTGCGCTAATTCTCAAACATATTATCAGCAGAAAGAAACACTTCCTTGATTTTACCAAAATATTTCTTCTACCACCATCTTTGCTTGCTCTACTTTATGTACAGTTGAGTGTTTAAAATGATTTGTTCTCATAACTCAGTGCATATCTTTCAGTTTAGACAACGGTTACTGTCCTGACAATGCTTCCTCACTCTTATTTCTGTTTTAGGGCTTATTCCCAAAATTTCTAGCCTATTTTGGTTTTACTACTGAAGTGAGGTTCCTTTAATAGAGATATCCCACCCTCATTATTTCACAGACAGAACTGTTTAAAAGAAAGGCATAGCTCTTAGATTTTGGATATGGTGAAGGTATTTAAAATATATCTGTTTTATAACTGTGAAAGGCAACTAAATGCACACTTTAAAGTAAAAAGCATATGTTTTATTTTTACAACAGGATTACAAAGCATAATCATAGTAACTCTATTTAGGATCCATTTTATGAAATAATATCACAGCAACTGAACTGCATGCTTCCACAAACTTTATCTCAATTATAATTATTTAAAAAGACTATGAGAAACATTTGATGGTTACTGTCTGAATCATTTGACACCTAGCATGACAGGAAAAGCTTCTTTTCCCCTGTGCTCCTGTATATGCATAAGATGATGATGTTACTAGTTCTACTTGTTTTTGCAGTTAGCAAAGCACATTATTTACATATAGTGCACACAATGGTCAATAATGTAAAACAGCAAGAGGCCAATAGCCAGGTGCAGTCTGTCCTTGACCATGCATGCATAGATTTACACTCCACAACAAGGACTGCTTAAAAATGAATTATACTTCACTTTAACTTTAAAAATTCAAAGCCAAAGCAACAGACGTGAACAGAAGTATTTATATGCTCATGCAAATTTGGGAGAAGACAGCGTAACTTAATTCACCTCTGTAAATATTCTTAGGATGAAAACTTATAATATTTTTTTGCAGAATTATAAGCATGAATCACATGAAAGGGTTTGGTGCTAAAAGCAGAAAATTACTTTAAACACAACTGGCTCATCTATCTGGTGCAGCTAACAATTTGGGTAATGCCCTCACTGATTATCAAAAGTATATTTTAGGTGACTCCTTACTCTGTCAGAGCTGGCCAATGCAACACAGCAAATTCTGCTTTCAGGGAATGAGTCCAGAAGTCTTCTGTAAAGAAAGATGTATAACCTATATTAAGTGCCTTCTCCACTGACTCCAAACCACTGTTTTATTCTACTCCTGGTATAACCTTCTTTGGCACCTACAGATTATGTCTCTCTTATTATCCTCCATCAAAATAAGCTCAGAAAGCCATAATAATTTTTTTATAACAGTGCACTAAATTATTTCACCATATTTGTAACCATTTCTGCATTCCTACTACAAAAATGCATGTAACCCTCTATGATCTATAAAACAAAGCACATGATTAGGTTCTAACTATATCATGGTTTTGAATTAGATAAGAATGACTTTTTCTTTTCAGATTCTCTACCTGTAGCTAGATAACCTGTTATTATAATAGCTCTAAGCACTACCTTGTGACCATGCTATAACCATATTTGCTTCTAATCACCAGCTTCTTTTCAAGAGTCATTCTGCCAAAACATGAGTTCTCCTCTCATGTCATCATTGATGCAATATGCCGTTTTGTATTTTATTATAACAAAATTAAGATACTACTTTTGACATCACCACAGATTACTACATGTATATTAGTATAACCTGAAACTGTCCCAGATACATGCAACAACCAGTGGGTGAAACAATAATACCTATAAAACTTTCCTTAACTGCATTTCTTCCTATTACTTAACTCATTTTGTCTTAAGTGAATGTGCAGTTTTTAACTTCAGTCCCATACATACATTTTTTTCCATAGAATGTCAGGGTACCAAACTATTCACCTTCTCAGATTTAAATGTTGTAACTCTTAGGAAAAACCATGCCATCACCAGTCATGACATTTCCATTCCCATCTAGTCAGACCAGAAATGGGCACAAAAGACCTTCAACCCACCATCTTATTCAGTGATTAGAAACAATCCAACATTCCTTTTATGAGTCATTAAAAGTGAAGGGCCATACCCTCCTTTTTATTTTACCAATGCTGTAAAATTATTCAGTAAATCCTTCTGAATTGTCCACCTCACTTACAACCAGTTGATGCGCTCTTCAACCTCAATTTCTAAAATCTGTTGCCTCTCATGGACAGAATACAAACCTGCTCCATTTGATGTTCATTGCTAACATTTACTAAAACAGAGGAAACTGTTGTTGTGCCATTTCTCTAATTCATTCCTCACAGCAAGGCTGCTAAATACAACCCTTCATTACTACTTCCCCAGTCACCAAATATTTAAAAATAAATGAATAAATAAAAACATGACAGTCATCAAAGGGGTTAACATAAGAAATAATTCTGTTTTTAATTTCTCCAAGATTTTTTGGTTTCTAATATCATAACAGGAATGGACGCATTCTCAAGTCAAAGTATGATTAAAGTTCATGAAATTAGTATTGTTTCAATCTTTGATGTTAGCCAGAAGTGCTCTTCACAGCTCCCACACTGTGCCCAGTAATGACTCCTACTGCAATTCGTACTGAGTTACATGGATTGATAACATATCTAAATATGATTGAAAGTTTTTTTTTATAATACCTGTTGCTCCTACTACTACTGGAACTGTCTGGGTATCTTTCTTCCACATTGCCCTCATTTCTGTCTTCATATACTGTTATTTCATGACTTTATCTCTCTCTGTACGTAAGACACTATAGTCACTGGGTGTAGCAGTTTGAATAATCAATGCTGCTTTTGTCTTCTATTCATGGGCTACAATATCTGGTTTGTTAAATCTATTTTTTGAACTGTTGGCAATGGATGATCCCATGTGATGTAAACTTCATTTTATATGATGCTTTGTGGCTCATATTTCCAGTGCTTTTCAGCTACTTCAGTACCATAATGTTTGCACAATCCCCAATGTAATAGTCTTGCCACATTATTATGCCTTTCAGTATACAGTCTTTCTGCCATCAGTATATCACAACCAGCAACAAGCTGTGCTACTGTTTCCAATTCTGTTTTACAAAACCTGTGTCTGCCTGTTTCTCCCACATGTTCATAGGTTCATAGGTGTGTACTAGGCTAACGGCCCTGGGGCCTTTAGAAGCGTAGCCATAGGATTACCCTGGCATCGTGCCACCCAACCTTAGTTACCAGTGCCTCTGTCGAGTAGAGCCACTGGAGTTATCCCCGGGGTGAATTTTCTATTTCCCATCCACTCGTCGAGATTTCTCTTGAAGAGGGTCAGCGAGGTGCTCTGCTTGACATGTATGGGAAGTCTATTCCATAGCATGGGCAGTCTCTGGGTTATGAACCTGTCCCTCCAGTACTTTCTGTTGATTGTGGTAATGAGGGTGAGGTCTCTGGAGTGTGTGATGTGGAGGAATTGGGATTTCGTTAGATGTAGCATTTCTAACGGAGCTGGGTCAGACATGGTTTTGTAAGTCAAGCAGAGATCGCCTATAAGTAGGCAATATGAGACAGAGAATAGTTGTAGTTTTTTGAGTCTGTCCATATAGGACAAGTGTTTAAGGCCTAGGATCCTCTTTGTGAGGTAGGTACTTTTGCGGCCTCTCAAGTTGTTGCAGGTGTCTAGTGAGGTACGTGCCAAATGTGGCATTGTACTCGATGATTGGCCTAATGAGGGAAGAGTAGAGGGAGACAATGGCTTCTTTCTTCCTTGGTGCACAACCCTTAGTAATGAGATGTGCCACATAGAAGGACTTTCTGACCACAGTGGCAATGTGTTGATCAAAAGAGATGTTGCTGTCAACCTGTGTTCCCAGATCTCTTATAATGCCTTCAGTATTCAGTGGACTGTCATCGATGTGGTAATTCATGGGAACCGGGTTTTTCCCAACGGGGTTGATGGCATATTTTTTGGCATTGAGCTTAAGGCCATGGTTCTAACACCAGTTGTTGGTCTCAGTGAGGCCATTCTGTAGGATGTCAACATCACTTGGGGAGTTAATAACAGATCCCAACTTGCAATTGTCTGCTAACTTTGTCAGCCAGAGTCCTTTCATGTTGACCTGGACTTCAGAGAAGTAGATACCAAACAGGAGAGGATCCAGGACCGAACCCTGTGGGATTCCACTCATGACTAGTCAGCAGTCTGACTTGGAGTCAGCTACTTTCACACTATGGGTTCCATCTGTGAGCCAGTTTGCAACCCACTTAGTGATATAGGTGTTGATACCTAGCTTAGTGAGTTTTTCTATGATTCCTGAATGGGGAATGGTATCAAAGGCCTTGGCCAGATCAAGGTAGGCTGTATGAACCACCTTGCCTTCATCCACACCTCTGGTGACTGACTAAAAGAAGTGGACCAGGTTGAGCAGGCATGATCTACCTTTCACAAAACCAAACTGTGTGGGATCCAGAGTTTGGAGATTCTCTATATCCTTGTTTATTAGGTCCATGATGATGCATTCCATAGCTTTGCATATCAGACTCGTGTACGAGTCTGATATGTAAAGCTATGGAATGCATCATCATGGACCTAATAAACAAGGATATAGGGAATCTTGACTTTGCAAACCAATGTGTAGATAGTCCACTATCTTGGGCCACCAATATTAACCTTTCATCTTTTGGATTAAATTCACCTCTCCTTAACCATTCATGTGTCCAGTCCTGATCAACATAAGGTTGTTCCAAGAGTT
Organism: Protopterus annectens; assembly: GCF_019279795.1. Lineage (NCBI taxonomy): Eukaryota > Metazoa > Chordata > Ceratodontiformes > Protopteridae > Protopterus > Protopterus annectens. The sequence continues at coordinate 116,639,312 of NC_056743.1, forward strand.
TTCCATACTTGCAACTATATTTATGCATTTTCCACATTTCTTGCCTTTTTATCTGATCCTTTACCTTATAGTCTTTATTTTGTTTTTTGGCACATTCAGTTGCTGCTTGACTTTTGACTTCCATTTCTGCTTGACACCAATAAGCTTCTGCTAAACTAAGTTAAGCAGAGAAGTCATCTTAGACTTCTTCTCCTCATGTTTCAAAACTTTCACTACATTTGGGTCTTGTGAGATTAGCAGATATGTATGCAGTCCCACTATTGCAGATCTATACATGTGGTCAATTTCGAGGAGGCCCATACCTCCTTTAGAACAGGTAATATATAGTCTTGGCATGCACTGATTTTTATAAATAATTTGATGAGCATGAAGCATCCTTCTTGTTTTCCTATCCAGGCTATCCAACAGCATTTGTGGACAGTCAATCACTTCAAAACTGTAAGTTAGAACAGGAAGAGCAAATAAAATGGTTTATAGCTTGGACTTAGTTTCTAGGTGTCAATCCTGTTTTTAGTATTAATTTAAGTCTTCTAAAATATTCTGTAGCTTTTTAATTTCTCCATATCTTTTGGGTTTCTAATACCATGATGGGAATTGACTCCATTCTAAAGTCAAAGTACGATTAAAGTTCATGAAATTAGTATTGTTTCATTCTTTGATATCAGCCAAAAGTGCTCTTCGCAGCACCCGAAATGTGTCCAGTAATGACTCCTGCAATTCATATGGAGTTACGTGTATTGGTAGCATATCTAAATATGATTGCAGACTCTTTTTTATAAGACCCGTTGCTCTTACTACTATTGGAACTATCTGGGTATCCTTCTTCCACATTGCTCTCAGTTTCTGCTTGCAGATCCTGATATTTTATAACTTTGTATGTCTCTGTATGCAGGACACTGTAGTCACTGGATGTGACAGTTTCAATGATCAATACTGGTTTTGTCTTTTCTTGGACCACTATATCTAGTTTTCTAGCATCTGTCTTTTGAATTGTTAGTAATGGATGATTCCCATGTGATGTAGACCATCATTTTCTATGATGCTTTGTGGCTCATGTTTCCAGTGCTTTTCAGCCACTTCAAAACCATAATGTTTGCACACTCCCCAGTTAAACAGTCTCGCCACATTATTATGACTTTCGGTATACAGACCTTCTGCCATTAGTATGTCACAACCAGCAATGAGGTGTGCAACTGTTTCTAGTTTGGTTTTACAAAACCTTTTCTCTCACATGTTCAATTGACTTTGTAAACCAGCGTGTATGTAAACCACTGTCTTGAGACGCCAATATTAACCTTTCATCTCTTGGTTTGAATTCACCTTTCCTTAGCCATTCCTGCGTTTGTTCCTGTTCAACATGAGGTTCTTCCAGAAGTTTTCTATACTTGCAACTATATTTATGAGTATTCCATATTTCTTGCCTTTTCATCTGGTCCTTCACCTTATATTCTTTCTTTTGTTTTTTGGCACATTCAGTTGCTGCCTGGTTTTTATCTACTTCTGGTTTGATTTCCATTCCTTCTTGATGCCGATAAGCTTCTGCTAGGTTAAGCAGAGAAGTCATCTTAGATGTATTCGCCTCATGTTTCAAAACTTTCACTACATTGGGGTCTTGTGAGGTCAGCAGATATGTGTGGAGTCCCACAATTGCAGATCTATACATATAATCAATTTCAAGGAGGCCCATCCTTCCTTCAGAACGGGGAATATATAATCTTGGTTTACAGATCATTTGGTGAGCATGAAGCATCCTACTTGTTTTTCTTTTTTTCCATAATAAATCTTTATTGTTATATACTATTCATACAAAATTATAAAATACAAACTACTAACTAACACTGTAACAATCACACCAAACAATATACAATATTTACAAGAATGCTTCCATATAAGACATTAGAAATATAAGAAAAACACAGGAATAATTAGTAAGTTTCCAATATTGAACAGTTTGATTAAACATTTCTCTCCAAATATAGCAATGATTATTACTATCTTCAATTCAAAAGTTTTATGCTAATATAATATTAAATATCTGTTCCCAAATTTTTGGATTATTGATACCCTTACTATGTGAATTTAAAAGTAGTTTATGAGCTAGTATATGTTTTGTCGCCAACACTCTGAAGTTTTGCCATAATGTTTTAGTTGGGTCTAGCCAATTTGAAGCTATATAAAGCTTCATTAGTAAGAAAATATTAATATGAACTATACTCTGTGATCTGGTAAGTTCCTTCAGGGAATATGCAAAATCATAAATTTCCAAGACAGTGTTGTACTTTGGTAGCCCACTTTCTGAAGTTGAATTTTAAGGGAATTCCACAGTTTGTAGACACACTTACAGCTCCAGAACATATGAAGAAGATCAGCCGGTTGAGTTTTGCAGTATGGACATGTTGCAGAGTTTTTAGAATTAAATTTATGCAGGGCAAGGCGTGTATAATATGCATTATTCCAAATCATCAGCTGTGTATATAACAGTTTTTGAAGAGAAGTTGATTTAATAGTCAATTCAATTGCCTTTAACATATTACTTTTATCTGTCAATAATATTTTCCCTTCCCAATAATTTGATAACAAAACTTTACCTTGAAAGCATCCTTCTTGTTTTAATATCTAATTTAGCCAACACATTTTGGGGCCAATCAAAAACTCCAAAACTGTAAGTTAGGGCAGAAAGGGCAAATTGGTTTATAGCTTGCATTTTATTTCTAGACGTCAACTCTGCTTTCAGAATTGATTTTAGTCTTCTGAAGTATTCCTGTTTTATACGCATTTGTTCATGTTTTACTACTGAACCTTCATCATTTCCCAAGTATTTATACACTCCCTCTTTCTCAAGTTATTTTATATCACATTCTTGCCCCAAACTGATATTTTCCTGGTGCTGCAATTTTCGTACTTTAAAAGGTGTTTTGTACATTTATGAAGACCAAATGACATTCTAATATCATCTGAAAAGGTTTTGACAACCTGCAGCTGTGCTTTCAGTTCCTCATCTGAGCTATACAGTGTTAAATCTTCAACAAAGAGAAGATGAGAAGTCTTTAGACTTTGCTGTTTTCTAGGAGCCAAATTATAGCCATAGCCTAAACTGTTAAGTACACGGCTTAATGGGTTAAGGGCAAGGCAGAATAGCAGCGGTGACAGAGAGTCACCCTGGAATATCCCCCTTTGAATTTTTATCCCTGAGATAGTAATTTGTCCTTTATCATTATTTGATTGCAAGGTAGTCTGCCATTGTTTCATGGTCACTGTAACATAGTCGATCAGTATAGGGTGTATCTTATACATTTTTAAGTACTCTTTTATCCATGAATGTGGGATACTATCAAATGCTTTTTTGTAGTCAATCCATGCCATACTTAGATTCTTCCCCTTTTTACAGTTCTCCACTATGACTTTATTTAACAACAAATGATCCTTTGTTCCATATGACTTTCTTTTATTGCCCTTTTGTTCTACTGTCATAATTGAGTTTTCTTCTAAATGACTATAAACTCTGTTGGCGTCAGTTCCCATGTATAGTTTATACATTATGGGAAAGCAAGTTATTGGTCTGTAATTTTTGGGGTAGCTTGCAGGTTCACTCATAAGTAGGAGCATTGATTTACCTGTTGTTAGCCAGGTTGGTGTCTGTTCAAGATGTGCATATAAATAGTTGTTACTCATGGCTAAGTCTCCATGCAAAGATGTTAATACTTTTAACCAAAAGTTAGGTACTGCATCTGGGCCAGGGGGTTTCCAATTACTGGCTTTTCTTAACTCTGTTTCAATCTCTCTGGCTGTTACTTCATCCCATTTCATATCCTGTACCTTTAAACTTCTTATTCTTTGTTTTACTTCTTTTATCCATTTACCATCTTTGTTGTGTTCTACAGGATCTTCATAGATACGTCTCCAAAATGCATCTATTTCTTTTTTTGGTGGTTTTTCAATTCCTTTTAACTTGTTTCTCAATTCTCTCTAAAACTTTTTTTGGGTCATTAAAAAATTGCTTATTTTGTATTTTCCTTTATATTTATCTGTGTATCTTCTAAGTTTTTCCACCTGTGCTGAAATTCTAAGTTTATTTGCAATAGTGCATGACAGATCCTGGTCTGTTTTAATACTGTGCACTGCTTTTATCACATCTATATTTCTTAGTATTTTTATTATTTTATTCCCTGTTCTATAGTCTTCTAACAGTGACACTTCTTAGCCATAAGACCAGCATGGTGCCCAGTGAGATATTAATAGCATTAATGACCCTAGTTTGGTAAGAGATACAGTACTGCAAATCAAAGACAACGAATCCATTACCGAGGGCTAAATTTATATACTTTAAGTAAGCTATTGAGGACCTAGGCTATTCTTTACTATTGCCACAGCCTGAGCAAGATCATCTGGATGAAGGCAATTGCTGCTCATCTAAAGACTATAACATCAAAAGAGCAGTAGGGCTGCCTTGACAGCATCCTCCTTATTCACTTGACTCTTTCCCCAAGATCCCCAGAGCTATACTTTATATCCTGTTTACTCATTATTGTAACTTAAATGTCCTTGATATGCCAATTTATGGTTATAATGTGGTAGTTATAAAAGCAAATATTTAGCCGGTAATGATTCACATCAGCAAAGACTTCACCAAATGATTAGAAAAGATTGCATCCCTTATTTAATTATTTATTTATTTATTTATGCATGCTGAGCAGGTAGGTGGACTTTTCCACTGCAGATATTTCATAACTACGACCCAATGATTGAAAATAAAATAATTTTAAACAATCCACAAACGAAACAGCAAAGGCACTAAATACTGACCAAGAAATCCAAACAAAGGTGCCAAAGGACCAAGGAAGCACTTTAGGTAACTTCACTAAAAGTTTATTCAAATATTCCACTTAAAAACGTAGAAGGTAGTAAAATAAATTAACTCTCTTATAACATCAACTGTAAAATACGCGTTTTCGTCCACACACATAGGACTTCATCAGTTCATCAAATTTTAAAAAATGCCTTAGAAGATAACATATAGGATTCACTTTCTTAGAGAAGAAATGTAGACAAGCATCATCAAAGTCACTGCTAATTAAGACTGATATGTACGCTCAATATGCATACATTAAAACAAGCCTGAAATGTAGTGAGCACATTTAACTGAAAATAAAATGACCACTAGTAGAATGATGTTCAAAAGTGGAAAGATTCCATGGACAGGTCACTTACACTTCTGGATTGATGGTCTGCCTGATTTCACAGCAATATGCCATGAAGATACTAGTTAGCCAGGATACATTTGGGTAATCCTTCATTGATAATAACAAAGAGTAAAATATTTAAAGGTTTCCGGGATGCAGGGAAGGTACTGAGCTCACTAGTGTGCACTGGGATAGAGTCTAGAGCTTGGGTGCTTGGATCACCATGTTAGCACAATGGAAAAAATGCTGATTATCACTGCTGGAAAATCAATATTTGCATTATGTAAGGGGGTTGCAGCATTCGTTTTTTTATTCTTTTATTTATTTATTTTTGCTTTCTTAGTGTAGAACAGTGTCCCAGGTGAAAAGTTATAAAGATAACTGTGTTAAGGAAGAAAGAAGCATAGACATGGATGGCGGTGGGGGTGTGTGGAATTCCTGCCATTTTCAAAAATAGCTCTGGAGTGGTCTGTCTTAGTAGTATTTTATGTGATCCTGTAAGCATTATTCAGGGAGCAATTAAGTTTACTTCTTTTTTTTTTTCGAAGCTGATCAGTAACAATGCATATTCAGGGTTAGGAAAAAGGAAACTTACCAAGTATGTTTTGGGCTTCAACAGTAAAGAAATGAGACACTAATAAGCTGCCTGCATGGAGTGTATATTCTGTTTGTTCCAGTCATATGGAGGAGTAGATGGGTTTAATAACTATCCCTCAAGGGGATTTCTCTACCCATTGTGAGAGGATTTCCAAATGTCTAACACATATCCTGAAAAGTAGAGGTTAACGATGTTAAAGTGAGCTTGTCTTCTGAAAACCACATATAAAGAGTTATATCTATGCAGAAGGAAGCAGATGTAAAGGACTGAATGTCAGGCTTGAGAGACTGCATGTTTATCCCTTTATATACAGTTGTGGCTGTCTCTCTACAGAGTACTTTTTAGAATTTCTGTGTAGCCATTGATAGCAGTGGGGGGTAGTTTCAGCTCATCACCAACATCCTGTCTTGCCTTATATAAGTGGTACATTTTGAGTTATCTCTGCTTAATATCAGAGCTTTGCCCGGCTAACATATACCTGAAATCAGCTGGATGTCTAAGTGAATTTAAGTACACTTTTATCTGCTCTTTTGCATATAGTACAGTATTTAATTTATTTATTTGTGTTTTTCACTGAATATTAACTCAACTGAAGTTGTGGCTGTCTCTCTACAGAGTATGTTGTAGAATTTCTGTGTAGCCATTGATAGCAATGGGGGGTAGTTTCAGCTCATCACTAACATCTTGTCTTGTCTTATATAAGTGGCACATTTTGAGTTATCTCTGCTTAATATCAGAGCTTTGCCCGGCTAACATATACCTGAAATCAGCTGGATGTTTAAGTGAATTTAAGTACACTTTTATCTGCTCTTTTGCATATAGTATAGTATTTAATTTATTTATTTGTGTTTTTCACTGAATATTAACTCAACTGAAGTTGTGGCTGTCTCTCTACAGAGTATGTTGTAGAATTTCTGTGTAGCCATTGATAGCAGTGGGGGTAGTTTCAGCTCATCACTAACATCCTGTCTTGCCTTATATAAGTGGTAGATTTTGAGTTATCTCTGCTTAATATCAGAACTTTGGCCAGCTAACATCTACCTGAAATCAGCTGGACGTATAAGTGAATTTATGTACACTTTTATCTGCTCTTTTGCATATAGTATTGTATTTAATTTATTTATTTGTGTTTTTCACTGAATATTAACTCAACTGAAGTTGTGGCTGTCTCTCTACAGAGCACTTTCTAAAATTTCTGTGTAGCCATTGATAGCAATGGGGGGTAGTTTCAGCTCATCACTAACATCCTGTCTTGCCTTATATAAGTGGTAGATTTTGAGTTATCTCTGCTTAATATCAGAGCTTTGGCCGGCTAACATCTACCTGAAATCAGCTGGACGTATATGTGAATTTAAGAAGACTTTTATCTGCTCTTTTGCATACAGTATTGTATTTAATTTATTTATTTGTGTTTTTCACTGAATATTAACTCAACTGAAGTTGTGGCTGTCTCTCTACAGTTAATTCCCCACCCACCCTCCCTGTTCTTGTTTTGGTATTAATGTTGGTGGCTTTGAAATTGCCCGGCCCTCTTGTAGATTTGTATTTGGATACTCCTTCTGTGCCCATCTCATTTTCTCACTCAACTGAGTGCAGTGAGATCATATTCTGGTTTCAGTCACTCCTAATGTGTACAAAGAGAGCATTTGGGAAGGACAACCCCTGTAGCCTCTTAATCCTGCTCTGTTCCTTCCCTAAAAAAAAAAAAAAAAAAAAAAAAAAAATATATATATATATATATATCTTATTCATCTGCTCTTACTGTAACTGTCTTAGTTACTCTTCTGTGTGCTGTTATCTGTTCAGTCGCTCTTACTCTACACTTATTACTGCTTGTTAGTAGCCTTCTAATTTACTGCCTTCTGCACTTGTTTTTTAGTCATTTGTTAATTTAATTGCATTTATTTGAACTATATTTGCTGTAGTGTTGCTACACACTCGGGTGTGCTGGCCTGCACTACAATTTGAATTGTATTTATTGCTGTTTTAGCTGCTTTTCTGTAAAAAAAAAAAAAAAAAAGCTTGTTTTTTGCCTTTCCTGTAACTAGTCAAGTCCAGATACAGACTTGCTGTATCCAGGACTGTTGGTAAGCTTCTGAGCCCTCCAAGCCTTTCTGTGTTGGAGGGAAGCCTTCTAGCTTATCAGTGGGAGTGGTAAGCACTAGGTAACCTATCTACCACAAGAGGAGTGGTCCCTGGCCCAGAAATTGTAGCTACTGGCTGTTTGAGCAGTTTTTTTTCCATCTCTTTCAACTTTCTGGTTTGAAAGTCGTACTTGTGCCTGTTTCCCGCCTTTCCTTTAACTAGCCTAGTCCGGTTACAGAGTTGCTGTATCCAGGATTGTTAGTAAGCTTCTGTGCCCCCAAGACTTTTTGTGCTGGAGGAAAACCTTCTAGCTTATCAGTGGGAGTGGTAAGCACTAGGTAGCCTATCCTCCATGCGAAGAGTGAGTTTTGGCCCTGAAAGTGTAGTTTATTTGGCTGTTTGGGCAGTTTTCTATCTCTTTCAACTTGCTGGCTTAAAAGCCTACGTTTGTACTTGTTCCCCACCTTTCCTGTAACTAGTCTAGTCCAGGTACAGATTTGTTGTATTCCAGGACTCTTTGTAAGCTTCTGAGCCCCCCAAGCCTTTCTGTGTTGGAGGGAAGCCTTCTAGCTTATCAGTGGGAGTGGTAAGCATTAGGTAGCCTATCTACCACAAGAGGAGTGGTTCCTGGCCCAGAAATTGTAGCTATTGGCCGTTTGGGCAGTTTTTTTCCATCTCTTTCAACGTTCTGGTTTAAAAGCCTCATTTGCACTTGTTTCCCACCTTTCCTGTAACTAGCCAAGTCTAGGTACAGAGTTGCTGTATCCAGGACTGTTGGTATGCTTCTGAGCCCCGCAAGCCTTTCTGTGTTGGAGGAAAGCCTTCTAGCATATCAGTGGGAGTGGTAAGCACTAGGTAGCCTGTCTACCATGGGAGGATAGGTTCTTGGCCCAGAAATTGTAGTTTATTGACCATTTGGACAGTTTGTCCATCTCTTTCAACTTTCTGGTTTAAAAGACCACATCTGCACTTGTTTCCCATCTTTCCTGTAACTAACCTACTGGTAGCACTAGAAAGCCTTAAACTGATACAAGCCTTCTAGCTTAGGAGAGAAACTTTGGAGGGATTAAATATCAGTTTTCTGTACTTTCTTGCTGTACTTAACTGTTTTCCGCCTAAGCACAGATTTTCCAGTGTTTACTTTGATTTAAAAGCTTGTTTTTTTTTCACATATTGTACTTATTTGACTACCTGCACTTTTGAAGTTGTTTTTTGTTTAAATAATTTGTTTAACTCTTGTAGGCTACACACTAAAGTGCAATAGCCTTTTCTGATCGTTTGTAGTCATTTAAAGCTGTTTTAAGTGTATTTTTACTGTTTTTGCCTTATCTTTTCCAAAAAAAACAAAAAATCTGTGTTTCCCACCTTTCTAAGCTAGTATAGTCCAGTTTTCAGGCTAATGCTGAATTCAGGGCTGTGATACTAGTTTCTGAGTTGCCCATACCTTACTTGGATAGAAGGAAGTTTCTCTGTTCACCTGTGAGAGAGGGGCGCTTTGAGCAACTTATTTGTCCCTGGAGGACTGGTTCCAGCCCAGAAGTTAGTAGTTTATTGGCCATTTTGGGCTAATTTTTATCTCTTTCATTTCCCTACTATAAAAACCATGGTTGCACGGTTTTGTGCACCGGGCAGTGCCGGTTAACTACAGTTAAATTATTTCTGGTTCCACTAAGTCTCCTCTTCAGTTTTTCCCTTGAAACTAGTCTAACTCTCAACCTAAGCACTCAAAAAGCATCTTACAGCCCACCACTTGCTCAGACCTAATAGCAAGCACTAATATACCCTGACACTGACTGCCCAGCAGGGCAAGGCTCTTTATTCACCCCTCACCAACGAAGTGACTAAGCAGCTCACCCTACTATTCAGGCATGACCAAAGGGCAACTTCAGGTGCACTCTATAGTCAGCTGGTGAATCTGGGTATCCTAAGCAATGTTACAACTGCCTCATGTACACAGACAATCCTCTTCTCCTACCACAAAACACTAACATATGCGAGAGATGAAATTATACAGCCAAACTGGAAGCTAAGCTGTCTCCACCCAAGACTGGAACAGACAGTCAAGAGGAGAAGGTTAACACTTGCACCACAACTCCAGCTGCACACAGACCTACTAAAACAGCACTGACAAAAAATACACATAAATACACAAAATCATACTCGGAGGCTCTAAATAAAAACCTGCAAAAGCATCAGAGACCTCCAAAGCAGACACCCAAACAACCTGCACTTTCCGTCACAAACCAGACAACACACAAAACACAAAATCAGTGTGCCACACAATCACAGCCCTTAAGGTGAAATAACATACCTAACATACTAGTAATAGGTGACTCTATAGTCAGGCACGGTGATGTCTCACTCACTAGGCTGGACAAGCAGAAGGTTACTGTTAGCTGCCTGTCGGGAACCAGAATCTGCCACATAACACAAGCACTCAGGTCACTCCAGAACAAGTACAAATATGACTCTGTCATTGTTCATGTTGGTGTGAATGACCTGAGATGTACCTCCCTGGACTACATGAAAAGAGACATGGAAGAGCTCTCTGATCATGTAGCTCAGGCTGGTATGACCCTGAGTAGCATCCTGCCCTCACCAAGAATGATACCTCAGTATAAAGAAAAAATGATCAAGCTTTTGGTGTCATTCAAAGGGGATCCAGTTTCTCTTAGCGTGGGATGACATGCTCGTCAAGCTGCGTTGCTTCACAAGAGATGGCTTGTACCTGTCACCCCTAGGGTTTTGAATACTGGCCAAGGTTCTTGCTGCTCCCATAGTGCCTTTTTTAGGCAAGGGTCAAAAGTCAAACCCACCTCCGTAAACAGCACAATTAACAAAAAACTGAGGGTTATGCTACTCAATGCCAGGAGTTTAAATCTCAAAATGCACGCGCTCAAAGCACTCCTCAGTATGGAGAATGTCGACATCTGTGCAGTAACTGAAACCTGGTTCAAGGCTCCAGAGACCACCCCAGCACTACCGGGTGACAACTCATATCACACGTTTCGGCCATAGAACACAGACCGAAACACAAAAGGAGGGGGCGTATCCATATTCATCAAGGATACCTACACCTCCAGGTTAGTGGTGCAGCATGATACCTCTGAGATCATCCATGTGCAACTAACATCGGGCAAATCTGTAATGCAAATTGTGGCCTGCTACAGATCACCCTCCATGACCCAGGACCATCACTCCACCTTTCAGGAGACACTGGAAAACATGAAGGTCCTACCAAATACCCCAATATTGGGTGATTTCAATTACCCTACCATTCACTGGGAAAACTACTCGAGTACAAATTCCAACCTGGTCATCACCAACATGGGCGACAGGTGTTCCACACCGGAGTTCAACCCATTACTGGTTAGATCAGACCATAAACTAATCACTCTGGATGTCCACACCCCACCACCACCCCCAACTAAGGAACCCACAGTAAAAAACTTTTCTAAAGCAAACTTCACCTTACTTAAGACAGAGGTGGTAAGTTTCACAGCCCCCACACTAAAGGATAATGCTGCCCAAGATGCAGAAACCTTTACAAATGCACTCTATGAGCACCTACAAGGATGCATGGATTGTGCCATCCCTAGCAAAATCAAGACTCACTCCTCTAAGAGAAGGAAACCAGTTTGGTGGACCCCTGCAATAAACAGGCTATACAATAGAAGGAGGAAACTAGTTCAGAAAAAAGCAAATCCCAAGAAGGAAAGACATCCCTGATCAGTATCAGTAAGAAACTGAGGTACCTCATGAAATCATCCAAGGCTAACTTCGTAAGAAAAACAGCCAGGGATTCAAAAGACAACCACAAAGCCTTCTTTAGTTATGTTAAGAATCTAAGTGGTAACTCACAGATATACACTGAACTAGTGAAAAACAGCACAAAATATACTGAACCTACTGATATTGCCAACATCCTGGCAGATAGATTAATTGCAAACTTCATCCCCCTCTCACCTCCAAAAGGGACCACAACAATACCAGAAAAGTGTAGTGTCCCAAAAAATCACAGATGCACAGGTGAAAGCAGCCCTCTCAAAAGCCAAAAATACAGCATCAATGGGACCAGATGGTGTCCCAGGCTGAGTCTTGTACAAACTACAGAACGAACTAACCCCCCACCTAAACACGCTGTTCAACCTCAGCCTCTCCACAGGGTACATTCCCATAGAATGGTGCACAGCAACAGTTATTCCTCTCCACAAAGGAGGGGCCACAACTGACCCTGGTAACTATCGCCCCATAAGCCTGACCAGCCTGGTCTGCAAGGCAATGGAGCGCATCATCATGGAACTCATTAACAAACACATTGGGAACCTCAAAACACTTGACCTGACCCAGTTCAGCTTTGTTAAGGGCAGATCATGCCTACTAAACCTGGTTGACTTCTTCGAGACAGTCGCCAAGGCCATAGATAAGGGAAAGGTGGTTCACACAGCCTACCTTGACCTCGCCAAGGCTTTTAACAACATTCCCCACTCGGGTATTACAGAAAAACTCACCAGCCTGAACATAAACCCCTACATCACGAGATGGGTTGCCAACTGGCTGACAGACAGAACTCACAAGGTAATAATAGTGGGCTCCAGGTCAGGTGATCTCTGCCTGACTTACAAAGCCATGTCCAACTCAGAATTGATGGACATGCTCCACCTAAAGAAATCCAAGTCACTGAGAGCCAAGCGCTCTAGTGAGCTAAACCTTGCCACAACAATAAATAGAACATGCTGGAGGGATAGGTTCCTGTCACAGAGACTCCCCATGCTTTGGAACAAAATTCCAAATTACATCAGGCAGAGCCCCTCACTAACACTCTTCAAGAGAAACCTTGATGAGTGGCTGGGTAACAGAAAATACACCCCTGGGATCACTTCATTGGCTGTACTTGACAGAGGATCAGTTAATTAATCAATGGGGCAGCGAAAGCCGACACACTCTGACTAGGCTTATAAATGCCCTCGGGCAGATAGCCTAGTACCTACTTATGAACTTATATGTTAGGCAGTTACAGCTGCTACTTGGAAGCTGAATGGAGTGAAAGACTAATACCAAATGTCTGAGTATCATTCCATGTGGGACACCACTTGTAAAAGAAGTGGCTTAGTGTAGTTTAGCATCCGTTGATAATCTGCAATAATTTCAGCACCCAAGATTCATAAGTTTACAGTTAATTGTTATAAACACTCTACACAGAAGCATGGATGATCATGAAAAGTAAACTTATGTGGTTTGTCTCTTGGTTTAATTTCTCCAAGTCTTTTGGGTTTCTAATTCCATTATGGGAATGGACCCCATTCCTAAGACAAAGGAAGGTTAACCTTTGTGAAATTAGTACTGTTTTAATCTTTGATATTAGCCATAAGTACTCCTCGCAGCACCCGCAATGTGCCCAGAATTCACGCCTGCTGCAATTCATACGGAATTACACATATCAGTAGCATATATGAATAAGGCTGTAAATTCTTTTTTAGGAGACCCATTGGTCCTACTACTATTGGAAATATATGGATATCCTTCTTCCACATTACCCTAATTTCTGCCACAAGTCCTGGTATTTTATGTCTTTCTGTATGGAAGACAGTATGTAGCAATTTCAGTGATCAATGCTACTTTTGTCTTCTTTACAAGGACAAGTATATCTGGTCTTCTATTTTTTTTTCTTCAAATAATTTTATTGATTTTCAAAAAGACAATAAATATAAATACTGGCCCATATAAAAAAAGGATACTTAGAATTAGTTACACAATTACAAAAATATCAAGTGTACTTTCTTCTAGTACTAAGAGATTGTGGAGATCTTTAGAGTCTTAATCAGAAAAAGAACTTTCTTCCAAGGGTTGTTAATCCATTTATTAGGGAAGATTCTTGCTTCTTTTACCTTTATTTCCAAATATATTGTTTCTTCCTGTAAAGTCTTAAATTCTTGAATACTGGGTTCACAAGAGGTTTTACATTTTTTGTAAAACATTTTCTAGCAATTGCTAGTATGGTCCATAAGAGATATAAATTCTTCTTGGTCAAAACGTGTTTCATTAACATTCAGGAAAATCAGAGATTTAGTTAATACAAAGGAATCTATAAAAATAGCTTGGAGAAAATTACCAATCTCCTCCCAGAATTTTTTAATTTTATTACAGTCAAAAATATATGAATCCAGTCAGCTATATAATTTTGTGAACATCTCCAACATACCAAGTGTTTAGAAGAATTCATTTTAGTCTTCTATTTTTTGAAGTGTTGGTAGTGGGTGATCCCATGTCATATAAAATTCATCATTCTTTATAATGTTTTGTGGCTCATGTTTCTAATGCTTCTCAGCTACTTCAATATTGTAATGTTTGCACAACCCCCAGCGCAACAGTCTTGCCACATTACTATGCCTTTCAGTATACAGTCCCTTTGCCATTATGTATCACACCCAGCAACAAGATGTGTGAATGTTTCCAGTTCTGACTTACAGAACCTGCCTTTCTCTGTTTCTCCAACATGTTCAATGGACTTTGTAGACCAGCATGTACATAGTCCACTATCCTGGGCTGCTAATATTGACCTTTCATCTCTGGGTTTAAATTTGCCTCTCCTTAGCTATTCCTGCATCAGATCCTGATTGACATGAGATTGTTTGAGGAGTTTTCTATACTTGCAACTATATTTATGCCTTTTCCACATTTCTTGCCTTATCATCTGATCCTTCTCTCTCTCTCTTTTTTTTTTTGGCACATTCAGTTGCTGCCTGATTTTTGTCTACTTCTGGTTTGGTTTCCATTCCCACTATACACAGATATGCTTTTAACAAACGAAGCAGAGAAGTCATCTTAGGTTTGTTCTCTTCATGTTTCAAAACTTTCACCATGTTTAGATCTGATGAGGACAGCATGCAGTCCTGTAATTTCAGATCTATACGTGTAACCAGTTTTGTGGAGGACCATACCTCTTTCAGAATGGGGAATATATAATCTTGGTATACATTGATTTTTATATATCATTTGATAAGTTTGAAACATTCTTCTTATTTTCCTTTCTAACTGATCCAATACCTTTTGGGGTCAGTCCATAAGCCCAAAACAGTAAGTTAGAACCAGAAGAGCAAATTGGTTTATAACTTGGGACTTTGTTCCTAGATGTCAGGGCCATCTTCAGTCTTAATTTTAGTCTTCTGAGATATTCTTTACTGAGATTAGTTTGCATTAGTTCATGTTTTATTAATGATCCATCATCAGTTCCCAAATATTTATACTCTCCTGCCTGCTCAAGTTCCTTTATATCACATTCTTGTCCCAGATTGAGATTTTCTTGGTGCTGCAGCTCTCCGGCTTTAAATGTTGCTTTTGCACATTTATCAAGACCAAATGACATTCTTATATCATCAGAGAAAGTTTTGACCACTTCCAGTTGTGCTTTCATCTCCTCATCTGATTAACTATACAGTTTTAAATTATTCACATGTAGATGATGAGGAGTTTTTATACTTTGTTGTTGTATGGGAGTCAAATTGTCAGCTTGACCTAATTTGTTAAGTAGTAAGCTTAATGGTTTAAGGGCAAGACAAAAAAGCAGTAAAGACAAGGAGTCACCTTGGAATATTCCCCTTTGAATTCCTACCCCTGGGATAATAATTTGTACTTTATCACGGCTTAGATGCAAAGTGTTTTGCCACTGTTTCTTGGTCACTTTAATGTAATTGATCAATGTAGGCTTGCTCTTATACATCTGTAAACATTCCTTTATCCATGAATGTGGAATGATGAGGTCTATCCATCCCATACTTAGATTTTTCCCCCTTTTACAGTTTTCCATTATGACTCTATTTAACAACAAATGATCCTTTGTTCCATAATGCCTTTTTTTGTTACTAGTTTGTTCGATTGCCATGACTGAGATTCCTTCTAAATGACTATAAACTCTGTCAGCATCAATTCCAGTACATAATTTATACATTGTCAAAAGGCAAGTTATTCGTTTACAGTTTTTAGGATAGCTTGGAAGTTCACTCTTAAGGAGGAGTATTGTTTTTCCTGTTTTTAACCAGGTTGGTGTCTATTTGGGGTGTGCATATAAGTAGTTTTTACTCAAAGCTAAATCTTCATGTAACAATGTTAATAGTTTTAGCCAGAAGTTAAATACTGCATTTGGGCCTGGAGATTTCTGGTTTGGAGCTTTTCTTAATTTTGTTTCAGTTTCTCTGGCCATTACTTCATCCAGTTTCATATCCTGTACATTTGAACTTCTTACTGTTTCTTTTAACTTCTTCTATCCATTCAGCACCTTTGTTATGGTCCAAAGGGTCTTCATAAATATTTCCCCAAAATATGTATATTTATTTTTTAGTGGTGTTTATACTCCTTTTGCATTGTTTCCCAGTTCTCTTTAATTTTTTTTTTTTTTTTGGGGGGGGGGGGGTAATCAATGAATTGCTTATTTTGTTCTTTTCCTTTATGTTTATTTGCATATCTTCTAAGTTTTTCTGCCTGTGCTAATATATTTAGTTTATTATTTGCAATAGTGTAAGATAGATCCTGGTCTGTTCTAATACTGTGCCTTGTTTTTATCTTGTCTATCTTTCTAAGTATTTTTGTTGATCTGTTCCTTTTTCTACACTCTTCTAACAGTAACACTTCTTGTCTTAACTGTTTTATAGTTTTTCTATTCGATACTTCCATGATGGCATTTGATTTCTTCCCTTCCTTTCTCTTATTACCCTGTATTTTTGTGGCAGGACTTCATCTGTTATTAATTTTGCTGTAGAGTAATATATCCTATTTAATTCTGTTATATCACATCAATTTTTGTTAATAGTTTTGATTACTATGTTCAATTGCTTTATCAGACTTCTAACATTTTGGGTCTTACTGACGTTCTGTAATCTTTTTCATTGACCTTAATATTTCTATCCATCTCCATTAAAATCAAACAGCTTTTCTCTTAGCTCTTTTTCTTCTAAACAGAGGGCATATTCTTTATGCTCCATTTCCTGTGGACATTCAACAGAAAGTACCAGAACATCTTCCTGTGACGTATTCTCTTCAGCTACATCCTGTGTCATCCTTTGCTCTTTCATATGGGACATCAGTGGCCTATCAAGCCACAACATAAACTGCGTCAGAGTTGCTACGGTTTCCTTTTCCTTCCTTTACTGTGCAACTCCAAATGAACTTTTCTACTGGTTTCCTACTTAAGGTTACACAATATCTTCATGTGGCAACTGATCAGATGCTTCCTGTTCTGTCTGTTTCTCCTTAATGCGTGGACTCACTGTTCCATCATGCTATAATGTTACAAGAGTTGGATTTTCTACACTAAATCTTCACTTCAGAGTTAATCCATAACTTCAGTTTCTATTTCTTTAACTTCTCCATTACTAATCCTCTTTTCTACTCCCCCCCCCTTTGTTTTCTTATTTTTGTATTGTAAAATTTTCCACATCTGGATGTCTTTGCCTATATTTCTCTTCAAATATCTTTGGTGCTGCTTTTTTGTTTTGATTAGTTTTACTTTATCCTTTGCATAAATATTGCACCATATTAAATCTCTTTTTCATTCCCATGTCAATATTTCTTCTTGTTATGTCTCCCGCTCCGACTGCATCACCTTACTTTAGGGACTCACTATTCCATCATGTTGTGATATAACTTAAGGTAGACTTTCTACACTAAATCCCTCACTTTGCAGGTACTCCATAACTTCAGCTTCTATTTGTTTAACTTTTACTTTGCTAATCTTCTGTTATATGTTCCCTCTTTGTGACCTTATTTTATTTATTTATTTATTTTTTGTAATTTGAAATTTTCCATATCCGGGTGCCTTTTCCTATATTTCTCTTCAAATATCTTTGGAGCTGCTTTTTTGTACTGATTATTTTGTCTTTCTCCTTTGCCTAAATACTGCACCATATCAAATCATTCTTTCTTTCCCATGTTCATATTTCCTTTTTTATATACATTTCAAAAATCTCTAGGTTATAGTCTTTATATTTTCTCCTTTCTCAGTCACTTCTTTTTCCAAAAGGCCGAAGGCTTCTTGGTCTATATAATGCTTTTCATGAATCTGTTGTATTAATGAATACAAAGTTGCATTTGGAACTTTCGACAGTTTTTCTTGTGCAAGTATTTTTCTTTCCTCTAATTTCTCTCTTAATATTTTAAATATCTTCTATCTGGATATTCTGCCTTTCTTGCATAATAGTAACAATAAATAATTTCTTTCTTATCCTCAATAGTCCACTCTAGACTGCAGTGGTGGTGCTGCGGTAGAGTTGTCACCTCACAGTAAGACGTTGTCCTGTCTGATTCTCAGCTAGAGCGTCTTCTGTGTGGAGACATGCATGAATGGGCATACCTTCGTTGAAGGTTGTGCGTCAGAGCTGGCAACTCAGCATGTAAAAATCTACTGCCAATTATTAGTGGACCAGACTGTGGCGACCCCTAACTGGGAAAAGCCGAAAGACACAACAACATCCTCAATAGTCCACTCTGTCATCTTTATGGCTGTTTTTTGGCCTGTCAGTTTTTGTGGGTTTTTGTTTGGACTGCTCCGTCCTTCTACAAAAAGGGGATACCCCCCCCCCCCGAGCTTGACCTAACCCCATTATAGGAATATTTCCATGCCTGGCTTGCAACGTAAAATTTCTCCTGTGATATCAGGAAAGAAGAACTATTGGAAAAAGCAAATCAACAGCTATTCAGCAGCATGATTCTCATCATCTTCCAACTGTCTCACATAAGAACTTGAAAGTCAGGCTAAATAAAGTCTGTGAACTTTTGGGCCTATAACCCTCAAAAGCAAAAACAAAAATGACGGGTGACTGTACTTTAAAGGAAGACTATTTAACTATTATTCTGTCTGACTGTTGCAGCTACGTTTTACACACCTTACTCTACGTACCTTGCTACATTTTTTCTGTTTCTCTGTCTTAAGCACTTGTGAAACCATCTACTGATTTATAAAGTTCCAGTATCGGGGGAATACATTTTCCATCCTCTTGGTTTAAAGTTAATTTAATACTCCTCCTGTCAGCGATGTTTTAGTTATAGAGGTTTTTCTTATTTCTGCCTGTCACTAGAGTATAGTCAATATAACACTGTGTATTGGCAATGTACTGTAGTAGTTTGACAAACGGCTGACGCAGATGCTACTACAAAGATGGTACTAGTAAATTAAAATAAACCTTTGTTTATCTTAATATTCATAAATTATATGGATAATTCTTCTGTTTCCATCTGCCAGTGTGCCTGTGCAAGGCCAATCATTTACTCTTCGTGAAGTATTTACACTTATCACATGTAAAAATTTTTTCAGTTTAAGGCCACAGAGTTTACATCAAATATAGCTCTGAGTTAATAGTATATCTATCTATCTATCTATATATATATATATATATATATATATATATATATATATGTTTTTACAAAAGACATTTCCTGTCTTCCCTTTCTTTGACACACTGATTTGGTGTGTGAGCTAATGAAAGGATTGCAAACTCTAATGGCTCTGCTTAGAAATGGTAGCATGGAAACTAATATATCTTGATGTATGGACAGCGTGGCCTAAAATTTCTGTTGTAAACTGCAAGAAAATATTTTTGCATGCAATGCCAAGGACATCAGGGTGTTATTGACCACTTCCATAAATGAAGCCATTTCTGAAGGTTACATTAATGTACTAAACATGTATTATGACAAAACACAGATATTAGACTTGAATGTATGCAATGCAGAAGGCTCATCAATATTTATTCATGGATACTCACTAGCCTATTCATCTATGAGGATCTTTAGAAGCCTAACCCTGCATTTCCATGAAGCCCCTGTAATTTAAGTACAAATCCACACTGAACTCTTCAGTTCTTTTCTACCTATCTACTACTCTTCACTGCTAACCACATTTTATTTTCTTATCTACCTGTTTACTACTCTTTACTACAAACCTTTTTATGTTATCTTATTACTTAGTCTTGTCTACCAAGTTCTTCACTACTAATACACAGAGCCAGATCTAGCAGAAAGCAATCTAGGTAGCTGCCTAGGGCCCGCCGTCCAGGGGGCAGGCCCCGGTCTGGCTTAAAAATAATTAAAAAATAAAATGCTATGTCTTCTTCAGTTTAGCTTTAAATATGGTCTGTAAATCTTTGTCTAATATTCTCAGCCCTAGAAACCCCAGTGTGTGATGTACAATAATCACAGGAAGTTTTATACAAAATTCACAGGAGATTTGACCTGCAAAGATCTTCTTCCAAAAACTTCAGTGTGCGTGATGTAAACAAGTCTTGCATGAAATTTAATTTTGCAGAAACTTCTACAAAAGAAATTTCACTAACACTGTTTTTGTTTTTCTTTGCAAGAATGGGTGTCTTCTGTTCTGCCCCAATGCAGATGTAAAGTAGCTGTACATACAGAAAACTTCTAAGAGATATTTTGTTTTCACACACGTGATTAAGCAATAGTGTGTGTTAGTGTGTGTGTGTGCGTGTGTGTGTGTGTGTGTGTGTGTGTGCGTGTGTGTGTATGTGTGTGTGTGTGTGTGTGCATGTGTGTATGAAAAGCCCCAGTTAGGGGCACTGTCTAGTTAAGTAACTGCTCAGACTGAAACCCTGAACCTTATCTGTTGAAAGGTAATATCCTTAATCCTCCACACGAACTGTCAGGCCTTCTTTAATAAGTTTTTTTTTTTTTGCTTATAAATCACTAAGGATAACAGTCTTGTCAATGTCAGTCCTAGAGTTTCTTACTTTTGTGGTTCAGTGTCAGTGGTTCAACAAGTAGCACATTTGCCTTTGGTGCAGAAGGCTGTGGGCTCTATTGCCACACCAGGTCGATCGATTTGCTGTTACAGTAGTTCAGCATAAGGAGGGTTGCTAGACTACTGAATAGGATGTCCTTTGGATGAGATGTTAAACCAAGGTCCTATCTGCTTGAGTTGGTGGTAGCTCAGGTGGATATAAAAGATTCCACACTATACACTGAAAAGGGTAGGGAGGTTCCTGGATGCCATGGTCAAATTTCTCCTAGTAGCAGAATTATCTAATCAGGTCTTCCCTGAAAAGAGGCTGTTTGCCTAGTAGGTCTAACCTGGTTAACAAAGGGTGGGAGGTTGGCGTAATAGTTAAGGTGCTTACCTTTGAAACACAAGGTGCAGGGTTTGATTCTGTCATGGGGTAATTGGCTAGGCTTAAAATGGCCTGCAAGGGAAGTTAGCCTAGTACTAACCACTGAACCTATAAATAAAAGAAACAAAATTCAGGTTGATGAAAATCTTTTAAGTGATTTAGAGTAGTCTTCTCTGATCTGTCTCCTCTTCTGCAGAGCATTTCTGATTTTTTCTTCATATTTTTATCCTGTTCTTGAGCAAGTGACTTAACCAGACAATACTTTGGGGCAACTGGAAATTTGGGCTAGCTTAGCCTGCAAGCCTAGTAACTACCAACGAACCAGAGCGTTTACGGTATAAAGGGAGAAAAGCAATAGTAAATAGGAGCATCGTAATATGAGCCATGATCTTTGCATGTCATCCTCAGTTTCCTTATTTTTTTGAATGTTGACAGGCGTGTTTATTAATTAGCTGTGAATAAATCAGTCAGCATGAAGTTCAGGAGTTTATTATTAATATTTTATCTATGAATACATTTTTAAATTAGCTTGTTTTGGCAGGCACACAATTATGAAATGCAGAGTGTATGGGCTACAACAGTTTGTTTAAAACTTAGTACAAATGAGTAAGGCTATGAGGTGTTTAAAACCTGCCTCCCGTAGTACATGGTTTGATTCCCTTGGCCTTCTTTGGCTCTCTATGTAACTCTGCCAAGTTACTTCACCATACAGTACTTCTGGGCTGGTCGTTTAAAGGTATACTTACATTCAGTGGGGTGTCTCAGGCGTTTAGCAAATGCACTATCAATTTGTCTTTTGAATTCCTACACCCTTCACATAGATACTAATTAGTACTTCACTGTATGTTACTAGAGTGTGAATCCCAGTACGTCTCTTGTAGTTTAGTAGTTCAACATATGCATTTTCAGTAAATGCGAGTTTTGATGGAAAAGAAGTTTACTGTTTCCCACACTAAGTCTGGATTCAATGTGAGTGTTTTGCTAAGAAAAATAGCAGTTTTTTCTGTAAAACAAGAAATAAACTTTTTTTGAAATCCAAATCTCTGTGATAATTGTGAAAATAAAAAAGAAAATAGTGTGTACAGACAGGCTTGCACAGTATTTATGGTAATTGGGGAGAGACAGCCAAGTATAGCTTGCAGGAGCATGGTTCCTTACCATGCATAGGGTCCCATTTGTCCACAATCTGGCTCTGTTGACTCTGGAGGCATATGCTGCAATAATGTAGCAATATTTACCATTCAAGTAGGCCAGACCTACACTGAGTGATGTCATATGGGATAGCTATTCTTGATGACAGAAAATACAAAGGGAAGTCGAAAATGAGATGTAGGTGTAATGCAAATATGTAAGCATCCCCCCACCAAAAAAAATAGTTTCATCTATGCAGTAATATTTCTGGGATTTGTATGACTTGTGGGTCTTGTGGGTTGTTGAATAAAAGCTACTATAGGATTTATTATTTCTTTAATTGTATTGTTGTAGACATTGCAATAAAGAATGAATACATTCATTAATTGGCCTGGATTGTGTACTATAATCTAAATTTCTTGCATTTTAGCAATATATTTTTCTGTAACTTCCTTACAGCCTCCAGCAACTGCAAAAGGGTTGACATTTGTCATGTCATACAGTCTGTATTATTTGGAATGATGATCAGAATCGCTTGATCTTCTGCATCTATTATGTCATCATTGCATATTACTGTGATATGATATTTTCTACAAGACTGGATTATAAACAAGTTTAGCATTTAGTTAAAAACTGTACAGCTGAACCCTGATGCACACCCCTCCTCCCCAACTGGAAACCCTCTGTCAGACAGAACACTGTCTGTACTTGAGTCATTAGGTCCTTGTACATAGGCTGTTCTAATTCTACCAGTGTTTCTGGGACCTCAAACCAGTGCAGAAATTCCCAAATTAGATTTCTTGGGACTGTGTCATATGCTTTCTCCACGTCTGGGAATGACTAATTAGACTCTTTCCTCATCTCTAGTTTCTTCTCACAGCAAACACTGAGTCAGTTGTGCTGCATTCTGATCTGAATCCAATCTGCTCGTCTCCCATCTTACTCTGCATACTGTTATCAATCACCCTCTCCAGAACTTCCATGCATGTGATACTTCTGTATTGCCCACAGTTGTGGATGTCCCCTTTGTTTTTTTACACACTGCCAATATTATGCTTATTCTCCTGTCACCTGGGATATACCTTTCTCCCCACACTACTATGAGTACCCTCAGGAAACATTTTGCCCTTGTCCCACCCAACACCTTAATCACATCTGTTATGACCTCAACTGAGCCTGCTGCTTTCCCCAACTTCAATTTCCTTAGTGCTGTTCTTACTTCTTCTAAGATGGGCTCTTCCTCTTCCTTTCATTGTAGGTTGCGTCTGGGCAAGTACAGTTGATGTGGGGTTTTCTTCATTCAAAAGCTGCTGAAAGTACTCTTTCCACCCCCCTTTGATTTTCTATGGATGGGTGAGCAGGTTGTTGCTGGCATCCCTTACGAAGGGTTTCTGACTATCATCTTTATCTTTCTGTCTTTACTGGCAACTAGGTATAGTTTGTTTGTGCCATCTACTGACTAACTTTCCTGAATCTGGCAGAGTTGCTCTTTGTTAGCCAACTAGTATTCCTTCCAAGTCTGGTGCATCTTTTCTATCTCCCACTTTTCTCTGCATTCATTCTTTGTTTTGATGACTTCCTGGACTTTTGCATTTCACTACCAGCTTTCCTTATCTACCTTATTTCCATACCCGGCTTGGCCACATACCTGTGTTGTAGTCCTCACACGTGCTGTTTTTAGGTGCTGCCATTCTTCTTCTTCAACCCTGCCTATTTCCTCCTTTTTCTGAGGTGCTATAGCCCTGTGCAGTTCCTTGAAGTCTCATGTGTTCTCTCCAGTAAATGTCCATGTGTTCAGCCTAGTTTCTTTTGACCTTAGAGCCTTTTCTGACCAAAGCTTGCAACTGATTTTGGTAGGCTGGCATAATAGTATTTTCCTCAAAGATACAAGGTACAGAGTTTGATTATGACCTCTGGTTGTTGACTAGGCTTGTAATGGTGATCTACAGACTGGTTGCCTAGCATTTACCTATGATCAAATAGCTTATGCTGTGGACCTACTGATGCACTGGGAATGACTTTGCATTTTGGAATTGTATCCCAGTGCGGTTTCCTTACTATGAAGAAGACTACCTGAGTTGCACACACTTGTATGGGATCTTGTGACTGTCTCTTACTGAACCATGTGTTGGCCACCACCAAGCTATTTTCCAGGCAGAATTCTAGAATAGCCTTTCCTTTATTCCTTTTTCTCCAACCATGTGACCCAGAAAATCCTCATATCCCACTCTGTCTGTCCCAATATGTGCATTCAGGTCACCCATTATCAACACCTATGCATATTGCCCTGCTTTTTCTAGTAGGTCCTGCAACTGCCGTCTGAATGCACTCTTTTCCTATCACAACCCTGCTATGGCCTATCCTTACACTGGAGTCTGATTGTCATAAGTATTTCATTAATTCTGATGACATCCCTCACAGTCTTCTGAAGATTTTCCCTTACCACAATCCCCACTACATTTCTAATCTGTCCTTCTCCTAAATAGCAGACTCTAAATAACAAGCCAAGGGGGTTTACTGTGCTGCCCTTTCATCTTGTCTCCTGGACACATAGGATGTCCAGCCTCCTCCTTACTATCATGTCATCCATCTTAATTTATGTTTGGCAGGCTGATTGGTTTTACATCCAGCTTTCTCTCAACAGAGCTATCTTACGTAATCCAAGCTGGGCAACTGGACACTGGGTTATTGAACCAGGGCTGCTGGGCTTTATGTCAGGAAATCACTGGCCAATAGGGATGCATACACCCCTCCCTCCCTCCATTAGCATGAGTCCCTGGTGTAGGAGGCTGGGCCCTCAACTGACTTATCACTGGTAAATACCCATGTCCATTTGACAATATTAGTCAACATGGCCAAATTACCTAGGACCGTGACATGGCACACAGTCTATGATCTGTGTTCTCTTATCTTGAGGATACTGCACACCACAGCTGATGCCCAAAGTGGTTGCTGTATACAACTCTTCCCCCAACAGGCACCATCTAGAGTTTGGACTGCTGCCCGCAACTCCATTCTTGGGTGAGTTTGATGTGGAAGAACTCAGCATGTTTTTGAGAGATAGGAGGAACCCCACAGTGACCAAAGAAGAACATACCAACGACATACAGGAGTTGGCCATAGGTCAGAATCGAACTTTGTACATCAGAGGTGATGACATTAATCATTAAGCAAACTAGTCTCAAATATTTCAATCCAATGCAACTATATATCATTCATGCAGTGGATTGGGCTAACTCCCTTCTCCCAGGTTGGGACAGCCAAAATCTTTTACTTTCTGTCATCCCAGCATTTCTTCACTTTCTGAGCTGTTAGTTTTGTGTTATAGTCAGGCCGTTATTCTTCTGTGCCACAGATCCTCCTTTCCATTGATGACATTTATATTCATGTAATTCTCTAATGCCTCCCCCCCCTGTTGACATTCTGTTAGTATTAACAGACTCTTCAGTCTAGATCCTTTGTACTAACTTAATATCACCTTCAATTGCTTCACATTTTCTACCATATATAGGTAGTGCTGTCCCACTTTCTGTCAATGGGAATTTTTGTTTGTAGCTATAAAGCATGACTGTTTTGGATAGGCCATTTTCTACAACTCCATCAATGAATTCACTGATCTATTTCTGTATTATTAGTGCTTTTATGCATCACAATTAATGAGCTTCACTTAATAGTCAGACAATCAAAGGTCTAGATGGAGATTTTCTTGTGGGTGCAGTATAGACAGAATATTCCATAGTTAGCAACAAGCTTCTCATATCAAATGCATTCAATACTTGCAAATTACGCAAAAGGAATAATGATCATTTCCAAGAATATCTTATATCAAGTTTCAACATTTCTTTACTACCCACTTAATTACCTTTAATTATAAAATAAATATGCACTCTAGTGTTTCTAGCAATTTCCTTCCTTCAAATCTGTACTGTATTTACCTTTCCATCATCCTGGATATAAGGGTCAACAGGTGGAGCTATAAAGAGTTAAAGAAACAGTTGTCTAATGAGAGGGCCTACAGGATGAACTGAAGTAACCTTGGGAGGAGAATTAATTCTCCAATAAAAGAAGAATGAAAGGGTGACACAAAATATGTTTGCCTCTCACTATAGAAGGATTTCAGGGATGCAGTTGGGGGCCTGGTCCATAGGAGCTATACAGATAAGAGCCTGATACTCAGGACAGGGCTTGTCCAAAAGAGTCATAAAGGTGGGCACCTGATATCAAGCAAGGGTAAGTTTAAGACAGGAACATCAAAGAGTTAGAGGGAAAATTCAGCCCAGGATAGAACTAAAACACCAGAGAGACCAAGGTGTTTTAAGGAAAGTATCTGGAATTACATGCAGAGACAAGGGCAAGGAAGGAAGGCATACACTCTAAATATAAATGAAACTGAAGAAAACTGTGACTTACTTAACTTTACTGACATTAATACGTTTTGCTAATGAAGTTCTGAATTATTATACAAGTGAAAGCATTTCAAAGAGTTATAAAACTTGTATATTGGTGTGACCAGTTTGTAAAGTCATGATTTAATTGTGTATTCACTGCATTTGTGTACTGTTTTATACTGTTTTAACATTACTTAACTGTAAACTGCTTTTTCATACTGAGAGTTGTATTTTCTGTTTGTGAGTGCTCTATCTGAGCTTTTCTGTGCATTTTTGTCTGTTTACAGTTAAAAGCATTCTTGACTCTGCTCCTTGATCTGTTTAAAACTTTAATTTAGTGGCTACAGCTAGGAATTGTAATAGTGTGCATTAATATAATTGCATTTTTTATTTAAATTACTAAATTGTAAACTGCTTTTTCATACTGAGACTTATATTTTCTCTTTGTGGGTGCTCTTTATATGCTTTTAAAGTGAGATTCCTGTGTTCTGCTCAGGTGGCATAATCTTGACAGAGGCCTGTTGTCTAGGCTGGTAGTTTTGTTTGAGTTTCCTGTGTTTCTGGCAGCCATTTTCTGTTGATTGTCTTCATTATTATTGAGAGTAACAAGGCCTCCTGACTTTCTGTAGTATGAGTGATTGGGTAATAGCAGGGGCTGAGTAGTAACTGATATTCCAACTCTTCCATTCTTACTGCTATATAAACCCTGTGTCTTAAAATGGTTCTGCTTGTATTGTCAGGCTCTGGATTGCATTGCATAAGTGGAAATTCCTTAAGATTCCAAGAGCAGGATAAGTTATTTCTTACACTTATTTCACTGAACTGCACTTCTGAAATGCTTATAATTGTGTTATACAGTTGATCTACTACATTTATGCACTATTATAAAGCTTTTTTATTGTTTCACTGCATTTATGTACTGTTTTATACTGGGTTTAACATTACTTAACTGTAAACTGCTTTTTCATACTGAGAGTTGTTTTTTCTGTTTGTGAGTGCTCTATCTGAGCTTTTCTGTGTATTTTTGTCTGTTTACAGTTAAAAGCAATCTCAAGTCTGCTCTTTGATCTGCTTAAAACTTTCATTTAGTGGCTACAGCTAGGAATTGTAATAGTGTGCATTAATATAATTGCATCTTTTATTTAAATTACTAAATTGTAAACTGCTTTTTCATACTGAGACTTATATTTTCTCTTTGTGGGTGCTCTTTATATGCTTTTAAAGTGAGGTTTCTGTGTTCTGCTCAGGTGGCATAATCTTGACAGAGGCCTGTTGTCTAGGCTGGTAGTTTTGTTTGAGTTTCCTGTGTTTCTGGCAGCCATTTTCTGCTGATTGTCTTCATTATTATTGAGAGTAACAAGGCCTCCTGACTTTCTGTAGTATGAGTGATTGGGTAATAGCAGGGGCTGAGTAGTAATCTGATATTCCAACTCTTCCATTCTTACTGCTATATAAACCCTGTGTCTTATAAAGGTTCTGCTTGTATTGTCAGGCTCTGGATTGCATTGCATAAGTGGAAATTCCTTAAGAGTCCAAGAGCAGGATAAGTTATTTCTTACACTTATTTCACTGAACTGCACTTCTGAAACACTTGTAATTGTGCTATACAGTTGATCTACTACGTTTTTGCACTATTATAAAGCTTTTTTTATTGTTTGACTGCATTTATGTACGGTTTTATACTGGTTTAACATTACTTAACTGTCAACTGCTTTTTCATACTGAGAGTTGTATTTTCTGTTTGTGAGTGCTATATCTGAGCTTTTCTGTGCATTTGTGTCTGTTTACAGTTAAAAGCATTCTCGAGTCTGCTCCTTGATCTGTTTAAAACTTTCATTTAGTGGCTACAGCTAGGAATTGTAATAGTGTGCATTAATATAACTGCATTTTTTATTTAAATTACTAAATTGTAAACTGCTTTTTCATACTGAGACTTATATTTTCTCTTTGTGGGTGCCCTTTTTATGCTTTTAAAGTGAGGTTTCTGTGTTCTGCTCAGGTGGCATAATCTTGACAGAGGCCTGTTGTCTAGGCTGGTAGTTTTGTTTGAGTTTCCTGTGTTTCTGGCAGCCATTTTCTGCTGATTGTCTTCATTATTATTGAGAGTAACAAGGCCTCCTGACCTTCTGTGGTACGAGTGATTGGGTAATAGCAGGGGCTGAGTAGTAATCTGATCTTCCAACTCTTCCATTCTTACTGCTATATAAACCCTGTGTCTTATAAAGGTTCTGGTTGTATTGTCAGGCTCTGGATTGCACTGCATAAGTGGAAATTCCTTAAGATTCCAAGAGCAGGATAAGTTATTTCTTACACTTATTTCACTGAACTGCACTTCTGAAATGCTTATAATTGTGCTATACAGTTGATCTACTACATTTTTGCACTATTATAAAGCTTTTTTATTGTTTCACTGCATTCATGTACTGTTTTATACTGTTTTAACATTACTTAACTGTAAACTGCTTTTTCATACTGAGAGTTGTTTTTTCTGTTTGTGAGTGCTCTATCCGAGCTTTTCTGTGCATTTTTGTCTGTTTACAGTTAAAAGCATTCTCAAGTCTGCTCCTTGATCTGTTTAAAACTTTCATTTAGTGTTTACAGCTGTAAATTGTACAAAGTGAAACTGTAATTTTTCCCACCCACCCTCCCTATTGTTGTGTGTTCTTATACTTGTTGGCTTTGCAGTTGCCCGCCCATACTGTATATTTTATATGTGACACTCCTCCCAGTCTGGTGTCATTAGTTCACTCAATCTAATAGAGAACATTTGTGAAGGCCAACCCACTCAGATTCTTAACGTTGAATTAACTTCTGTTCCAGCTTTCTCCATTTCCACTTTACTGGAAAAAAGATTCTGAGCTTGTTTCCCCCCTTTCCTGTGGCAGGTCAGATATGGATTTGTTGTGTCCAGGACTGTTTTTGAGCTGCTAAGCCTCCCCCCACTTAACTGGGGTTAAACTATTCCTGGCACCATAAAGTCTGTTCTTCAAAATTTCCCTTGCAACTAGCCAGCTTTTTAGTTTTAGCACTCATCTGTTTCTTTGATCTCAGCACTTCTTTAAAACTCATTCTAAGCACTAAATAAGTTACAAATTACTACAGCACTCAACTTTCCTCACTTGTCCAGAAAAAAACAGTTTTTAGTACTTAATAAATAAGCACCTATTCAGGCATGTCTAAAGGTCAGCTCCTGGTGTTTTCTCCTGTCTACCTGATGACTTTGGGCATCTTGGAACAATGCAGCAATTGCCTCATGTACACAGACAACCCTCTCCTCCTACCACCCAACACTACAACCTATGAGAGATGCACTTATATAGCCAAACTGGAAGCAAAGCTCTCTTCACCAAAGACTGGCCTAGACAGTCAAGAGGAGAAGGTAAACACTTGCACCGCACCACACTCATTACATAGTCCCTTAAAACCTACACCACCAAAACACACACAGAGAAGCACAAAACACACACCTACATTCACTGAGGCTCTCAGTACAAATTTGCCCAAACAACAGAGACCTCCAAAGCAGAAATGCAAGCAACCTCCACCCCCCAATACAACCCAAATGACACATAGCCCACATACTCAGTGTGCCACCCAACTACAGCCCATAAGGCATAACGTACCCAACACTCTAGTCATAGGTGATTCTACAGTCAGGCACACTGATGTTCCACTCACCAAGCTAAACAAGGAAAAAGTTACTGTCAGCTGCCTGTCAGGTGCCATGATCCACCACATAACACACGCACTCAGGTCACTCCACAACAAGTACACATATAACTCTGTCATTGTCCATGTTGGTGTGAATGACCTGAGATGTACCTCCCTGAACTACATGAAAGAGACATGGAGGAGCTCTCCGATCTTGTAGCCCAGGCCGGTATGACCCTAGCCCTGAGTAGCATCCTGCCATCACCCAGAATGACACCACAGTACAAGAACAAAATGATTGACTTTAACAATTGGCTAAGCTTCTGGTGTCATTCTAAGGGAATCCAGTATCTGTCTGCCTGGGATGATATGATCAACAGACCACGCTGCTCTGCCAGAGATGGCCTGCACCTGTCGCCCTTGGGATTCCGGATACTGGCAAAGGCTCTTGCCACCCCTATAGTGCCTTTTTTAGGCAAGGTTCAAATGACAAATTCACCACCGTAACAGGTACAAGCAAGCAAAATCTGAGGGTAATGCTACTCAATGCTAGAAGTCTAAATCTCAAAATGCACTCACTCGAGGCACTCCTTAAAATGGAGAACATTGACATCTGTGCAGTGACAGAGACCTGGTTCAAAGCTCCAGAGAGCACCCCTGTATTACCAGGCTATAATTCATACCACACCTTTCGGCCACCTAACCTGGAGCGAAACACTAAAGGTGGAGACGTGTCCATATTCATTAAGGATATCCATACCTCGAAGCTAGTTGCTCAGCATAATGCATCCGCGATTATCCAAGTTCAACTAATTCTGGGCAAAACCGCAATCCAGGTTGTAGCTTGTTACAGACTCCCCAACCATGCCCCAGGATTCCCACTCCTCTTTTCTTGATACACTGGAAAATATTAAGGTACAACCCAACACTCTAATAATGGGTAATTTCAACTACCTTACCATTAACTGAGAAAACTACTCATGTACCAACTCTTTTGCTCAACGTTTTCTGGAAATCATTAATTCCAATGCCTTGGATCAACTTATCCACACCCCCACCAGGGGCAGCAATATTCTAGACCTGGTCATCACCAACATGGGTGACCGGTGTTCCACACCAGCGGTCAGCTCCTCGTTGGTCAGATCAGACCACATGCTAATCACCCTAGACATCCACATCCCGCTCCCAACCCCCATTAGGAAAACAACCGTAAAAACTTTCTCCAAAGCCAACTTCACACTTCTTAAGACAGAAGTGGCAAACTTGACACCCATGCAGATGGACAATAGAGGTACGACTGCTGAGTCCTACACAAATGCACTTTATAAGCACTATGTGATTGCATGGATCGTGCTATCCCTAACAGAACCAAGATGCTATCCTCCAAAAAAGGAAGACAATCTGGTGGTCTTCTGCCATAAACAAACTCTACAGCAGAAGAAAGAAACTGTTGCAAAAATGAGTAAAATCCCACGATTGGAGGAACTCCCTGGTCAGCCTCAGTAAGAAGCTGAGATTCCTCATAAACTCCTCCAAAGCTAGTTATGAAAACAAAATTGCCACTGATTCTAAAGACAACCACAAAGCATTCTATAGCTATGTCAAAAATCTCAATGGCAACACTCAGATCTGCTCTGAGTTACAGCTCAATGACACAAAATATACAGAACCAACTGATATTGCCAACATTATGGCAGATAGATTCAGTGCTAACTTTACCCCCCTTTCACCCCCTAAAGGGCCCATCTTTATACTGGAAGAATGCAAAGTTCCTGTAACCACGGCTGCACAGGTAAAAACATCACTTTCCAAAGCCAAGAACACAGCATTCCTGGGACCTGACAACATCCCAGGCTGCCTTCTACATGAACTACAGAATGAACTGGCACTCCCCCTAAGTACTATGTTCAATCATAGCCTCACCTCAGGCTTTGTGCCCATTGAATGGCACACCATGACAGTTATCCCACTCCACAAAGGGGGCCACAACAGACCCCGGCAGCTACCCCCCCCCCCCATTAGCCTGACGTGCCTCGTCTGCAAGGCCATGGAATGTATCATCATGGAACTCATAAACAAAGACATTGGAGATATCCAAATTCTGGATCCCACACAGTCTGGGTTTGTAAAAGGCAGATCATGTCTCCTAAACCTGATAGACTTCTTTGAAGTAGTCACCAAAGCCATAGATGAGGGTAAGGTTGTTCACACAGCCTATCTAGATCTCGACAAAGCATTTGACACCATCCCCCACTCTGGAATTATAGATAAACTCACTAAACTAGGTATAAATCCTTATGTCACAAGATGGATTGCCAACTGGCTTACTGACAGAACCCACACCGTGAAAGTAGTAGACTCCAAATCAGACTTCAGACCAGTGACACGTGGAGTACCACAGGGTTCAGTCCTGGGTCCTCTCCTGTTTGGTATCTACTTCTCTGAAGTACAGGCTAACACAGAAGGTCTTTGGCTAACTAAATTCACAGATGACTGCAAACTAGGAGCCATAATCGAAACTCCTAATGATGTGTACATCCTACAAAAGGGCCTCACTCAGACAGATGCCTAGTGTCAAAGACATGGTCTCAAGCTCAATGCCAAAAAGTGCATTGTCATCCCCTTTGGTAAAAACTCTGTACCCATGAACTACCACATAGGCGGTAGTCTACTTAACGCTGTAAGTGTGATATGAGACCTTGGGACACAGGTGGGCAGTAGTCTCTCCTTTGATAATCGCATCGCCATAGTGGTCAAGAAATCCTTCTACATGGCACACCTCATTACAAAAGGTTCCTCATCCAGAAAAAAAGCGGTCATTGTTCCCCTCTGCTCATCACTCATTAGACCCATTACAGAGTACAATGACTCACAAGACATCTACAACAACTGGAAAGGCCGCAAAAATACCTCACAAAGAGGATTACTGACCTCAAACAGATGCCTTACGCAGACCGTCTCAAAAAACTCTAGCTTTACTCCGTCGCATATCACTTACTCAGAGGCGATCTCTGCCTAACATACAAAGCTATGTCAAACCCAGAGCTGTTGGACATGCTCCACTTAAAGAAATCCCAATCCCTCCGAGCTACACAGTCTAGGGACCTAAACCTTGTCACCACAATAAACAGAAGATGCTGGAGGGATAGATTCCTGTCCCAGAGACTTCCCATACTCTGGAACAGACTACCTATCTATGTCAAACAGAGCTCCTCATTAACACTCTTCAAGAAAAATCTTGATGATTGGATGGGTAATAGGAAATTCACCCCGGGGATCACTTCTGTGGTTCTGCTTGACAGGGGCACAGGAGAATAATTTTCTTGGGTGGCGAAAGCCAGGGTACCTTTTTGGCTAGGCTTGTATAGGCCCTAGGGCCAATAGCCTAGTACCTACCTATGAACCTGTGAAAGACAAAGATTTGCAATACTGTGTTTTACAGACTCGTGGAATGAAAGGTGGGAAATCTGTACCATTTGAGGAGAATTCCATAATCTGTGCCTTAAGGTGGCGTCTCAAGATAGTGGTATTCTAATATGGATAAAATGTGATTCTATGCTGTTACTCTTTCAAACTATGGTGAATTAATATTAATTTGAAGAGAGTCAAAATTTTGCATATAGGAGTTACTGTAGTGTTGAAGCTTTAATAAGTACAGGTGACACACCCACAAGGAAACATTAGGTTATTAGGTGTCAATAGTACCTCTGCCCAGAAGTTTTTCATGTGTTAAGAAAGGTCTGTGTATGCCATAAAGTACAGAAATGTTAGTGTGCTTCATTTATTTAACTGAATGCTTGAAGTAAGGTAATTCATTCACAAAACAAAACTGCAACTTATTCCAGAGGTGTGTGAAACTAAGTGTAAAAAATCATGTCTTTCGGCTTTTCCCAGTTAGGGGTCGCCAAAGTGACTTTATATGAATCTGCCGTCAGTTATTTACAAAAGGTGTAACTACTTAGAAATAACGAACACTGTTTTCCCTAAATTGACATTGTACCTAGGTTTTTGTTGTAAAAATTCTGACATTGTACTCTACTACTTTTCTGTATGATATGTTGTAAATGCTTTTTGCAGTTTGATCTCTAACATTTGTACCCACCTATTTTTTTACCATATATAGGTAGTGCTGTCCCACTTTCTGTCAATGGGAATTTTTGTTTGTAGCTATAAAGCATGACTGTTTTGGATAGGCCATTTTCTACAACTCCATCAATGAATTCACTGATCTATTTCTGTATTATTAGTGCTTTTATGCATCACAATTAATGAGCTTCACTTAATAGTCAGACAATCAAAGGTCTAGATGGAGATTTTCTTGTGGGTGCAGTATAGACAGAATATTCCATAGTTAGCAACAAGCTTCTCATATCAAATGCATTCAATACTTGCAAATTACGCAAAAGGAATAATGATCATTTCCATGAATATCTTATATCAAGTTTCAACATTTCTTTATAAGTTAAGTTGTCCCAATAAGTTGGGAGGGTGGCCTAATGGTTGAGGTGTTTGCCTTGCAAACACAAGGTGCAGGGTTTGAGCCTCACAAGGGATAATTGGCTAGACTTAAAATGGCTCCTAAGGGCAGTTAGCTTAGTACTAATCTATGAACCTATGAACCTATTTCCTACCCACTTAATTACCTTTAATTATAAAATAAATATGCACTCTGGGTGTTTCTAGCAATTTCCTTCCTTCAAATCTGTACTGTATTTACCTTTCCATCATCCTGGATATAAGGGTCAACAGGTGGAGCTATAAAGAGTTAAAGAAACAGTTGTCTAATGAGAGGGCCTACAGGATGAACTGAAGTAACCTTGGGAGGAGAATTAATTCTCCAATAAAAGAAGAATGAAAGGGTGACACAAAATATGTTTGCCTCTCACTATAGAAGGATTTCAGGGATGCAGTTGGGGGCCTGGTCCATAGGAGCTATACAGATAAGAGCCTGATACTCAGGACAGGGCTTGTCCAAGACAGTTATAAAGGTGGGCACCTGATATCAAGCAAGGGTAAGTTTAAGACAGGAACATCAAAGAGTTAGAGGGAAAATTCAGCCCAGGATAGAACTAAAACACCAGAGAGACCAAGGTGTTTTAAGGAAAGTATCTGGAATTACATCCAGAGACAAGGGCAAGGAAGGAAGGCATACACTCTCAATATAAATGAAACTGAAGAAAACTGTGACTTATTTAACTTTACTGACATTAATACGTTTTGCTAATGAAGTTCTGAATTATTATACAACTGAAAGCATTTCAAAGAGTTATAAAACTTGTATATTGGTGTGACCAGTTTGTAAAGTCATGATTTAATTGTGTATTCACTGCATTTGTGTACTGTTTTATACTGTTTTAACATTACTTAACTGTAAACTGCTTTTTCATACTGAGAGTTGTATTTTCTGTTTGTGAGTGCTCTATCTGAGCTTTTCTGTGCATTTTTGTCTGTTT
The DNA here is from genome assembly GCF_019279795.1 of Protopterus annectens. NCBI lineage: Eukaryota > Metazoa > Chordata > Ceratodontiformes > Protopteridae > Protopterus > Protopterus annectens. Next base: position 116,674,910 of record NC_056743.1, read on the forward strand.
ACAGTTAAAAGCATTCTTGACTCTGCTCCTTGATCTGTTTAAAACTTTAATTTAGTGGCTACAGCTAGGAATTGTAATAGTGTGCATTAATATAATTGCATTTTTTATTTAAATTACTAAATTGTAAACTGCTTTTTCATTCTGAGACTTATATTTTCTCTTTGTGGGTGCTCTTTCTATGCTTTTAAAGCGAGGTGTGTTCTGCTCAGGTGGCATAATCTTGATAGAGGCCTGTTGTTTAGGCTGGTAGTTTTGTTTGAGTGTCCTGTGTTTCTGGCAGCCATTTTCTGCTGATTGTCTTCATTATTATTGAGAGTAACATGGCCTCCTGACCTTCTGTAGTATGAGTGATTGGGTAATAGCAGGGACTGAGTAGTAATCTCATCTTCCAACTTTTCCATTCTTACTGCTATATAAATCCTGTGTCTTATAAAGGTTCTGCTTGTATTGTCAGGCTCTGGATTGCATTGCATAAGTGGAAATTCCTTAAGATTCCAAGAGCAGGATAAGTTCTTTCTTACACTTATTTCACTGAACTGCACTTCTGAAACGCTTATAATTGTGCTATACAGTTGATCTACTACATTTATGCACTATTATAAAGCTTTTTTATTGTTTCACTGCATTTATGTACTGTTTTAGCATTACTTAACTGTAAACTGCTTTTTCATACTGAGAGTTGTATTTTCTGTTTGTGAGTGCTCTATCTGAGCTTTTCTGTGTATTTTTGATTTTTGTCTGTTTACAGTTAAAAGCATTCTCGAGTCTGCTCTTTGATCTGCTTAAAACTTTCATTTAGTGGCTACAGCTAGGAATTGTAATAGTGTGCATTAATATAATTGCATCTTTTATTTAAATTACTAAATTGTAAACTGCTTTTTCATACTGAGACTTATATTTTCTCTTTGTGGGTGCTCTTTATATGCTTTTAAAGTGAGGTTTCTGTGTTCTGCTCAGGTGGCATAATCTTGACAGAGGCCTGTTGTCTAGGCTGGTAGTTTTGTTTGAGTTTCCTGTGTTTCTGGCAGCCATTTTCTGCTGATTGTCTTCATTATTATTGAGAGTAACAAGGCCTCCTGACTTTCTGTAGTATGAGTGATTGGGTAATAGCAGGGGCTGAGTAGTAATCTGATCTTCCAACTCTTCCATTCTTACTGCTATATAAACCCTGTGTCTTATAAAGGTTCTGCTTGTATTGTCAGGCTCTGGATTGCATTGCATAAGTGGAAATTCCTTAAGAGTCCAAGAGCAGGATAAGTTATTTCTTGCACTTATTTCACTGAACTGCACTTCTGAAACACTTGTTATTGTGCTATACAGTTGATCTACTACATTTTTGCACTATTATAAAGCTTTTTTTATTGTTTGACTGCATTTATGTACGGTTTTATACTGGTTTAACATTACTTAACTGTAAACTGCTTTTTCATACTGAGAGTTGTATTTTCTGTTTGTGAGTGCTATATCTGAGCTTTTCTGTGCATTTGTGTCTGTTTACAGTTAAAAGCATTCTCGAGTCTGCTCCTTGATCTGTTTAAAACTTTCATTTAGTGGCTACAGCTAGGAATTGTAATAGTGTGCATTAATATAACTGCATTTTTTATTTAAATTACTAAATTGTAAACTGCTTTTTCATACTGAGACTTATATTTTCTCTTTGTGGTTGCCCTTTCTATGCTTTTAAAGTGAGGTTTCTGTGTTCTGTTCAGGTGGCATAATCTTGATAGAGGCCTGTTGTCTAGGCTGGTAGTTTTGTTTGAGTTTCCTGTGTTTCTGGCAGCCATTTTCTGCTGATTGTCTTCATTATTATTGAGAGTAACAATAACTGTGTGAAACTAAGTGTAAAAAATCATGTCTTTCGGCTTTTCCCAGTTAGGGGTCACCAAAGTGACTTTATATGAATCTGCCGTCAGTTATTTACAAAAGGTGTAACTACTTAGAAATAACGAACACTGTTTTCCCTAAATTGACATTGTACCTAGGTTTTTGTTGTAAAAATTCTGACATTGTACTCTACTGCTTTTCTGTATGATATGTTGTAAATGCTTTTTGCAGTTTGATCTCTAACATTTGTACCCACCTATTTTTTGTAAAATTTTATTGTAAAATGTTATTTTTCTAATTGTGTTTAGCTGCCAATGCAATTTTCTTGCCGACTTTATGTAAAATGTTAATACTGATTGCGGTGCTTTTCTCCTCGGGTCTCCACTGAAAACGAGCTAATGCTCAGCTGGACTAACCCGGTTAAAAAATGTAAAATAAATAAATAAATAAAAAATAAATAAATAAATATTAGGTGTATCTTACAATTACATAGGTGAGTCCCTTCCACTCAAAGTACCTTTAGAAATTTCTGTAGGATAAGCTACCTAGTCCTAAGTGATACATTGGCAAGCTTAAATTCCTGCCAAACCCTGTTAACTCCACTGAATATGCAAAAACATACACCACCACACTATGGCTGCAGCTGAACCTGCAGTACAAGCCCCAGAAACAAACCTACCTCGTGGAATCATAATATCTACAAGCTTTATAATGAAATGAAAATAATTTTGACCAAAAGTAAGAAAAGTAATTCCCAGAATGCTACAGCCCTTGTCACTGAAATAAACAACTCAGGAGCTTAATATAATTCACTAAAGCCAAGCTTGAGGCTAGAACAGCTAACCAAGCCAGAAACAATCACGAGACACTTTTTAGTTACGTTTATAATTTCAAAAGCACAATGCAGCAATGAATTGAGCTGATTGTGAATACAGTTCCCTACACTGAGGCTGAAGGTATAATGGACCTGCTGGCTCTAAGCTTAGCCCGCTCCTCTCTACATCTGTCCAGAAGATGTACATGAAACTGATTTGCCTCCAGCTATTACACTAACAAGTCCTAAAATTTCCATCAAAAGCTATAAATACTACTTTGATGGGTCCTGACAATAAGCATGGGTGCATCTTAAATAACTTGAAGCATGATTTAACTACACCCCTGACAACACTGTTCAATCTCATGCTCCACAAAGGTTTTGTACCAAGTGAATAAAAAAAAAAAAAAAAAAAAAAAAAATTCTAAGCTTGTTTCCTGCCTTTCTTATAAGTTGTCTAGTCCAGATACAGATTTTCTGTATCCAGAACTGTTTGTAAGCTTCCGAGGCCCCAAGCCTTTCTGTGCTGGAGGGAAGCCTTCTAGCTTAATTTTGTTTCTTAGAACTAGCCAGTTTTCTAGTTTCAGCACTCAAATCTGTTTCTTTGAGCTCAGCACTTATTCAGAACTCATTGTAAGCACTACATAAAAGTACAGTTTTGTACCTACCATAAATGTAAATGTTCGAGGATCTACATTGCTGCAGTCATAACCGGTGGGTAGTCCGCTGTCCTCGATCGGCCCGAATACCAAAGAGCTGGGCTGGCGTCGGTCATTGTCGCCTAGAGCTGACATCAGTACGTCGTAGTACATAAGCGCATGACCGACGCCATATCCTCAGTCTTTCTTGCCCCAGATGTCAGAAGGCCTAAGAATGAAAGAAGGCCAGAGCCAAAATAGTAAACGCCCAACAACTACCAGTGTGGAAATAAAGATAATCCTAAAAAAACACAGCAACCACAAACTATAGAGGGGAAGGAGGGAGGGATAATTGGACTGCAGCAATGTAGATCCTCGAACATCTACATTTATGGTAGGTACAAAACTGTACTATGTTCTTCGCCTCACATTGCTGCAGTCATAACCTGTGGGTAGAATCCCAAAGCAAAGGAAAAGGGAGGCTGGCAAACTAAATAGCATTAGGAGCTGCTAACATGCCCTGTAAAACTGCAGTGGCAAACCCAGCCCTGGACTTGGAATAAAGAGGGAGATGGTAATGCTTAGTAAAAGTGTGTACTGAACTCCAAGTAGCTGCCTCCAAAATATCCTTAGTAGCTACACCCTCAAAAAGCAGTAGATGTGGCAGTAGCCCTAGTAGAATGAGGTCTGATCCCAGCAGGAACATTCTTCCCATGATGAGAATAACAAAAGCAATACATTGACCAATCCACTTTGAAATAGTCTGCTTTGAAACAGCTTTCCCTTGTGAACCCAAAGCAAAAGAAACAAATAACTGTTGAGTCTGTCTGAACTCCTTAGTTCTGCTCAAATAATAACGTAACTGCCTGTGGATATCCAAAGAATGCAAGACTTTTTCCCCTATTTTGGGGATCAGCATAAAAGTAGGCAAATGAATAGACTGGTTCAAGGCCACATTAGAAATCACTTTAGGCATAAAAGTAGGGTTAGTCCGCAAAGAAACTCTATCCTTATGAAATATCAGAAAGGGTTCAACTGCCATGAGTGCCTGCAATTCAGATACCCTCCTAGCAGAAGTAATGGCCAACAAAAAAGCAGTCTTGCAAGACAAAACTTCAATTCAGACGTAGCTGCAGGTTCAAAAGGAGGTAAAGTAAGTTTCTCCAACACAAAATTGAGATCCCAGGAAGGAGTAGGAGCTCTATGTGGGGGTCTTATATTCTTTGCCCCTCTAAGAAATTGTTTGAACAAAGGGTGAGAAAATAAAGGAGGGTCACAATCATAGTGAGCAGAAATGGCTGCAGCATGAACCTTCACAGAAGAGAATGACAAACCCTTGTCCAGTAATTCAGTAAGATACTGTAGTGCAAAACTCAAATTAGGCACTGAAACATCAAAGCCCTTTGCTGTGCTCCAAAGAAAAAATCTTTTCCATTTATCAGCATAAACTTTTCTAGTACTAGGCCGCCTGGCTTCCAAAATGACATCTAAAACCTGTTGAGGAAGCTGAGACCCCACCGGCTCCATCACAGAATACGCCAGGCTGTTAGATGCAGGGACTGCACCCGAACATTGAGAAAATGATTGTTTGACTGGGATAACAAATGAGGAACCTGTGGCAGAAGCCAAGGAGGCTCCTGAATTAAACTCCTCAGCAGAGGATACCAATGCTGACGTGGCCAATCTGGTGCTATTAGAATCATGCAAGGCTTGTCCCGCCTGACTTTCAAGAGTACCTTGGGAAGAAGAGGCAGAGGAGGAAAAGCATAAACATGAAGGTTGTTCCAACTGAAAGAGAGAGCATCCACTTTCCAAGCATTTGGGTGGAACATCTTTGTGCAAAATTTTGGCAGTTGAAAATTCAGTGGAGAAGCGAACAGATCTATGTCTGGAGTTCCCCAAGCCACGGTCAATTGTTTGAATACCTGAGGATCCAGTTTCCACTCGTGGGGATCCACAATTTGCCTGCTCAATACATTTGCTAGGGAGTTCTGTGCTCCTGGCAGAAACCGTGCTTGAAGTTTGATTTGCAAATTCAGAGCAGTCTCCCACAAAATCATTGCTTGTCTGCAAAGAGGGTAGGAATGGGTTCCCCCTGCTTGTTGATGTACCACATGACTGTTGTGTTGTCTGTTTGAATCAACACCTGTCCCGGCTGAAGTAGGTCCTTGAAGGCCATCAAAGCAAATTGGACCGCTAACATCTCCTTCATGTTGATATGCAAATGTAGTAGTTTGGGAGGCCACATGTCTTGTATCCATTTCCCATTGAAGTGTGCTCCCCAAGCCAAGTCCGAGGCATCTGTCGTTAGGATCTGACTCGCCTCTGGTTGGGTCACAGAGAGTCCCTTGTTTAGGTGACATTCCTGAGCCCACCACAAGAATTCCTTCTAGATGCAAGGTATAATCCGAATGACAGTGTCCAAACCGTGGCAGTGTTGAGTCCACACACTTTTGAGATACCATTGTAGCTTCCTCATATGCAGTTTGGCATTGGGAAGTACTAGAATGCAAGATGCCATGAACCCCAAGGCTTGAAGGACTGTCCTTGCAGTCAGCCTGGACATTACTGATAACTGCTGGAAGTATAGATGAAGAGTTCTTTGTTTGTCCAGGGTCAGAAATGCCATCTGAGAAGCTGTATTCAGTCTCACACCCAGAAAGCACATGTCCTGAGAGGGCACTAGACTGGACTTTATTTCGTTCACAGAATACCCTAGGCACCTTAAAACTGCCATTACATACTGGAGATGTTGTAGTAACTTGTCTTTGTTTTGAGCAACAATCAGGCAATCGTCCAGATAAGGATAAATTTGTATTCCTCTCTGTCTGAAAAAAGCAATTACAGGAGCCAGAACTTTTGTGAATACTCTGGGCGCAGTAGATAAACCAAAGGGCAATGCAGAGAACTGATAATGAGAAGTACCAGCCCAAAATCTCAGGAATCTCCTGCAGCTGGGCCTGATAGGGATGTGAAGATAGGCCTCTTTGAGATCCAGGGTTACCATCCAGTGATCTTCGCCCAGCATAGGCAGAAGTTGTTGTAATGTTAACATCTTGAACTTTGGAATGTCTAGGTAGGTATTGAGAATGGACAAATCCAGAATTGGCCTCCAAGTGTTTCCTTTCTTTGGCACTAGGAATAGACGGAATAAAACCTAGGCCTACTTCTGACGGGGGGACCACCTGAATTGCCCCATCTGTAAAAGTAAAGAAATTTGCTCCCGAGGCTCCATCCTTTGCTGAGGAGGCACATCCGCATGCCTTTGAAAGGAGGAAAAGTGTGAAAATAAAACTTGTACCCGTGATTTATTATATCCAACACCCATTTGTCCTGGGTGACCAAATGCCAGTTTTGTTTGAAAAGTCCCAACTTTCCTCCTAGAGGAGCTGCCAGTAGAGAAGGGTCTGGCAGCGGAAGATACAGGTCATTGGGTCTGTTTACGAAAAGGCTGACCCCTGCCCTCACCAGAAGACTGTGCAGGAGAACTCCAAGTCCTAGGTCTGAAAGAACCCTGAGCGTGAGCTCTGCCTCTACCACGCCTAGACCTGCCCTTAGACTGATAATCCGAAGAAGGAAAAGACCATCCTCTAGCAGGCCAATTCCTACTAAACTTAGGGGGCTGCACCTGCATGAAATCTTTGACCGTCTGCATAGACTTAGCCTTATCTTCCATCTTTTTCAAAACTGATTCCACAGAAGGACCAAAAGTACTTCAGATTGAAGAGGAGCATCCAAAATCCGAGCCTTAACATGCTCTGACAAATTTTGATCCTTAAGCCAGGCATGTCTACGAATAACTGAACCTGTAGCAGCCACCCTGGATGCAGCCTGAAGAGCATCGAAACCACACTGCAAAGAATGCTTGCCAACTTGATCTGATGCATGAACCAACTCCTGGAGCTCCTTACACTCTATACCCTCAGATAAAGCATCCACCTTAGATTTCAATTGACCTAACAAAAAATTCTAATACTTCAGCATATGAAATTGGCAATTCAAAGCCCTCATAGCTAACGTAGAGGAGGTGTATACTTTTTCCCCCCATCTATCTAAAGCTCTAGAATCTTTATCCAAAGGAACTGGATTCTTAGCCACAGAAGCCCTAATACCCTTCGGACCTTGAGTAATAGTTTCCGGATCAGCTCCAGGACTCTTGTACAAATACTTATGTGCTTCTGGAACTCTATAATATCTGTCTGGCTTAACAGGGGCAGGAGGTAAAGAATCAGGATTAAGGGAAGATTCAGAAAAAACATCCTGAACAACTTCTAAGACAGGAGGAATAGCCAAGGGCCTATGCTGTGGCAGAAACAAAAATTCCCTGAGCCGTTTCCGAGAATCCGAAAAATCCTGACCTTCCCACTTGAAATGCTCCCTCATGGAATGTAAAGTCTCAGAAAAGAAAAATCCTCTGGAGGAGAAGCAGAAGGACAGGAGTCCTCTGCATCCGAATCTAAATAAGAAGGGAATTCCTGAATTTCTTCAGCTGAGGAATCAGAGTAGTCTGAGGAATGATCCATCCCCTCAATCTGCCTCCACCCTAGGCCTCTTCTCTGGGGGGGGCATAGAACCCCTGATCAAAGTAATCAAGTCCTCAGCCATTTTTAACATATGCTTTTTAGGAACAGGGGCTGGAGAGCTAGAACTATGACCAGGGCCAACATGACAAGGTTTGGCCTTAGCATGGGCTTTAGCCACTGAAGTAGAAGGCCTAATAACCTTCTGTAAAGATGGAACTACAGACACCTGAGACGCACCTTCAGCCGGGCCTAACTCCTGAGAGGCCAACTCCTGTAAAAGTAAAGGTTCCCCATGGGATTCAGCCGAACCCTCGGCAGGATCCACAGATTCAACCGGAGGCTTCGTAGAACCGGCGTCCACAACGGACGACTCATCCGGTTTAGACTTCAAAGATCTATCTTTACGCTTTTTAGCGGTAGCGGGCGTCGGAGGATCCGACGGCATGTTATAGTTACACCATTTACCGAAAACAAGCCTGGCACAGTCTAATCTCCGTTTAATGGTGCGCTTGTTAAATCTAGCACAAAAGCGACACCCGACCACGTCGTGCTCAGGCCCTAAGCAAGGAATACAGAAAGAATGAAAATCCTTATGAGGTATCTGTTTCCCACAAGAAATGCAATTATTAACTTTTTCTGACATCCGGATAACTGAGGCAAGAAAAGACAAAGATTTTACTTAGCCCAACTTGGTCTTCGGTCTGAAACTCGATAAATGAAAATTTCAGAACGCCGAACGGCACTTGCAAACGCTGCTTCTGCTTCGGACCACGCGGCAAGAAAGACTGAGGATATGGCGTCGGTCATGCGCTTATGTACTACGACATACTGATGTCAGCTCTAGGCGACAATGACCGACGCCAGCCCAGCTCTTTGGTATTCGGGCCGATCGAGGACAGCGGACTACCCACCGGTTATGACTGCAGCAATGTGAGACGAAGAACATCTACAAATTACTACAGCACTCAACTTTCCTCACTTATCTAGAGAAAAACAGTTTTTAGTAATTAATACTTAAGCACCTATCCAGGCATGTCTAAGGGTCAGCTCCCAGTGTTTTCTCCTGTCTACCTGATGAATCTGGGCATCTTGGGGCAATGCAGCAATTGCCTTATGTACACAGACAACTCTCTCCTCCTACCACCCAACACTACAACCAGTGAGAGATGCACTTATATAACCAAACTGAAAGCAAAGCTCTCTTCACCCAAGACTGCACTAGACAGTCAAGAGGAGAAGGTAAACACTTGCACCACACCACACTCATCACATAGTCCCTCAAAACCTACACCACCAAAACACACACATAGAAACACAAAACACACAACTACATTTGTGGAGGCTCTCAAAAAATATCTACCCAAGCAACAGGGACCTCCAAAGCAGAAACGCAAGCAACCTCCACCCCCCTCCCAACACAACCCAAATGACACATAGCCCACAAACTCAGTGTGCCACTCAACCACAGCCCATAAGGCACAATACCGTACCTAACACTCTAGTCATAGGTGACTCTATAGTCAGGCACACTGATGTTCCACTCACCAGACTAAACAAGGAGAAAGTCCCTGTCAGGTGCCAGGATCTGCCACATAACGCATGTACTCAGGTCATTCCACAACAAGTACAAATATGACTTTGTCATTGTCCATGTTGGTGTGAATGACCTGAGACATACCTCCCTGGACTACATGAAAAGAGACATGGAGGAGCTTTTTGATCTTGTAGCCGAGGCAGGTATGACCCTAGCCCTGAGTAGCATCCTGCCATCACCCAGAATTAGACCACAGTACAAGGACAAAATGAGTGACTTCAACAATTGGCTAAGTTTCTGGTGTCATTCTAAGGGAATCCAGTATCTGTCTGCCTGGGATGACATGATCGACAAACCACGATGCTTTGCCAGAGATGGCCTACACCTGTCGCCCTTGGGATTCCAGATACTGGCAAAGGCTCTTGCCACCCCTATAGTGCCTTTTTTAGGCAACGTTCAAATAACAAATTTACCACCATAACAGGTACAAGCAAGCAAAATCTGAGGGTAATGCTACTCAATGCTAGAAGTCTAAACCTCAAAATGCACTAACTCGAGGCACTCCTTAAAATGGAGAGCATCGACATCTGTGCAGTGACAGAGACCTGGTTCAAGGCTCCAGAGAGCACCCCTGCATTACCAGGCTATAATTCATACCACACCTTTTGGCCACCTAACTTGGACCGAAGCATTAAAGGCGGAAGCGTGTCCATATTCATTAAGGATACCACACCTCCAGGCTAGATGCTCAGCATAATGCATCTGAGATTATCCAAGTGCAACTAACTCTGGGCAAGACAGCAATGCAAACTGTAACTTGCTACAGATCCCCCACTATGCCCCAGGATTCCCACTTCTCATTCTTGATACACTGGAAAATATTAGGGTACAACTTAACACCCTTATAATGGGCGATTTCAACTACCCCCACCATTAACTGGGAAAACTACTCATGTACCAACTCTTGTGCTCAACATTTTCTGGAATTCATAAATTCCAATGTCTTGGATCAACTTATTCACACCCCCACCAGGGGCAGCAATATCCTAGACCTGGTCATTACCAACATGGGCAACCAGTGTTCCACACGAGAGGTGAATTCCTCGTTGGTCAGTTCCGACCACAAGCAAATCACTCTAGACATCCACATCCCAGCCCCACCGCCCATTGAAACCACCGTAAAAAATTTCTCCAAAGCCAACTTCACGTTTCTTAAGACAGAAGTGGCAAACTTCACAACACCCATGCTGACGGAAAATAGAGATACGACTGCTGAATCCTATACAATTGCACTTTATAAGCACTTACACGAGTGCATGGATCATGCAATCCCTAACAGAACCAAGATGCTATCCTCCAAAAAAAGGAAGCCAATCTGGTGGTCCCCTGATATAAACAAACTCTACAACAGAAGAAAGAAATTGTTGCAAAAAAGAGTAAAATCCCATGATTGGAGGAACTCTGTGGTCAGCCTCAGTAAGAAGCTGAGATTCCTCATAAAATCCTCCAAAGCTAGTTATGAAAACAAAATTGCCACTGATTCTAAAGACAACCACAAAGCATTCTATAACTATGTCAAGAATCTCAATGGCAACACTCAGATCTGCTCTGAGTTACAGCACAATGGCACTAAATATACAGAACCAACTGATATTGCCAACATTCTGGCAGATAGCTTCAGTGCTAACTTTACCCAGCTCTCATCCCCTAAAGGGCCCATCTCTATACCAGAAGAATGCAAAGTACCTGTAATCACGGCTGTACAGGTAAAAATCACACTCTCCAAAGCCAAGAACACAGCATCCATGGAACCTGACAACATCCCAGGCTGTGATCTACATGAACTACAGAACAAACTGGCACCCCACCTAAGTACCATGTTCAATCATAACCTCACCTCAGGCTTTGTACCCACTGAATGGTGCACAGCAACAGTTATCCCACTCCACAAAGGGGGAGCCACCATGGACCCCAGGAACTACCGCCCCATTAGCCTGATGAGCCTGGTCTGCAAGGTTATGGAGCGTATCATCATGGAACTTATAAACAATGACATTGGTAATCTCTAAACTCTGGACCCTACCCAGTTTGGGTTTGTAAAAGGCAGATCATGTCTCCTAAACCTGAAAGACTTCTTTGAAGCAGTCACCAAAGCTGTAGATGAGGGTAAGGTGGTAAACACAGCCTATCTAGATCTCGCCAAGGCTTTCGACACCATCCCCCACTCTTGAATTCTAGACAAAATCACTAAACTAGGTATAAATCCCTATGTCACAAGATGGGTTGCCAACTGGCTCAGTGACTGAACCTACACTGAAAGTAGCAGACTCTAAATTCAACTTCAGACCAGTGACAAGTGGAGTACCACAGGGTTCAGTCCTAGGTCCTCTCCTGTTTGGTATCTACTTCTCTGAAGTACAGGCTAACACAGAAGGTCTCTGGCTAACAAAGTTCGCAGATGACTGCAAACTAGGAGCCATAATAAAATATCCTAATGATGTGGACATCCTACAAAAGGGCCTCACTGAGACAGATGCCTGGTGTCAAAGTCATGGCCTCAAGCTCAATGCCAAAAAGTGCATTGTCATCCCTTTTGGTAAAAACTCTGTACCCATGAACTACCACATAGGCGGTAGTCTACTTAACACCGAAAGTGTGATAAGAGACCTTGGGACACAGGTTGACAGTAGTCTCTCCTTTGATAATCACATCACCACAGTAGTCAGGAAATCCTCCTACTTGGCACACCTCATCACAAAAGGTTTCTCATCCAGGAAAAAAGAGGTCATTGTTCCCCTTTACTCATCACTCATTAGACTCATTATAGAATACAACACCCCTTTTGGTATGTCCTCACAAGACATCTACAGCAACTGGAAAGGCCACAGAAATACCTCACAAAGAGGATTACCAGCCTCAAACAGATGCCCTATGCAGACCGTCTCAAAAAACTCCAGTTTTACTCTGTCGCATATCGCCTACTCAGAGGTGATCTCTGCCTAACATACAAAGCTATGTCTAACCCAGAGCTGTTGGACATGCTCCACATAAAGAAATCCCAATCCCTCTGAGCTACACGCTCCAGGGAACTAAACCTTGTCACCACAATAAACAAAACATGCTGGAGGGATAAATTCCTGTCTCAGAGACTTCCCATACTCTGGAACAAACTACTCATCTATATCAAACAAAGCTCCTCATTGGCACTCTTCAAGAAAAATCTTGATGACTGGATGGGAGATAGGAAATTCACTCCGGGGATCACTTCTGTGGCTCTGCTTGACAGGGGCACAGGAAAATAATTTTCTTGGGTGGCAAAAGCCAGGGTACTGTTTGGCTAGGCTTATATATGCCCTAGGGTCAATAGCCTAGTACCTACCTATGAACATATGAATGGAGAATGGCTACAATCATTCCCCTGTAGAATGGAGGATATTCCACAGATTGAGGCAATTAAAGACCCATAAATCAGACCAGAATCATATGCAAATCAATAGTATGATGGTCCTCCTCTGGTCCAGTAATCAAGGAGCCTCAGTCCTCACCACTGACACCAGTGGGGAACATTCACATAGAATAAAAATAGATACACACAGTATTTTCAGATGCAGCTCTCTGCACCAAGTACAATTTCCCTTAAGAGGACACACTTCAGTCCTGTCGACTGGGTTTCCTCTCCATGCCCAATAAGACTCCACCTTTCTCTCCACAAAAATCAGTGCTATGTTTCCTTGTTCCAAGTAGCTGACACATGCACTGTTTGAAATTTGATTTTTCCACACAGACACACCTGGGGAAGGCTGGCACAAATTTACCCGCTATGTTACCTCCACCCAGATAATAAGGTAGATTCACTGCCACCAGACAGCTACTTTAAGGCTTTTACCAGGGCACCCAATTACTCTTAGTAAAATTAATACTTATACAAATGGTAGTGTTAACCAATTGGCAAGACTTTCAGGAGCGTGATGCTACAGTGCCACCAAAGAAATGCAAGTACTCTCAAGAGTTAAAATATTTTCTAAAAAAACAACCACAGTGAAAAGTTTATATATATTAAATAATAAATAATAAAGAATGATAATACTGAGTATCTATTTACAATAAATAATAGAGTTTCAATTTACAGGAAATATAAAACATGACACAGATGGAAAGACTCAGACAGATACAGAAAAACAATACTTTTAGCTAATCTCCATATTTTCCTGACTGACTGAAGAATTATTGTTCCCTAGTTAAGTTACTTACTAAAGCAAGGCAAGATGAAATGGGTGAGTGGTTCCCGAACAGAGTGATGAGCGTTACTGACACATCTCAACTACTACCTAAATACAATTTCAGTGCTGGCTACAAAATGATATCACATCTGGTCACCTGACTCTGTGGTGCCCACACTACCCCCTCACTAGAAACTTGAGACATGATCTGGCACAGATGTGTCCAAATTCATGCATAGAGCTTTGCTAAAGTTTATTCCAGCATCTGGAGACTATAAAACAATTCCAACTCTTTCATCCCTCCTACAGAGACTAACCAGCCATTCTCTGACACCCCAGGGAAGCAATTAGTTCACCCTTAAGGACAATATGAGCAGGATCCCAGCCTAGACATTGTGTCTCTGGCTGCATTCACCCCTGTGAGGTAAAATCTTTATGGCCTAAACCAAGTCATTTCATTTCAGGCTATTTTTTCTTAAGATAAACTGGGCTGAGCTTAACCCCTTCCTTCCAGCATCCTCTGTTAGCACACACACTCGCATATATATATATATATATATATATATATATATATATATATATATATATATATATATATATATATAAGCGGAAACCCGTACAAACCAGTAAAAGCCACTGCAAGTTCTACTTTTATCAACAGACTGTGAGCAGTTTCCTTAAACACATTCAAAGGTCCAAAAAAAAACTGAAGCAACTGCCTGCATACAAGAACACAGAGAGCAGAACCCCATACAAACCAGTAAAAGACACTACAAGTTCTGTGAGCAGTGTAGGTCTATTATAATCTTCTCTCTGTGTGCCTCTTACTGATTCTTCTGCTGTGCACACTACTGGACTCCCCTTTTTCCTCCCATTTACTGTAACAAATATATACATTTTTCCAAATCTTTGGATTTATTTTATATTCTTATATTTGATTTATCTTATATATCACATTTCTTTTATATTCTTATATTTTATTCTCCCATTTATTATAACAAATGTATACAGTTTCCCAAAGCTTTACATTTAATTTATATTCTACTTCCCTGGTGCTCTACTAAATCTGCTTTTGAATTCACACAGATAGACACCTTTAGGTACTGACCTGGACTAGCTGGTTAATTGTTTTTATCTTCTCACAGCTTTCTCCAAGTCCTGGTCCATAGCCCCCCCCCCCCCTTTTCTTGTTCTCCTATCATAATTCTAGTGTAAGTTTCATAGCCCTGTCAAACCTGTTTTCACACAGCTTTCTCCAAACCCTGGCTCTTATCCACCCCCTTTCTCTTAGTCTTCTAACATAATCTTATTGTAAGCTTCCAAGCCCTGTCACTCCTGTCTATTCCCTCCCTCCCCCTTCCTCTTGAGGGTTTACTGTTTATTGCTCCCCTGAGCTGCGGTGCAATCTTTAAATACTAAAAACCTCTACCTGACTACACTCTGTTTCTGTCTGTCCCACGGGCATCCTTCAGTAGTGTGCACAACTGTAAGTACCATTTGTACTTATGATTGTACTTACATATTGAATCAAAAAACCTGATGTAGAAAGGCACCATCTTTTGATTTAGCTTTTCTGCCCTTGCTTCATAGGAATCCACAGTAGTGTACTCGCTTATACCATATTTCATTCTTTTTAATTAGTGCTCTATTGACTCCTAATTTACTGCATGTCCCTTTCTAAAACCCCTGGCATAACCACATTATTTTCCTTCTTCTCAGTGAACTCCAGCTCCCCATTGGTGCATAAATAATAAAAACAAACAGAAAGGTAACATTCAAACCAAAATGATAGGCTGCCCTATTAATGTAGTTGCTAACCTTCTCATTGATTGTTTTTTGTTTGGTGACTGCTGCACTTCTTGGAAGGTGTAACCTACTCTGTTTGCCCTTTGGGCTCACTCAAGCTCGCCTACCCTGCCCCTAAATCCCACCACCCCCACTTTCTGTACTTTTATACATCCCCTGACTCCTCCCCACCCAACCCCTCTCCAATCACAATACACCTAAGCCAAACCCCACCCAGCTGTAGATCTACATCACCCCAAACATCCACCCCTCCTACAATGCTCTATATAACATATCTCCCCATAACCCCGTTTGCCCTACTAATCTCTCTCTTCTTTTACCTATCTCACACTTTTTCCCAACCCATATCATAACTCTCACACACACTCCACTACATCTTACTATCAACCTCACTTCCCATCCTGCTCATCCATCTCACATGAACTCATTACTTTTAACCCAATCTATTTATTTAAACCGAAACTACTCCCAACCCAACTTCCCTGTACTCCCCTCTTAAATGTGGTACCAGAAAATCACTACTCTCACACAACCCAAGCTGCCCTTGCCCAACACACTGCCTCACTCTTCTACTCCACCACATTTCTCTTTCACTAGCTGGCGACATCCACCCCAACCCCGGACCCATCTCTAACATCAATCTCACCAAACCCTCCACTCAACCCACAAACTCAAAATCCATTCGCCTTACAACACTTAATGCACAAAGCCTAAAAAACAAAATCCCTAACCTTCATGTCTTGTTGTCTCATAACCACCCCGACATTACTGCCGTTTCTGAAACCTGGCTGAAAACCTTTATAAAAAATAGTGAAATCCTACCACCAAGTTTCTAAATCATTCGCAACAACAGAGTCCACAAAAAAGGAGGTGGAGTAGCAATAATCTTCCCCATCTCCCATACCATAACTCCCTACACGAATAAAATACCAACCTTTGTCAACGCTGAAATTATAATAGGTTTACTAAAAATAAACAACCACAAGTCCATATGTATCGCTGCCCTCTATATTCCCTCTGGTGATAATATCAAAACTCTTGAAAACATCATGTCCTGGTTCTCCTCCAGTATAAAAAAATTAAACCTATATACTTGGTGATACCAACATCAACTGGAATACTATTAACTCTGAAGCCCCATCCCACACAATCAACCTGTAAAACTTCTCCCAACTAATGCAATCTCCAACCAGAGTAAATGAAGATGGTATCTCTGGTACCATCATTGATTGGATCCTACCAACTCACCCAAACCTTATCACATAAGCTGGAACATTACCTGATCCTCTCAGTGATCACCTACCAGCCTTCGCCGACCATCTCCCATCTCCACTGCATAAACAACACCACTATATCTAATCCCGCAACCTCTCCTCTTTCAACCCTCTAACTTTCTCTGAATGCTTAAAGCATACTGACTGGAATCTCTAAAAAACCCTTCCTCTAGATGATGCCTCTTCCTACTTTAACCACTCATTCCTAACCCTTCTCTATCAGCAAGCCCCCCGCCCAAACCAAATGCGTCAAAACCAATCCCTGCCCATGGCTATCAGAAGATACTAAACTAGCCTTGCACCAAAGGGACAAAAAATGGAAACAATATCAAAAACATAAAAACCCTAACACCCTCCTAGAGTATAAGCAACTATGAAACTATGCAAAAAAAGCTATAATTAAAGACCGCAAAGCCTACTACTTCAAACTCCAGTCCTTGCACTCAACAAATCCCAAAGAATTCTGGGACTCCATTTCATCCATGCTGCATCCTGACAACAAAGAAAACTCCTGCCCAGACCCAACTCATTCTTCATAGACTGCATAGCTAAACTATCAGCCTCCTTCCCATTCCCCTCGTCCTGCCCCACCTCCTCCTACCCCAACCATTACCCCAATCATCAACTTTCCTCCACATCCTTCTGACTCAAGCCCATCCCCACAAGCACTATAAGAAGACTTTTTCTCAAACTCAAACCCTTTTGTAATGCACCCGACAACCTTCCACCCACCTTGCTCAATCAATCTGCAGACAGCATTGCCTATTCCATCTCTATTCTTATAAATAGATCCATACAAGAATCATATGTCCATTCTATCTGGCATCATGCTTACATTATCTCTTTCCACAAAGGTGGCAAAAATACTTATATCACCAACTTCAGGCCTTTTGCCATCCTTTCCCCTATTTCTAAAATACTAGAGAAAACAACACAAGCACAACTTATGGCACACCTAACACTAAGCCATCTCCTCTCCCCTACCCAACACAGCTTCTACCCTAACGACAGCACCATGACTGTCCTTCTTTCCTTTCTTGAAACCATAAACCTCGAACGCGACTCAGGCAAGTTCATATCCACACTATCCCTAGATCTGTCAAAGGCCTTTGACACCATCTCACACACCCTACTTATATGCCAACACTCCACCCTACATCGGTCTCCCATCACCACCGCCTGGTTTTCCATCTACTTGCCCAACCACCAACAAGCTGTCCAGTGGAAAACTTCAACCGCCCCCTTCCTTCCCACACCCACAGGTGTCCCATAAGGTTCTGTTCTTGGCCCTCTTCTCTTCAACCTATTCATTAACAACTTTCACCAATCAGTCCCTGACTCATCTATCATCCAATATGCAGATAATTCAACAATCATCTGCTCAGCCTTCTCCCCT
The DNA here is from genome assembly GCF_019279795.1 of Protopterus annectens. Taxonomy (NCBI): domain Eukaryota; kingdom Metazoa; phylum Chordata; order Ceratodontiformes; family Protopteridae; genus Protopterus; species Protopterus annectens. The sequence goes on from NC_056743.1 coordinate 116,692,939, forward strand.
TCGAGCTCCTAGCAAAAACCCGACTAGTCTTCTCCAAAACAGAAACCTGGATGCAGTCTAACCATCTGGCACTAAATGCAAATAAAACCAAACTAATGTTTTTCCCCTACCAAAAACTCCATTGACAAATCCACATTCACCATACAGAGCCAAAACAACACCCTCCTTGAAATCATTCCCAACACCTAGTTTCGTGGCATTATTATTGATGAAGAACTAAAATCTGTCACGCACATCTGCTCCACAATCAAGAAAACCCACCAAAAGTTATGTCTCCTCTACAGGCGCAATCACTTCGTAAGCCCCTCTACCCATCAAACTCTTGCATCCACCTTTCTACTCCCCTCCCTTATGTATGGTGCCCCTCTTTTCACCGATCTCCATCTTGGCCTTCGACCCATACTTGAATCTTGTGACCACAAGATCTCCAAATTTGCAACCAATTCAAAAAACTCATCCCACCACTGCCACTCCCTCCTCACCCTCAGCTGGCTTGAACTACCCAGCTACCTCATTTACCTACAACTCACCATTGCCCACAAGCTCATCTTTAAACCTGCCAACTACCCAGCTCTCACTTCTTCTTTAAAACCTTACATTCCCAACTGCTCACTCAGATCCAGAAACCAAAATCTCCTTCAGGTCCACAAACCTGCACAACCTCCTGGCCATCTACAGCAGTCCCACTCCTTAGCTAAACAGTGGCACTCTCTCCCCACACACCTAGGCAACCTACCTAACCATACAAATTTCAAAACTCAGCTACTATCTCATCTTTCTTCCAAATTGGAATGCCCTTGTTATGCTCCAACTTAACCCCCCCCCCTCATTCCACCTTGCACTGACTCATCCAACTACCTCTACTATTACTTTATCCCAGCCAAAACAATTCCTCCCCTACCAAAAACTAATTTTCTCTCTAATATCTATTGTACTCTCCAGTCTCAGTTATACTATTACCTTCTACATGCATAATACTTTCCTAACCTACTAATAGCTAGTAGCTATACATTTTGAAATGTTAAACCTACAACTGAGTTTATAACAAAGATATTCACTTTATGTAAATGTTGACATTTCTGTATTGAATTATGTCTTTTAATTTTTGCAACATTGTGACAAGCCAATTGCAAATATCATGGAGCTTATCTGTAAATCTTTAATTAGCTGTATGAACTATGTCCTTTTGTAACATGTGAAATGTAACTTGCAATTATTGTGGAGCTTTTCTCCCCGGGCCACCACTGAAAACGGGCTTGTGTTGGCCCAGTGGACTTCCCCGGTCATCAAATCTAAATAAATAAATATATTTGATCAGTTACAATGCAGTCATATACATGTATATTTCTTTTCTGTCAAACAGGACACACTGCTGATACATTTTTAACACAAGCAACTTTACAAATACATTTTTAACACAAGCATATGTACAAATCAGGTTGATATTCAAATGACATAAATTTTTTTACAAAACTCTAGCTTGTTATGCTGGCATATGTTACACAAGCACTGGCCTACTCTCTCTAGCATAGCTAGCACTACCTCACATCATCACAGATGGAAAGACTTATCATGGAACTAAACAATCCGGACGTAAGAAACCTTCAAAAACTGGATCTGTCTCAGTTTGGATTTGTAAAGGGCAGGTCATGCTTTTTCAACATGGTGGATTTTTTTAAAAGGTCACCAAAGCAATGGATGCAGGCAAAATGGTACACACCACACACTTCAACCTGGCCAAAACATTTGACACAATTCCCCACTCATGCATAGTAGAAAAGTTAAATAAACAGAGAACAGCCTCCTATGTCATCCACTGGATTTCCAACTGTCTCTCAGACAGAATGCAGAAAATCAAAATGGAGAAGTTACCTCCACAAAGAGACCAGTCACTGGTGGAATCACCCAGAGTTCTGTGCTGGGACCTCTCCTGTTTGGCATCTACTTTTCTGAAGTTAAACCCTATACAAAAGTGCTTTGGCTGACTAAATTTTCAGATGACTGAAAGACAGAAGCAGCTGTTGAATCCCCAAATGACTTAGCCATCCTGCAGGAAGGTTTGACCCAAATATATAACTGGTGCCAAAATTATGGTCCGAAATTAAATGCCAAGAAATGCATTATTTTATACTTTGGGGCATTATCTACCCCAGGCAACTACCACATTGACAATATGCCCCTAAAATTTGCCCAGTTCAGGACTTGGAAACATATGTGGACAGTGACCTAACTTATGACTAACAAGTGTTCATCGTTGTAAGAAAGTCCTACTACATTGCAGAGCTTATAAACAAAGGGATTGTGTCTAGATCTAGGGATGTCATTGTCCCCCTTTACTGAACCATTGTTAGGCCTGTAATTGAATATAATGCCCTGTTTAGCATGCATTTGTCAAGACACATGCAGCAACTGGAATGCCCTCAGAGTTACCTTACTAAAAGGATACAAGGCATAAACAACATGTCATACATGGCCCAACTAAAAGCTCTATCAATATACTTGGTGTCCTACAGACTGCTAAAAGGTGACCTGTGTCTGTCATACATGACATCCTCTGACCCATTACTCATGGATTTACTCAGCAAATCAGATGGTATCGAAATACTTGATCTAGGGATCAAAACATCTTCTGCAACATCAAAACAACAGTTTCGAGGTATATCTTTCAGAGTATAACGCTGCTAAGGAACAGACTCCCCTTCCACATAAAACAAAGTTTATCCCTGTCCATATTCAAGAACAACTTCGAGCTGTGGATGGGAAACAGAAAATCTATCACAGGACTGCATCACTAATGGACAGAGGAAGCTCCTAAATGATTTATCCCTACATGGATCCCTGCAAATTATCTATGGTATTATCTATGTATGGTATGATCCCAGTTATTCTTATTAGGGGTAATATATAATTATTGACCATGGGATGGACAAGGCCAATCTATAAACAAGTGGGATGAGGTATAACACAAATAGGGAAACTGGCCTTGCTTAAAATGGCCTGCAAGGGTAGCTAGCCTAGTACTTACCTATGAAGCTATAAGGAATGTAGTAAGCTGCCATGTGAAATGCATTTGTAAATTGTTCCTGTAGGGGGCAGTATATGCTCATATTACTACTGAATCCTGTGTATATGCACAGAAGTCTTGCTAGTACAAGTCTGTTTGTCTTTTCGGCTTTTCCCGGTTAGAGGTTGCCACAGCGGAACTCCGGACTGCTAATGATTGGCAGTAGATTTTTTTTTATGGTGCCAAGTTGCCAGCCCGACTCCCAACCTTCAGTGAAGGCACGCTCATTCACGCATGCCTTTCGGAAGCCACTCAACAGCACATGATGTATGAAAAATGGTATGCTTAAAGAAAATGAAGCAATACCCTGAACAGTCAACTTTCCTTGCACAAGCATCCGTTTAAGCAAAGGTACCTAATTATGGCTTAGCCTCTTAAAGACTGTGCTAAACCATTTTTACAGCTGATGGAAATAAAAACACTCCAGAAATTACTGTAAATCATACCTGAGATGGTGACCAAGGCGAAGTAATATTTCATGAACCATCTGAATTAAAAGTAATGAGCATATAGTAAGAATCCCTCCATAAATTGTAAAGAAATGCAGTGCTATAATAATCAGTAAGAATGGGTGTAGTACATAGATCTAAGCTATGATAATGGGCCACTGTAAAAAGTTGTTTTTCTTGTATCCTTTGGTTAGTATTATTAATAGTGGTATATAAAAGTGGTAGCGGTACTCAGATTCACAGTGTTTTAATAAGAGAGCTGCAGAATATTTTTACCAGCTTCTGGGATCTAAGCTACCTTTTTTGGGGATAGAACTTTTGGAGAGAAGTGTGCAATGAACTGACTATACTCCATTGTATATGGATCAACATATAGTCACAAAAGTTTCAGAAATGTATCTTTCAATCAGTATGCATCATGCTTCCATCTAAAACATGTTGTTGTCCAGAGCCATGTAATATTAAGCAATAACCCACGCCTGGGTATGGGTAATGATGGATTTACCCGTGGTTGGTGTGGTTTGGTCACGAGGGCAAAGCCCGAGTGGCCAAACAAAGACAACCGTGGGTATATCCAGCATTATCCACACCCAGAAGTGAGTTATTGCTATTATATAATGACATTATTTAAGAAAAGAAATACTTACTTTTCTTAAATAATGGCATTGTATAATGCCTCCTTGCTGCCCTTCCACAGCTGTCCAGTATTCTGCGGCAGTTCTGATATACTGCGCATGCGTATGGTTACGCAGTACATCAGAGCTGCGTGTAGTAGCAATGGAGAAAGGAAGATCTCCGCTGCTTTTTAAAAGGTGTCTCGCTATGTTAAAGGAGTTTAACATAGCAAGATAGCTTTAAAAAAAGCAACAGAGAAAGGAAGATCTCCATTGCTTTTTTTTAAAGCTATCTCGGTATGTTAAACTTGTTTAACATTGCGAGATAACAGCAACAGATCTCTTCCATTCTCCGTTGCTGTCCAACATAAAAAAAAAAAAAAGACTTACACTAATGGAAAAAGTCTGGACGACCAGAACTTTTTACATTAGTATAAGTCTGATTTACAACGAGCATGCTGACCAATCAGCATGCACGTTTTGGAATATTAATGGGGGGGTTGTTGTATAATAAAATATTATAGTATTATATTAAAGGCGGTTATTTGCAAAGTGAGGTTAAAATGCATGACAATGCAGAAGAACAGTGCCAGTGAATGGAAGCTACCGGACCACACCATTAGTATGCACAGTATACTCTGGTACTCAGTCCTAACCAGCAATATTCCTTCCTCATCCACTTTAAAGTACAGCTGTAGTTTTTAATAGGGTCTCATTAATATTAGATATATAGGAGTCTAATGTATGCTCTTTCCTCTTTTCAAACTAAAGATTTAAATAAATTCATAATGCAGAATGTAATTAGTGCTGCACTGAAAGAGAAATCTTGGTGAAACCTCCTGTTGGAGGTGAGAATACTCATGATCAAGATGGTATGTATCCCACAGTTGTATACATTTTTGGAGGCACTCAGAAATTGTTAAATGTTGACATTCCTTTGTTCACCAAGTCTTATAGAAGGGAGGTCTCTGGTTACTAAGTCTGTTCTGGACAGCCAATCTGCAGCATTTCAAATTATTGTATATGTAGCATGTGGCTGAACTACTCCATGGGCTCTTAATCACATTTCGTCTTTAAACATAGACTCTTAATCTTTCCCTGACTTTTTCTCATTGCTGTTCCTACAGGACCCGAGCAGCTTATCAAATTCACGTCATCTGAGACGTAGTCAGGGTTTTAGCTCTCTATGCCACTGAGCTGGATATTAATTGCACAAATATAGTCTATAATGCCAGAATAAAACATAATAGGTAAGAAAGAGATTTGAGATATGTTGCTATGTACCTCGTTTTTTAAATTCTCCCATTTATATATAATTGTTTTCCACATCTTACATCTACCTGCATCTCTCTTTTTCCTATTACTGTAAATGTGACATAACATTTAAAGATAAAACTTGAATGAAGCTAGATCTCATTGGAGCACTACTTTAAGTAAATGAGCGACAAAGTCCTCTTTGCTCTATTTATAGAGTTTACTCTCCACAGTCAGAAATTAATACAGCTATGAGTACATTTTACATGCAATAAAATGCAGACATGAAAACCAGACCATTTACTGAATACATAGAAACAAAGTCACTTCTCTGGTGATACTTTGGCCTTTTCAGAGACTATGTAAAATGCTGGATACTCCCATCAACAAACTTATTTTTAATGCTTGCACTGAGCTTGCAGTCTGGGATGGAGCTAGCGATATATCTGCGGTAAAATAATGCTACTGAAACAGTGCAGTGTTATAGAAAGAATGTGCTTCAGCTTCTGGGACCTGAGATTTTCATGATGGATATCTGCTAAATGGTGACCAAAATATTTTTCTGTTTATTATACTTACATCTACCTGACCAATGTTGATGCTTTAAATAACCATTGTGATGTGCTAGGTTCTCTGAATTCAAAAAGTAATTTCATTTTGGCAAGATATTTTAAACATAACTTGCTTTGTTCACTTAAATAACCCATTAAAATGTGCTTCCATTTTTTAAAATTAACTCAACTTACATTGTAAATAGACAGCTCTTTCATGCCATACATAAATCACCCATTAGCAGCTTAATTTGGGTAATACTCAGCTTTCTAACTGGATTATTAAGCTGAAATGAAAAACTGCTGTCCTCTTTCCTTGCAGCTGACACTCAGGACAAGCAGATATTGGTTAGTCAAGTGTAGCAAATATGCAATTTCTTTCTTCTGTATGTGTTAATACTTTCTTAAATATTGTTTGTCGCCCTCGTTTTTTTCTTTTCTGTCACATTTTGTTTTGTCCTTTCCTGACTTATATGTGCTTCCATTCATCACTGCTGCTATTTGCTCTCAGACTCGAACTCCTTTGGCTTACCATGATTCTTGTCTGTGATGTTTTAATGTTTACCTTTATAATTTTATGAGCCTTATTAAGGACGTCCTCCTATTTTTCCTTGCTCTATGTTCCACCTTTTCTATTTATATTGCCCATTTGTGGTTAGTCTCTATCCCTGTGAAGTCCTACTTGCACAGGCTGCTCTGTTACAGACCTTTGTAGTGGCTATACAACAGACAATGTAATAATGGTTGACACTCAAAACTGTGATCACAAAATAGCAACTGTTACTTAAAACAGGGAAAATAAAAAAAATGTTCAGATTATCTTCACAGTCTTTCACCCCTGACATGTGGCATCACACCCTTGTTATTTATATGTGTACATGTTGAGATTGCTGTATCTCAGAGTAAAGGGAAATTCTTTCCAATACTGCAGCCTAAATGTTAAATTATATCCCACAGCCATCAAACCTTTGTGATAACACCTCTTGAGTGTCTGAAGTTCTTTGCACTTTCTGTCTGGTATCCCTTAGCAGCCTATAAGGGATAATTTCCATTACTGTTTTTTTGGGCTATCTGCCTCTGTCTGTGACAGCCTGAATTTGTTCACATATATATATTTTTTTTTTTAGTAATTCCAGTTTGGTGGCCTGTTTATATCCTACCACAGGTCTACAGTTTGTCTTTCTGAATTCTGTGTTCAGCCATACTTATTACAGTTAGATAAATTGTTTACCACTATAGTTCTATCTGTGTGAGATTTAATTTGGTGGCCTATTTACATCCTACCACAGGCATGCAGTTGCTCCTTTTAAGCACAATTATCCACTCTGGTATTATAAATAAACTCACAAAACTGGGCATGAATTCCTGTGTCACCAGATGGATAGCCAATTGACTCATGGACAGGAGACATGATTAAAGCGGGTGAATCCAGATCCAGTAAGAAGCCACTTACTAGTCGTGTGCCACAAGGCTCAGTGCTGTGACTACTCCTGTTCAGAATATACCTCTCTGAAGTCAAAGCTAATGTGGAAGGCCTCTGGATGACAAAGTTTGCCAATGAATACAAGCTGGGGGCAATCACTGAATCACCCAATGATGCTGATATCCATCAGGAAGATCCAGATGAGACAAATGATTGGCACCAGAATCATGGCCTACCAAACTGTGAAAATGGATGCAAATTACAACATCAATACCACAGTTCTAAGAGTAGACTCCGGATCCAAGGAAATTATAGTCCCACTGTACTCAGCCCTCATTAGACCAATAATCAAGTACAATGCGCCATTTGGCATGTACTTGACTAGACACTTATAGCAGCTGGAGCAACCTCAGAGGTTCGTCACAAAAAAAAATACAGGGTGCAAGCAACTTACCCTTTACTCTGTCTCCTACTGACCTTTAAGGGGTGACCTATGACTGACCTAATAGGCACTCACAAATCCAGCCCCTAACCATCTGCAAGTCAAACAGCATGAGGATCACCTGATCTAGGGATTTAAATAGTCTGAGACTCAACAAAACACACTGGAGAGACAGATATGTGCCTCAGAGATTGCCCCTTCTTTGGATCAGGATTCCTATTCACATTAAGTGGAGCCCTTCCCTGGCCCTCTTCAAATGCAATTTGGATCAATGGAGGGGGAATCGCAAATTCACACCTAGGTAGTGCCTATGTCCCTTATGGAAAGGTGCAATCTATAAGATACTCAATGCATAGGCACAAATCCATGCCACCCTCTTGCCCATAGGGTTCATATATTGGCTATAACTGGATTATATTTGCTAGGCTTGTAAGAGCTCTTAAGCCACTAGCCTAGTAATTTCCTATGAACCTATAATGAAATATTTGATATATTTCAATGATTAGTAATTATGTTAGACTGACTATTTTCTATCCTGTGCTGAGTAATGGTGACATGCAAAGCAGGTAATACTTCACACTGCACAAGTACTGCCTCAGATACAGCAAGCAGCACCTACATTATTTCCCTCCAGTTGTTAAAGCCCTGAAACACATTAAGATGGTACTAATGTATAGAGAAATGGTGTTGGACTATCTCATGTGAATCATTTCCTGCTCTGTGAGAAGCATCCAATCCTGCATGGAGAAGGTACTGTTTCATAACATGCTGTTTTTTTCCCTTTATTATTACACGTTACCTTATACGCAAGTTGCTTTCTATCATTAGCATATTGCTCATATGAACAAGGTTGTCTTACACCAGAAAGCAAATATAAACCTTAGCTTATAGAAAATGAAGGATACATAGAAAGTCACAATATGTGTAGAATCTGTAATGCCCATACAGAGTGACTTGTGACTATTGATGAGCGTACTGTCCCCTGCCTAATCTATAACGTTAAATAATCACGCAAACTGTTAAACGTCTCCATGCTAATGAGGCTTCCCTGCCAGTAAGAACGAAGGCTCATGAAGCAAAAGCACACTGGAATTTGCAAATAGCTGCTGGGATTTGAGTACATCCATATAACATCTTTTGTGGCCATAGCATTATTTTCTTTATGGCTATAAGGGCTACAATATACTCGGAGTAGCCATTTGCTTTGGGAACTTTTTTAACTTAACAGAAAAATAGATTTTAACTTGATAACAAAGAAGCACTCATCTTCTGTAATAAAAGCAATTTTCAGTATAGCTTAAAGCTTAGTGAAACTGGACACACTGCACTGACATTAGCTATGGTACAAATGAGATTTCCTGTTACGTTAAGTACCAGAGTTTCTAATAATCTATTGGCGTAGCCCTGCAGAAGGTTTCCAATAGAAGCAATTGGCTGTATCGGTTATTCAGCACATATAACAGCAGTGTGACAGTTACTACTTTTTCTCTTTAGTGTCAAAACTCATTTCGTTGCACAAGATCTAATGAAAGTGGTGCTCGATGGTGTGCAGGTAATTTATTTCACACCCTTAAGCTAGAACTGCGACACTGCTATGTCAGTAGTGGGGGCATTGTCCTTTTGTACTGAACACTGAGAAGACCTCTGTAATATACTATCAGAAAATTAGAGTAGAATTTAAAGCTAGCAGCATAGCACAGTATGAAATAATATGTCTTCCTATAACACAGTCTCTGTGATAGTAAACCAGTGTTCCAAGCTAATATACTGTTACACCTTATATTACAATTTTCAAGGTTTAAAAAAAAAAAAAAACATGCAAATGTTAGCAAAATAAATGTAGTCATTGTAAGCGATATAGCAGAGGTAATAGTTATTTAAGTAGGACAAAATCATATGTGATTTATTTATTATTTGTCTAGAAAGACTCCATGCTGCATTTTCAATGGTGTCTTCCTTAAGATGAGACATTAAACTAAGGTTCCCATCTGGTTGTATTGGCGGTATCTCAGGCGAATGTAAAAGATCCCACAGTATCTATCAAAAAGCCTAGGGGTCCATTATTTAACACAACATACAAACATTATTCTCATATTTATAAAATACACATATTTATAGGCACAAATATATAGATTTCTATGTGTTGTTATTCTTTCAACATTCTCAATGTTATTCTTCCATAACTGAACCTCACTCTGTCTTCCACAACCATAATCTAATTTTTCTCCAATATATCTGCCAAAATACATTTGCCATTAAACATCTCATTCAGTCTTTTATTCCAAATAATCCATATTAACATAAATGTAGCTGGTTCAACCAGCACCCTGGGCCAGTACAATGAACCAACACCCCACCCCCTCAGCTGTTCAAGTAACGAGTAAAAGGAAAAGCACTACATTCACTGTAATAAGCAGACTAAGTGAGCCACTTATTATGGTTAGAGCCCCTCTTCAGACTTTCCTTCTATATGCACGTAGGCACCCCCTAATCCAGCCATTCGGGTCCCACTTCTATGTCCTCACACCCCAGGCCTCATTTAATGTACCCTGCCTTCATGGAGCACTACAGAGTACACGCTTTAGTTTAAAAAAATATATCCTTTTTAAAGTGTAGCAAACTACCTGCTACAAATGTAGCAAACAGTTACTACACTTTATATCCTACCTTCAAAGAGCATACTTTATTTAAAATAAATAAATAAATAAAATGTTCTCCTTTGTAACTTGTAGCAAACTGCTTCCTCTCCTGCCTGCATGGAGCACAACAATGCTCAGGATATAATAAAAAAAAAGTTTTTTTTTTTTTTCTTTTCAATGGTAGAAAACTGCTTGCTATAAAGTAGCAAACAGTTGCTACAGTTTAGTCTTAATATGGAGTGCTACAACACTCAGGTTTGACTGCAAATGCAATACCAGCTTTTAAAAGATGGTATTTAAAGAAATATCTGGATTGGCTGATCACTCCCCCAACACTTTGTGCCCTGGGCAGTTGCCCCACTCTAGCTACACTACTGCATATTACATAAAATGAATTCTTATCTACCCTTCTCACATATTCTTTCTTTTTGTTCTTATATTATCTATATATAATCATATTCATACTTATGTTGTTTATGTCATGAATATTCACACAAATATTTTCCTTACACAAGTTTTTCCAAAATGTCACCACTCTTTTACATTTAAAATAAAAACATTCTTCCTCCTGTCAAAATAAACACATTATTTCAACTTTATTTTATACGGCATATTCCCCTTTACTGGTAATGTATTTATTACCAGTCTCCATAGGAAATTCTGTCACTCTACTAACTTGGTACATCAGTATTTCCTTACTTTAATGGCTTTAATCACTTCTTAAACGTTCATAGGTAAGTACTAGGCTAGCTGCCCTTGTAGGCTATTTTAACCCTAGCCAGTTTCCCCTTTTATTGTAGAAATAACCTGTCTCATTTGGTTTTGGCTTGGCATTACCCATACCATGATCAATACTTATATATTATCCCTAATGGGAAGAACTGGGATGATACTACAGATAATTTGAGGGGGCACATGCAGGGGATAAAGCATTCAGGTGCTGCTGCTATGCATTAGTACTATAGGGGGCTGTTCTGGGGCAATTTCCATCCACAGATCTAAGATGAGCTTGAATAGGGACAGAGATGTACTATGTTTTATGTGGATGGGAAGACTATTCCTTAGCAGTGGTACCCTCTGCGAGATATACCTGTCCCTCCAAACCGTTCTGTTGGTGTTGCAGAAGAGGTTTATCTCTCTCTCTAGACCAAGTATTACTAATGTCGTTTGACTTGCTGATGTGTAGTAAATCAAAGTAAATGTTAAAACAAAATTAAATAACATTTCTGGTAAATTTTTCCACTGATTCACATAATATTGTTTCATCACGTTATACCACATGCTACTATCTTTCACTATATCATTATTTTTATTTACCATGTTGGTATTTGCATTAATATATTTTTCTTCATTTACATACTCTTTTTCTTATTGTTATGATCTCCCAGAACTTTTTGTACTTGTATTTAAACATTCTCACAATACCCACTCTCTTCCTTTACCCACATTAATACTCTACACACGTTTCAAGAAGCAGAATAAATAACGGGATTTAGTAACCTCAGTCCCCTTCATCTTTCCTTAACATTGAAACCATTATAAAAGAAAACACCAATTGCACAATTTCTTTTTTCATATTTTTCTGGCATCATATATACATTTGACATATATGTTATTCTTCCCATTAGTAACATAATTCACCAGATAAACCTTTTTCTTGAATGCTAATCTATATGTTCTCCAGGGAAGACATATTTCATTTCTTTTATCACACCCTCCCATTGTATCATAACTACATCATTTTTTCCAAATTTTATCCTTTATAAAGACACTTCATTCACTGAAAAATACATACTCCCAGTTTTCATCACATCACCCAATCCCTTACTTTTATCTTTATTCAAGGTCATCCCTATTCCATTAAACATCCATTTAGATAAGCCAATATTTCCATCATGCATATTATGTTCTTAGTAACTACAACATTATTGTCTGCGTATGTCAAAACTACTGGAATCACCAACCACCTTTTGCATCACACATTTAGCACCTTTCATTTTATAAGCTACTACACTCAATATCACTTGCATTATCAGCGCAAACAATATTCCACTCATGGGACATCAGAGGATCAGAGGAACATAGGAAGTTATGAGGCCCTTATAAGCTTAGCCAAGAGTTTAGCCCATGTTTAGACAAGTCAGCACCCAAAGTCCCTGTCCAGCAGGGACACAGGTGGAATCCCAGGGGTGTATTTGCTGTTTCCCATCCAGTTATCCAGGCTGCGCTTAAAAAGGGATAATGAGGTGCTCTGACATGGAGAGGGAGTCTATTCCACAGATGGGGGAGTCTTTGGAACACAAATCTGTCCCACCAATAAGTCCTGCCAACCAGGTTGAGGTCACGTGTGTGGGTTACTCGAGTGGAGCTTGACTTGCAGATATGCAGCAGTCCCATCAAGGTGGGGCTCTGAGATTGCTTTGTATGCCAGACAGAGGTCACCTCTGAGGAATCTGTATGAAACTGAGTAGAGGGGCAGGGCTTTTAGTCTATCTGTGGGTGCTGTACCCAATAATTGGCCTTATAAAGGAAGAATACAGGGATGTTATGATCTCCTTGCCCCTGGATGAGATACCCTTACTTATGAGGTGGGTCCTGTAGAATGTTTTCCATACAATGGAAGCAACATGGTGGACAAAAGTCAGGTTGCTATCAACCTGGGTGCCCAAATCCCTCACGAACGATTGTGTGCTTAGGACACTGTTATTAATGTGATAATATGTGGAGATGTCACTCTCCCCAAAGGGGATGATGATGATGCATTTTTTGGCATTCAGCTTGAGGCCATGCTTCTGATACCAGTTATTTGTTTGGATGAGACCCTCTTGGAGGATGTCCACATCACTTGGGGAATTGATGACCGCATCCAGCTTGCAGTCATCTGCAAACTTGGTTAGCTATAGCCCACTGGTTTTGGCCTGCACCTCAGGGAAGTAGTTCCCGAATAACAGAGGATCCAAGACCGATCCCTGGGGTACGCCATTCGTTACAGGTCTACTGCTTGAGGTGGCTTCCCCTATTTTGATTAAGTGGGTCTGTCAGTGAGCCAGTTTGCTATCCATCTGGTAACATATGGACTGATGCCTAGTTGAGAGAGTTTATCTATTATGCTCGAGAGGGGAATAGTGTCAAAGGCTTTGGCTAGGTCAAGGTAGGTGGCATGCATTGTCCTCCCCTTGTCCATGGTTTTAGGTTAGTGTCTCAAAGTAGTCGATTAGATTTAACAGACATGATCTCCCCTTGACAAAGCCAAACTGTGTGGGGGCGAGTATTTGGAGGTTGCCAATTTCCCTTTTAATGAGGTCCATGATAATCCATTCCATGGCCTTGCAGATCAGGCTAGTTAGGCTGATGGATCTATAATTTCCCATAGCGGTGGACCCTCCACCTTTGTGTAAAGGGATGACAGTGGCTGTCCTCCACTTGGCTTGGACAAAGCCAGTACTCAGGTTTTGGTTGAATAGGTGCCTAATGGTGCTGCAAGTTCATGCCTGAGTTCATGTAGCATGCAGCCTAGAATGTTATTGGGTCCCATGGAGGCTGTATTTTTTGCCTTTGAGAGGGCAGTGATGACCTGTTCCCTAGAGATAAGGGGAGAGGTGGGTACTGGGGATGTACTGATTTACTGATGGGGGGACAGAGGGGTGAAGTATTTACTGAATCTGTCAGCCAGTAGGTTGGCTGTATCTACAGCATTTGTGTATGTGGTGTCCTTGACCACCAGTTTTGAAAAGATCTGGGTGCTTTCTTTGAGACTGCGGACATTTGTAAAGAAGACCTTATGATTGTCTTTAGTAGATATGGCTAATTCGGACTCAAAGCTGGTTTTAGAGGATTTTACTAGTGCTCTTATTTGCTTGTTCAGGCTAAAGAGAGATAGCTTTCAGTTGGGCACTTGCTCCTTCTTCGTCCTGGACAGCACTTTTTTCCTTTTGTTATATAGTTTATTTATTGCAGATGTCCACCAGATAGGTTTACTCTTCCTTGCGGATGAAGATTTTGTCTTGTCAGGTATTCCTGATTCCATGCATCTACATAAATGCTCATATAGTACTTTGGTGTAGATTTGGACATTGGTGCCAGTTCCTACAGAGTGGGAGGGGGCTGTGAAGCTGTTTATATCATCCTTCAGGATGTTGTAATCAGCTTTGGAGAAGTTTGTTTTGTTTGACCCTAGCTAGAGGGGGGTCAGGGGAGATGGCGACTTTGAAGGTGACCGCTTTATGGTCGGATCTTATCAGACAGTATTATACTGTAGGGGTGCTGCAGTGGTTACTCATATTGGTTAATACCAAGTCCAAGATATTATCACCTCTTGTGGGGGTATCGACCAGCTATTCCAAGGTATTTGCATTGATAAAAGTGAGGAATCTCTGGACATTTGTGTTCTAGAATGAGTAGGTTTTCCAGTCTATGGTTGGGTAGTTAAAGTCACCCAGGAGCAGGGTAAAGGGATGAATCTTGATAGATTCAAAGAGGTCCAGATAGGTGGAGTGGGCATCTTGAGTCAAATTTGGGGGCCTGTAGTTAGCTATGATTTGCATCCTTGTCTTATGCCACACTTCATGCATATTTCTTTATTAAGCCACACATTCACTAACACTTTCATTCTATTATTTGTATTATTTAATATGCTTTTTGATACACACACTCCTAATTCTATTACCTATTCTATACTTCTGCATGACATCTCACAAAGCATCATGTTCTGCTGTATCAAATACCCTGCTAATATTACCCAACATGCATTTCACGTCCTCCCTTTTACTTATGTCATTTACAGTTTCTCACAACCAATAACAATTCTTGATATCACTTCCTTTTATACCATATATGCGTTCTTCCATAACATCCCTCATCCTTCCTTCCATTCCCCACAGTATCTGTGTTATTCAGTGTAATGGATCAGTTTTTTTTTTATTTCATTCTTCTTAATTCTCTTCCATATCAATTTTAATATCCCACTATATAACTCTTCATAAACCATTTATTCAGTACATTCACAAAATGCTCTCTTTGCCAGTCCTACATATTATACCCTATACCATCTGGGTCTGATAATGAATCAATACCCACTTTCCTAAGTACTTCATCCAGTTCATTAATAGTAATTTCTTTTTCAAATTCTTCCTCAACTCATTCTGGATTTTAGTTTTTTTACTTTACATTCTCTCTTACTTTCCTTCTTTTTACCGTTATGCATATTTTCCACACACTGTACTACAATATTTCGCTCTTGTTATCTTTTTTCCATTTTCCATTTCCATCATTATACTAATATCCTCCTTCACTATTTTGCCCATACATGCAAATCCTTCCATAACTGCAATAATTCCCACTCTCCACTTTCATCCCAGAATTTCTCACTGATTCTTTTTATTCCGTTTACTATTTTAATAGACTCCCTTTCTTCCCTCCATCCATATTGCTAAGTGGTCGGAAAACCTTTAAACTGTATCAGCGTCGGCTACACCCAAGCCTTTCAGTAATACAGAATAATCAGTTTCAGATCCCAAGTGCAGTCTTCTAGAAGTCCATTGAGTTTTGTTCCACTCAGCTAATTAATGATATATCACTTCCTGTATTTTTACATCTTTCCTTTAAATCACAACTGAAGTCCTTGCAATAATAATTTTCTTGCTAACTGCCACATAGTTTAATATCTGATGATACAGATTATCTCTTTCCTTGCTAGTTATAAATGTGTATAATACTATAATTCTACAAACATGTTATCTCCACCTCACATCTACAGCAGTCAGCCTTCCTGTCCTTACCAACGTTACAACCAGTATTTTTCACCTTTTTTTTAAACAATACAGCCACTCCAGAAAAATGTTCACTTCCTAAGTTCCATATTATATTTCCACCCCACAATCTTTCTGTTTATAATCTTTCTTTACTTGTCAGGAATCCGAAATCCTCTAACAGAATAACATTGACATTAAATTTTGCACACCACTCCAGTATCTTTATCCTTCTTATATTGTTAGTAATACTACTTATATTTACTGAAAGTACTCTAAAATTGTTGTGTTTCCTTATTTTTAAGTTTGAGTAAAAAGGTCACATAGAAAAAAAAAATCAGTAACAACTAAAAGAAAATTCTAGCTGAGCTAGATTTTCCACTGTGTGATCCCGCAAACCTCTTGTAATAGAAGCACACATGATATATACAAATGACTCTTAAGAACATCAGGTGTTTCAGCTATATGGTGATTCTGAATGCCTGTGACATTTTTCTTTTTAAGTCATTTGATGGACAGATTCAGAACTCAATGCCTGCTGAGTGCAACGGTGGCTGGTAAAGTACAAGCACAGTGAACTACATCTTCCCACTTAATGAAAAGAAAAACAATTTCCCCACGATTAGCACATCAATGATATTTCAATAACAAATTAATGTAAAGTCCAAGCCTTCAAATATTTGGATTTAGCCTATAAACTCTCCCAGTTCTGGATACATAAATGTTCTGTTGAGACTTCTTTGGAGAAACTTTCTTTGGGGAACTGTTTGATACAGGAACATCTAAAGACACTGCTGAACTATTTACAGGAGTAGAAGACACGGAAGGTACACTGTCCTCTGAAACTGGAACAGGAACAGGAATGGATACAATCATAGGACTAGTCATTGGCACAGGGAATTTGCTGTGCCATAGGTTTGGTGATAGGTAAGATCATATCCTTTGGTTGTTTGCATTTTTACGATCTCTCCTTGTCTTAATGGTCTAAGAGGTTTGCTAGATTTATTGTAGTAGAACTTTTGAGACTGCCACTTCTTCAAAAGTTGGATTTTGATCACTTTGTTGTTCTTAGTATTTGGAATCAATAGTTGTTTACTGATTGTCAAAGTTGTTCTGTTCTGTCTGGACATTAATATCTGAGCAGGTGAACCAAGCAAGTTATCTCAGGGAATGTTTCCGAGATTGAGAAGGTTAAGGAAAACATTGGTACCGTCTCTCAGATTTCTCTAACAAATGTTTTGCACTTTGAATGGCATGCTCAGCTAATCCATTGGCCTGTGGATACTCAGGCTACTAGTAACATGGACAAAGTCCCAAGAATCAGCAAATGTCTTGAACTGCTGACTTGTAAACTGTGTACCATTATCAGATATAACTTTGTGCGGACTATCACGGACAGAAAAATGTCTCTTCAGTTTTGTGATGACAGTGCTAGACTTTAAGTTAGGAAGAAGATCAGTTTACAAAGCAGCAGAGACACCTCTTTGTGTGGAAGATTTTCAGTCTATATACAGGTATATCTAGTTAATCAAAGTATATTAATCAGATCAGATAATGGTAGCAGAAGTAGCAAAATTAAACTTGTCCTAAGTAAAAGAAATAATAAAAAATATATAATTTGAACTATTATACAGAATTATTAAGTATTCAAGGGTAATCCAAGCAGGATAGACAGTCTGTTTCCAGTTGAAAATCCTTGGAAACAGACCATCTACCCTGCTTAGATTACATTTGAATACTTAATAATTCTGTACAATATTTCAAATTATATATTTTTTATTATTCTTTGACTCAGGATGAGTTTAATTTCGCTACTTCTGCTACCATTATCTGTTCTGATTAATATACAGTGATTAACTAGATATATATGGATTAATCTTCCACACAGAGAAGTTTCTTACACCGTTTTGTTTTTGGACTCACTATACTCGTTTAGTGGGTTTGTTTGAGTCTTTGAGGATACCAAAGAGATTACTTGTTTTTTGAAGAAGGTCAATTTCAAATCAGTTTGAATAAGAGTCTATTAGCACTGTCCATTCCATTCGAAAATATCAGTAGCAACCATCGACCAAGGTAATTCAGGAATCTGGTTTAGCCAAAGTGGTTCTTTTGGTTGGTGCACTTTAGAATTATTGCAAATAGAACAAGTTAGAGTTTCTTTCTCTATATCTTTTGACATAGAAGGCCAAAATACTATGCCTCTTGCCTTTCTTTTGGTTGAATCAGTACCTGGGAGACCATGATGCAAAATTGGGATATATTCCTGTTGTAATGCTTAAGGAATTACCAGTTTAGGACCGTTCATGATGATTTTATCTTCCATTATGAGCTCATGTCTGTCAAGTGGTAGACTGGTTTGTTGCACTGGCCATCCCTGACTGATAAAATGTTTCATCTTCTGGAGAACATGGTCTAAAGCTGTGTGATTTCTGAGTTCATCAAGACGTGGTGAGGAAAAATTTCTGACCTCCAAGTTTGGTTTCTCATTATCATGCTGTTCTGTTGTTTGTGTAGGGCACTCTTGACAAAGCATCTGCAAGGTAAAGATATTTGCCTTTTGTAAAGATGATACTGAGATTGTACTTTTGCAATTTTAACATCATGTGTTGCAAGTGTACTGGGGCTGACTGTACTGGCTTTTTTAGACTGTCACTAAAGGCTGGTGACCAGTCTCAATTTGAACAGGTTTGGCATAAATAGACTCAGTGAACTGTGAACACTACTGCCAAAAGCACTTTTTCAATTTGTGCATGCTGCATCTCAGTTTGGGTTAAAGTTCTGGACACATAGGCTACTGGTATTCCTTCTTGAAGACATACTGCACCAAGACCATATTATGAAGCATCACATGAAAAGTTACTGGTCTGTGAACATCATAATATTTCAATGAGGGTGGACTGGCAATTTTCTGTTTCAGAACATCAAATGCTCTTTAGTGTTGTTCTAACCAGGACCACTTTACATTTTTGCATGTCAGCTCTTGTAATGGTGCTCAGGTTAGGGATGAGCTTTCTTAAATAGTTGACCATACCTAGAAAATGTTGCAAAGATGTGACATTTTCTGGAACTGGCATCTCAGGAATCGCTGCTTGCGTAGATGGAACTAGTTGTAAGCCAGAACAATGACCCACATAAGTGAATTCTCTCAGCTTGAATTTACATTTCAGAAGATTCAGTTTAAGACTGACTTCATGTGCAGGTCTAGAACTTTCTTCAGGTTTCTATCATGTTCATCTTCACCATTGCCCCCTACAATAATGTCATTTACTATGATAGCACATGGATAACCTGAAAATACTTGTTCCATCACACTTTGAAATACTTCACTGCTTGAATTTATCCCAAATGGCATCTGAAGAATCTGTATCTACCAAATGGTGTACTGAAAGTAGTTAGCAATGAAGATCTGTGATCCAGCGAAATTTGCCTAATGAACATTTTGCATCTAACACTGAAAAAATAATGGCATTTAGCATAAGAGCAGCTACTTCTTCTATTGTGCACACTGGATGATGAGGATGTTTAAGCGCTTTGTTTAAATCTCTGGGATAAATACATATTCGAATATCATCTGAGCTTCTCTTATCAGGAACAACTATTGAGAATACCCATTCAGTTGGTTCTTTTACTGGCGTAATCACACCTAAATTCACCAGTTTGTCAAGTTCTGCTTTAACTTTGCCCTGTATTGCTACCGTACCTTCCTTGCTGGTCACTGACACTTGTGTTTTCTTCATGGCTTAACTTCATGGAATATGTAACTGTAGTTTGCCAAGCTCATCTTTGAAAATATCAGCATATTCATGAAAAATATTCTATGTAAAAGTATCGTGGTTGTTCAAATTTATATGGTGGACTTCCTCACTAAATGATATCAGTCCCATTCTCAAACTATCTTTGAGGCTTAACAGTGACTGCACATGTCTTTTGACTGTGTAAAACTGCAAGTCATAACTGTTTCCAGCAGAATGGCATGTGAGGACTACTGCACCATCAGTTTGAATCTCTTCACCACCATAAGCAAGAAGTTTCGCACATTTTGCTGAGTCAGGTTTTTCACCGGCTTTTACTTTGGCAAACATTTGTGCTGATATAACATTGCACTTGGATCCAGTGTCTACTTTAAGCTCTAATGGTTTTCCATTAATCCGAACAGTGCAAAATATTTCACCCTTTGCTGCCAGACTAGCAATTGGCTGATAGTTCACTGTATTAATTGCTTCTTCGATCACAGATACCCAATCAACATAAAAAGTTTGCTCGTGGCACTCTATCTGATCTACTTGCTTCTTTGGATGCTCTCTATTAACATAAATCTGAGACACTTTTGACCTGCAGATCCTTTTGAAATGATTCCACTTTTTACATGTGTGGCATTTCTGAGCAAGAGCTAAGCACTTTTTCATTTAGGTTCATGGTTTCCACCACAATTATGGCAATTAACAATGAGATTAGGTGCTGAGGCCCCATCTGGTTTATACTGCTTTTTCATCTTAGCTCTATGTCATACATTATCAACATTTACACTGTTAGATACTACAAGCACATTTTTCTCATTTGTAAGCATATTTGTGTGCTTTTTGTACGCTCGTATATTTGACAAATCTATATGGCTTTGCTCAATGTTAAATCACTATCTTGAAGTAAAATCTTTCTCTCTGCATCATTATTAACATCATACACAAGTCTGTCTTTTATCAACTCATCTCACAAATCACCAAATCTGCACGTTTTAGGTTTATTTCTCAAGTCAGTAATATATGTTGCTATAGTTTCACCAGGTTTTGGATTTCTTGGGTAAAATATGTGCCTTTCCATTGTAATATTCATTTGAAGGTTACACATTTCTCTAAATTTACATTTTAAGCACTCAGAATCTTTCTGTGTTTCAGCCTGTATCACAATATTGTGGCTCTCCCCCTCCCCTGCATACATGGCAGGTGCATACACAAATGAGCATTGGAATCTGTCTTACTTTTATGAAGTCTTGACATCATCTCCCCATAGATGAATGTAATGTACCTGTCATAATAATACATTTATAAGAATGTGGACATCCTTTGCAACATACCCACCTACCTTTACTCACCTTTGTCATAGTGGTCTTGAGTTTCTCCTTTCTCATATTTATCATATTTTCTAAGCCTTAGTTGTATTCATGGGTCATACAGGTGGTCTGGAGAGGTTTGGCACTGCTGTGCATTATAGGATAAGGGGAGGACCCTTAGCTGCTTGGGAAATTTTACTTGATGTGCAGTTATAGTGTCTGTTGGTCTTAGTCCTGCTGTTACAGATATATCAATATGGTGAGTAAAACCTTTAATTTCTCCCACTGTCAGGAACAATGCTGACCATAAAATAAGGCAGAATATTAAACTACTCTCTCACCACTATTTCACCCATCAAAGAGTGCTGGGAATTTTGTTGTTAATCACTTGAAAAGCTATCTGGAAGAACAAGGCCTCCTATGGGAAAACCTGTTTAGTTTCTTTTGCATGGCTTAAGTTACAGCCATTATTTTTGCTAATGAATACAATCTGTATATCGGGGTGCCGGCCACCTTACTGGAGTGCTGTCATTGACTAAGCCTGGTTCTCTCTTGTACCCATAACTACCGGAAGAGATTATCCTCCACAGACTAAACTGTATGGCCTAACAATAGCTCCAGAGTAATCTTAGCCAAAAATTTTAAGTGCTTGTTCGCAAAGCGATATTCTATGTGGCCTACTGACTTCCAGTGCTTTCAGGATTCCCATAATTCTCTGTTCTGAGTCCTGTAAACAAAAGCTCCTCCTGCCCTCATAGCA
Organism: Protopterus annectens; assembly: GCF_019279795.1. Taxonomy (NCBI): domain Eukaryota; kingdom Metazoa; phylum Chordata; order Ceratodontiformes; family Protopteridae; genus Protopterus; species Protopterus annectens. The sequence continues at coordinate 116,714,929 of NC_056743.1, forward strand.
CAAGACTCTCTTGGTATGCATATGCTTTAGCCATCTGGTCTGGCAACCTAAACACCTTATGAATAGAAGACAGGATTTGTTTTAACTTTATAGATGTTAGCTTTAGCTTCAAAAGCATATAGAGCTTTTGACTCCACTCTTCCGCTTACTATCAGGTTGACAACTAACGCTATCCACTTCAAAAAAATACTCAAAAGCCACTTATACAACAATTAGTTATGCCCATGTTCTGGACTAGACTAGCTACCTCCTCTTACCCCTGATCCTTCTGCTATTTTTCCCTTCTTCTGGTTATTACTTCCACTGTCTCATCTTCCCTCCAAATTCTTCTTACTGACTTGGCCAGGCTCTTTCTCCTCCTCCTCTCTGGTACTCTTTTTAACTAATCCTGCAAACATTCTACCCTAAATTCCATCTAAATCAGTCCTCTCTTTCTAAACTCTCACATGTAACATGTTACTTTAAGTTCATTAATTATTAATTAATTAATATGTTATGTTAAGTTCATTATCTGTGAATTTTTTTCTACCCAAGTATTTTCAGGTCTCTGTCTATATATTCTATCATTATATATATGCTATTGTTTTTTTATTTTTGCTTTTGCACCTGTCTAGTTTCTCTTCTATTATTTGTGGAGCTTTTCTCCCGGGCCTCCGCTGAAAATGGATCTTGCATCCATTCAGACTTTCACAGTATACAAATGTTAAATAAATAAATAAATATAAGACTAAGGACCGTAAGACTGCACAGGACCTATGCATCCTCTCAAACTGATTCAAAGCAGTAAAATAATTTTGCGTTTCATGAAACCTGTCCCGATTCCTATCTTTCCTATCTTTTCTGCTCTATGCAAAAACAAATACCATGAGTTACATTTACCACTAAGCTCATGCTACAAGACCACCGACTTGCCTACTAGAAAAGACACTTAAATGTCAGAAAAAGAAGTGCCACGCTAGAGTAAGTGTAAGTTACAGCCATATTTGCCTACTTTTTCCTCAAAGCCTACAGATTTCACTTAATTATGTAGGCTTTATTAATTTAATCTGGCTATACCTACTAGGCACATATACCTTTTTTCGTGGATGACTGGGGAGCTCTGCCTTATTAAGTTATTTGCTTAGAGTCATACAACAGGCAAATGAAGGTTCAGGGAATCTAACCCAGGATTATAGGATAAAGTTTACTAGCAGTTTATAACCTTAATCTTCTGTATTGACCAAGCAAAAAAAATGCTAAAATCATGGCCAAGCATCCAAAATAGAACTTTATTGTTTGATAACTGGAAAAAAAAAGCTTGATGGCTTCCAGAAATCCAGTGGACCAAAGTATTGTAATATGCAGTGTTGTCCATAAATTACATAAGCCAGTGCACTGCTAGTCTCGGTCCAGAACTGTAACAGGACTTTTAAATATCCTCTGCTATTATCATCTAATGCCAAATATTTCACCTTCTTCCACTACACTCCCTGAGAAGGAGCAGTTGACATTTTGAGCCCTGACATATGGGATGCTTTGCCACTTTATTAAGGTTTTATGCAGTGTCAGTCATGTTAGAAACAGCTTCAAAAGCAGCAAACCAGTGGAAAGTACAGCTGCAGTGCCAACATCACTGAAGTATATACAGTCTAATGGCTGACACAGTAATGATTATCCATTTTAAAGTTTTAGCTGTGACCTTGCTACAATGAGGTATAAGCAAAGTAAAAATGGAAAATTCCCATGTAGTGGGCAACATATTTCTCAGGTTCTGTGTCAATATAATGTTTCTCTTTCTTTTTTTCCTGCATCTAGTTCATGAATGAAAAAGCCCTTTTGGTGTGGTCCACTTACTTCCTACACAGATAACATACTAATTGCTAATAAAAACAGAGCAAGGCAGTTCCTCAAAAGACTGCAATGAATCTCAGCTGAATAGGAATTCACAGAGTCAGAGTTAGGTGATTTACAGATAGATTAATCACAACTCAGTTGCCAGCCAGGCTATGAAAAATATGTGCTGGTGTCTGAGAAACTGTGACAAAGTGATAATGAATTATTTTTAGGAAACGAAATACTGTGTAGGAGGGTGTGTGGGCTGATTTAATGTTTCTTGTAATCTGTAACATGGAAACCTCAGAGTTAATTATATTTAGGCAGGAAAAATATAGGACCCAGTCCCCAGCCCCCAGTCCCGCATATCATATCATATTTAACAGTTTTTATTCATTTTATTAGAATATTTGATGGGATAGTCTGTGTTGTAGTTTTTTTCAGACATAATTAGTTTTCTTTTGTTTGTAGTCTTTTTATAGAGATGTATATTCAAAAAACTATATTATCTTCTGAGATTTTTGATGCACCAAAGCATAATATGAGGAGTATGTTTCGAGAACGAGTAATTAGGCTCTAATAAAACAATATCATCATAAAAAATAATAATACAGACAAAGATAAAGATTTGAACAGCAACAAATGTTTGTCATTTCTTAACTTATCTGCATGTGATACTGCAATAATCAACACCTATCATTCTGCTAATGTATAGCTCTCTATTTTTGTCAAAATGAAAGAAAAAAAAGGTCTTTAGCTTGAAAAATTGAACAAGTCACATCTGAAACAGTCCGCCAAGAAAAATGTAATGCCTTGTGCAGCTTTTTCTATTAAAACATGCCCAGAACTGATTCAGAAGCCAAGGTGATTGAGTGCATGCTACATCCATCCATCCACATCCCCTTTTTCCCATTTGCACATGTGGTTGGGTGTCACTTCAACAGTGACAATCATATAGAGCCAAGGTTCACACCACTGGGTGGCTAGCCCTGCCATAGTAGTTCTTCTATACCACACGCATGCATGCACATTCACACCTATGGCCAATTGAAAGTGCCCAATCCATCTACTGCATGCATTTGGATTGCAGGAGGAAACTGGAACACACAGTGGAAATCCATGTGAACACAGGGAGGACATGCAGACTCCACACAGAAGTCACCCCAGCTGAGAATCAAACCGGTTAACTTCTTGCTGTGAGGCAACAATCCTATCTGCTGTACTGCCTATATGAGTGTGTGTGCTTATGTACCTATAATGGCTCAGAATCTGGGCAGGAATGGATCTTGGCTTTGTGGCCATTGCTTTACAAGATAGCCTTCGGCTCCTTAATAACCCTTCATATTATAAAATGGTAATGGAGAACAGAAGGAGGAGCTCAGAACTCTTGCAGTATTTATGTCAGTACTTCGGTGCAGTAAAGCTACACTTCAAAATAAAGCCCTTCTAATGCACAGTATAACGATGCAGTGTAAAAGCAGCATGAAACACTCCGCCAAGCCAAGTTACTCGAACTTGTGGTTCCAGTCAGCTTCAGCAACAATGTTCAGTCGGTCAGACTTACTACCTGCAGGTACAAGAATGGCAAGTAGGACATCAAGGACCGAAGAACATTCCTTTGGCACATGCAATCACTCGTTGGTGACATTTATGGTCCATTTGTATGATTAATTAATCTTTGTGCCAGTTCATTTAAAATGAATGAAACTATTAATTTTACATAAGCAGATTAACTAAGCTATAGAACTAGGTAACAACCATGTAATACACCTGTACTTATGCACACTAACCTGGTTCTTCCATTAAGAGGAAAATAGGTCTTTGTTTTAACTTAAAAGAAACTTAAAAACTTAAGGCCTAAGTAGTAGACGTCTACAATACTTATCTCCATACCCTTTACCTGAGTATATGCTGACATCTGCTAGAGTAATTTTCCTTACCACACCAGTGCTGGCCAGATTGGCAACAAACAAACTTTATTATACAAAACTAAATGCTGTTGTTATTGGCCTGCAGAAAGAAAGTGATAAAACCAATGCCCAGTTACAACCAGCTTTCTGCAGACTGTTACTGTACTTCATATAACGTCCAGCAGGAGACACGGGCAAAAGAGTATATCACATAACTATATGCCTTCTGTCAGGATGCATATACTGAAATGATGCTACTGGAGAATTATGGAACTCCATCCTCAATGCATTCACAATATGAGAATTATGGATCTCCATCCTAAATGCATTTGACAGTATGGGAATTATGGAATGGCATCCTAAATGAATGCACAGTATGGGAATTATGGAATGCCATCCTAAATGAATGCACAGTATGGGAATTATGGAATGCCATCCTAAATGAATGCACAGTATGGAGATTATGGAATTCCATCTTAAATGCATTCACAATATTCAGATTATGGAATGCCATTCTAAATGCCTGCACAGTATGGGGATTATGGAACTCCATCCAAAATGCATGCACAGTATGGGGATCATGGTATGTCAGATTAAATGCACTCACAGTATGGAGACTATGGAGCTCCAATTAAATTCATGCACTGTAGACTGTATAGCATTACTTGGGTGGTTTATAGGACTAAAGCACTAACTACTGTTAATCTGACCTGGGTTTGAGTAGCAGCTCTGGTGATTGTCAAAGCAGAAGGAAAGGATGTGGATGTGCTTATAGATACAATCATATTTTATCAAACAAGAAATACTTTCCCTGAAGTATTTCCTGATCTGTGTCCTAAGTGATATGCTTCTGTCTGACAGTTATGTTCTCTCCTGTGTTTCCTGTCTTGGCCTCTCATCATCCTATTAAACACTTCATCTATCTCTAGAGTACAATGTGAAATCAGCTTCTTGTCTGACTAGCCCTGTAACACTAGTCTACTTGATTACCTTTGCAATCTTTGCACCAAACAAAGTTTTCTCTAGTATCTCCAGAACCACACAAAGGATTTCATGTGCTGACTCTACTATTTTCCTGTACATGTGCAGGATGTGTATGTGTATCTCTCCCTCTGTACAAATACATACCTATATATATATATGTATACCTGTCTCTTTATAGATAAGATATAAACACAAGGATGTGGGCTCATTTTCCATACCTGGTTGATTGACTGCTGACATTGCAGGGCAGCATAAGGGGGCAGATGCACTCCTGAGTTTGCCATCCTTCAGGTGAGACATTAAATCTATATCACATCTGCTTGACTTTGTGGTAGCTCAGGCAGATGTAAAAGATCCCATAGCACCTATCAATAAGTGTAGGGGAAGATGTCCATGCCAAATTTCCCCTAGTAATATAAATACCACCTCGGGTCTCTCCTGAAAAGTGGCTACTAGCCTAATGGGACTAACACAGTCGACAAACAATCAATCAATCTATATATATATATATATATATATATATATATATATATATATATATATATATACATACACACACACACACACACACACACACACACACACACACACACACACTCTCTCTCTCTCTCTCTCTCTATATATATATATATATATATATATATACATGCATACATTCATACACAGTGGATATAAAAAGTGTACACACCCCTGTTAAAATGCCGTGAGACCACAATAAATCATTTCAAAACTTTTCCCACCTTTAATGTGACCTATTACTTGTACAATTCAATTGAAAAACAAACAAATCTGTTAGGGAAAACAATATAAAAAATAAAAAACATACAATAAGCTGGCTGTATAAGTGTGCACACCCTTAAACTAATAGTTTGTTGAAGCACCTTTTGATTTAATTACAACATTCAGTCTTCTTGTGTAGGAGTCTATTATCATGGCACATCTTGACTTGGCAATATTTGCCCACTCTTCCTTGCAAAAGTGCTCCAAATCTATCAGATTCCGGGGGCATCTCTTGTGCACAGCCCTCTTCAGGTCATCCCACAGATTTTTTATTGGATTTAGGTCTGGTCTTTGGCTGGGCCATTCCAAAACTTTAATTTTCTTCTGGTGAAGCCATTTATTTGTTGATTTGGATGTATACTTGGGGTCATTGTCATGTTGAAAGGTGAAATTCCTCTTCATCTTCAGCTTTCTATCAGATGCCTGAAGGTTTTCAGCCAAAAGTGACTGGTATTTGGAACTGTTCATAATTCCCTCCACCTTGACTAAAGCCCCAGCTCCAGCTGAAGAAAAGCAATCCCAAAGCATGATACTTCCACCACCATGCTTCACCATGAGGATGGTATTCTTTTGGTGATGTAAAGTGTTGTTTTTGTGCCAAATGTACCTTTTGGAATTGTGGCCAAAAGGTTCAACCTTGGTCTCATCAGATCATAACACATTTTCCCACATGCTTTTGGGAGACTTGATATATTGTTTTGCAAATTTTAGCTGGGCCTGGATGTTTTTCTGTGTAAGAAAAGGCTTCCATCTTGCAACCCTACCCCATAGGCCAGACATATGGAGAATACTGGAGATTGTTGTCACATGTAGTACACAACCGGTATTCGCCAGAAATTCCTGCAGCTCCTTCAGTATTGCTGTAGGTCTCTTGGCAGCCTCCTTGACCAGTTTTTGTCTTGTCTTTTCATCAGTGTTGGAGGGGTGTCATTTTCTTTGCAACGTTACTGTTATCCCATATTTTCTCCACATTTTGATGACTGTCTTCACTGTGTTCCACGGTATATCCAATGCTGTGGATATTTTTTTCCCTTCTCCTGACTGATACCTTTCAACAATGAGATCCCTTTGCTGCTTTATAAGCTCTCTGTGAACCACAGCTTTTGCTGTAGCAGGCAACTGAGTAAATGTCAAGAAAATCCTACTAGTACAGCTGAACTTTATTTGGGGTTAATCAGAGTCTTTTAATTGATGGCAACTATGTTCCCAAAAAGACTGCTGTAATTAAATCAAAAGGTGTTTCAATAAAGTATTTGTTTAAGGGTGTACACACATGCAACCAGCTTATTGTACGTTTTTTATATTTTTCCCCTAACAGATTTGTTCATTTTTCAATTGAATTGAACAGGTTATAGGTCACATTAAAGGTGAGAAAAGTTTTGAAATGATTTATTGTGGTGTCATTTTTTTGTATATCATAAAAACCAGGCATTTGAACAGTGGTGTGTACACCTTTTAAATCCACTATATATATATATATATATATATATATATATATATATATATATATATATATATATATATACACACACATGTCTACTTTTACTCACTGAATTTACACCTTCAAATCGCAGTTGGCCAACTCCACTTCAGCGAAAGATGGCATGTTTAATTGCAGCAAATGTATAGTATGCTCTGTAATGTACATAAGAAATGTATATAAATTTGTTCACTGTAATTTCCTTGTTTCTTTTAAAAGACATTTTGATTGCCAGTCCTCAATGGTAATTTGTCCAGCAGTCTGTAACACCTGTCCTGCATTTTACATTGGGAAGGCGATCAAAAGGCTTTCTGATCGAGTTAAGGAACATTTGGCTGCTATTAGGAAAAAAGATTAAACCGAGTTAGGATGGCACAGTATTAGATGTCATGACTTTACTGGTTTTAGATTTCTAGTTTTAGAACAGATTGATAAGTTTTTTGGTGACTTTGACACTTTTCTGCAGCTAAAAGAACTCCGTTGGCAGTTACTTTTAAATTCTGATATGGTTTGGGGGCTGAATGAGAACTTGAATCTCAAATGTGCATTATGTGGTTTGAATGAGCCGATTTGGACACATCCCACTCTTTTTGATTAGCTACTGTACTTACAGCTGGTTGTTTCTAGATTGCTGATGGGCTAATTTCTGTTTTGATATGTTTGTATTGGGTATTGATGTTGTCAACCATTTTTAAACAGTGTGCACTTGTTATATTAATTATAGAGTCTTACTTTGCAGTATTACTTCTGATGAAGTACTGATATTACAGAATGAAAGCGCTTAACAACAGTTTAATCTCAGTGTGGTTTCTCTTTTTTATTTTTTGATATTTATGAAGTAAATTTCGCATATATCTATTATCCTACTGGCTGTCCCTGCCACTTTGCTATGCATGGTTATTCTAGTGAGTGATGCAATCTTATTATTAATTCTGTTCTCTGTTACGCTACACATTTAAAGTCACAGCACTGAGTTTTACTAGGCACATCTTCACATACTGATCCATTTGGAATCTTTGAAATCCTTATTCTAGTTTTTCTATCATCAATCATGTTGATTTTATTTTCTGTTCCAGAAGTTACAGAAGGGGTCACGGAAGATTGTCACCATTCTCAGTGGTGGTCACTGTGGTAATCCCATTGGTCATGGTTGTCACTTGAGATGGCTATATCCTCACTACTTTTCACTCTGTAGTCCATACTTTTCTGATACTTTCTTACATATCTCAACACTCCCAAACCTTTAGCTTATTCATCAGCTTTAAGTGGACATTATCAAATGTTTTGCAAAGGGTACAAAAATACAAAATCCTAGAGATCTCTGCCTGCCTTTACAGTCATCCAGTCTCATAACTTAATAAGGTCCTTAACTTGGGCTTTGCTTTGTCATTTAGTCATATAACTTTATTAGGTCCACTGATATGGCCTTTTCTTTGTCATACAACCATATAACTTAATTAGGTCCAATGACATGGCCTTCTCTGTGTCATCTAATCATATAACTTAATTGGATACCCTGGCATGGCCTTCTCTGTGTCATCCAGTCATAACTTAATTAGGTTCCCTGCCATGGCCTTCTCTGCTTCATCCATTCATATAACTTAATTAGGTCCCCTGGCATGGCCTTCTCTGTGTCATCTAGTCATATAACTTAATTAGGTCCGCTGAAGTGGCCTTATCTCTGTCATCCAACTGTAAAACTGAAGTAGGTCCACTGTGATGGCCTTTTCTGTAATAACCAGCGAAGGGCCAGCTCACTAGTTTAGAACTACCCAGTATATGGTCATTAAAGCAAATTCAGGAAAGCCAAAAAAACATGCATTTCAGAAAATAAAGGTTTTAAGAATCTAATGTAGCATGCCATGAAACGTGACAAACCTCAAAACATTTTGTAGCTTTCAGATCTGATACAGAATGGAATCCAGTTAGCATGCAGAGTGTTTAAAGAAAATTCCAGAATGACTTCATATGAGTTGGTACCTGAGAGATAACTGTGCCATAAAAGCTCCAGACAGCAGCATTTCTGGTAATAAAAAAGCTAGACCACACATTCTTGATATATTCTAGTATATTTATTTACTTTTTAGTACTGATTGACTGTTCTGTGAGATAATGTACTTCCCTTCGTATTTTTATGACTAATGCTGCTCTTCTGAACAAAATTGCCCCGTCTGGTAATACACTGCTTTACATGCTATTAAAACCTTAAGTCTCTGTGAACTGTTTTCGTCATTGCTGCCTTCTTCCTGTAAAAGAAGCCATACTGGCAGATGTCTCCCAGTCCCATGCCAAGAATCCCAGCAGTCTGCTTTTGAAAATTTCACTGCAAATTTTTCAAATACTATTTAGTGAAATTTCCCGGTACCTTCCTTATGCCCATTCAAGAACTTATACTTTCTTGTATCTCATCAGTGTTTTGAAGCTGCGCCTGCATACAGTGAAATAATGTAATACTTCATCACTGGCCAGTGCAGTTGTTCCGCCTTTGGAACATTCTGTACCCTAAAAGGATTTCTGGGACTTGTTACCACAGTTTGCATCTGCTGTTGCTGTTTGCCAGCTTCATCAGTTGCAGTTACTCCATTTATCCATATTTCTCCTGTTATGTTCCATCAACCCTATTACAGTGGCATCCAAAATTATAACCCTAAAACATTTATAAACAATATTCTAGCTGTTCCATTCTTAGAGCAGCTACATGTTTATGCTTCTTTTTTGTGTGCAGCTCAGGGGCTCTGTGTGACCCTCCTCGGTCATTTCATCATTTTTATTTTTTTAACTTACACCAACACCTGCTACTTTTTTTTTTGCAAACTCCTTTTCTTCTGCTTAAACATTCCTACATTTCTCCCTTTAGTCTTCCTTAAAAAGACTACATATCTCTTCTACATATTTGTGTTCCCTGTCCCGAATTCTTTGCACTGTCCACTTTATTCTTGCAAAGTCCAAAGACCTAGATTTCCATACCTCTTCTGTTTATATTTTCCCTGGTTATCATTTGAAGTAGCAAATTATGAGTTTTTTTTTACCAATTATTTTCTCCATTTTGATCACCCCGTCATTTATGCACTGGCATCACAACTTCAATATTTCAATATTTCCACATACCAGCTCAAATTGCTGTTACTTTTGTTGCCTAGTCTTTCTATGTCTTTGCTACGCTTCCAGTACAAGTGTCAGATGTTCTCCCATCTTCATCCCTAGGATCTTGGCATGATGCATACACTTTCTCCTTGTTCACATTCTTCATGAATACTTTTTCCTACTAGTTAAATGTTTTTCCTACTTTTTCCTTAAGTTCCTTGCAACTCTGTCTGTTAAAAGTCAGTGCCGTAATGTATTTACATAAACACTGTTTGTACCTTTGTTCCCTGTACTTTCATACAATTAAATCCATAATGTACGGACCAGCTTTCTCTAGCTACAACAAAACACTCTTTACATTACTAGCTGTAAAGTTTGATTCCATGGGTTACTATTTGCAGTTGACACGATCAATACTTAAAAATTATTGAAATCTTCTCTCGACTTCTGAATGTTGCTCAGCAGTGCACTGCTTTCCATGTCTTATATTATGTGGTTACATTGTTGTTGTTGTTGTATCTTTCGGCTTTTCCCAGTTAGGGGTTGCCACAGCGGAACTCCGGTCCGCTAATGATTGGCAGCAGATTTTTACGTACCGAGTTGCCAGCCCTGACGTACAACCTTCAGTGTACATACGCCCATTCACGCATGCCTCCACACAGAAGACGCTTTAGGTGAGAATCGAACAGGACAATGTCTTACTGTGAGGCGACAACACTACCGCAGCACCACCACCACAGTGTGGTTACACTACTTAAGCTAAATATAAAATATTTCATGAAACACTTTGTCTTTCAAGATGGAGAAAAAAGTAAGCCATTATCACTGATTTCAGCTGCAGGAGTGGAAAATTAAATGGTGCAGGATGTACCCATTGCCGCATATAAGAAAAGACGATGAACATTCTTATATAAAGTATGTAATGAAATGAAAATGAGAGCAAAATTGGTTAAATGCAAGCATATTTGGAAGGGAAGATGTTAACAGAAGTTTTTCAAATGGTTTGGGAAAACAACAGTCATGATATGCTATTTTTTTTTTTATATAAATGGCCACCTGACTTACTGTATAGCTTATTCTGTCCCTAGGGCTACCACATCACAGGAGGACACCATAATCCTTCACCAGATGGGTATTGACCCTCTGGATGGCAAGACCTCTTGGCTGCCATGGTTATAACCCCATTATGTTCAGGGAGAAAAGGACAGACAAGACAGGGCCATCATACTGTTGTGTTCAGCTTTTTTTTTTTTCCTGCAAAACCTACATCCTCTCTGATGTGCTGGCCTGACATAATTTAAGTGGGCATTTAGTGGTATCATGAATGAAACAGCCCCTACTTACTTGGTGGTGGTGTTCTTTTACCCTCCCACCTGTTGTATCACTAGTTTTCATCACAGCCCCAGTATCAGCACCAGAGCTTAAAATCTAGTTGCATGTCCACAGCATATCCATACATCTCTCTCCACCCTAGAATAATCAAGCATGCAATGTTTCATCTTTACTCTTATTTGTGTACTGCTTACAGCAAATGCCTAAGCTGCTAGACAAAATCAGGTGCCTGGTTCATAGTCAAAGTTTTATCTCTCTACAACAGTGAAGCTGGGAGGAAAACATGATGTAGATGTGGAAACTATTACTTTAATCAATATGTGGTATCAGTCTGATCTAGAGTTCCAGTATGAGTAATTGGAATGGAAACAGAATCTATATAATATAATGTACTGGCAAATGGTCTGCAATGGAGGAAAGTTAACAGAAAACAAAGTCTAGGAAAATCTACTAAGACATACATACATGTCCTTTTCCTTCAAGTAGATGCTGTGCTTACTTTCTCACTGAGCTGTGAATCCCTCGTGAGAAGCAGGTACTACTTTATCCTCTCAGATAACATAAATACATTGATAATTCTGGAAAATAACCACTGCTAGATACATTAGCTTTTCCAGTTAAGTTCCTAACTGAATGCACAAATTTGTAAAATGCAAAGTTTGCTCACTTTCCAAAGATAAAGCTTCATAGCTGCTCTGTTTTACTGAATTCAGACGGTACACAGACAAGTAATTCAACAAGGACCTAATTTTAACACAATATACTAAGAACATCACTGAGCAAGGCACATTACACCATACCCCACATGATTACATGTCAGACATCTCAGAAGTACTTGCACAGCAAACAATACATGCGCATAAGTTGCATCTGTCATAGACTGTTTCCACATTATCACTTGTATGTCATTTGTGTCATTGTGAATTCTGAACCCCTCAGCTTTATATGCCCTTTAGTCATAGATACTTCCATTGTTAAACTCTTTCACACAGATCAGACACAGCACTGCCTGCTAATGATCAACTCTGCTGGACACTACAGGTGTTCGCTATTACCCGTGTTCTCTAGTGCCTAATGGAGATGTCAATAAAATTCTGTGATACATGGCCGATGACATATGTGAGGACAAATACAGATCTATAAAGTTTCTTCTTCCCCACAAAATTGTGCAGTTTATGCACTAAGGTGTGAGTTATAACAAACACTGATCTAAAGAAGTTTCATTTTCCCTCAAGGCAAGCCCACGTTGCTCACCAGTACATAACACTTCTCTCAGCCTACCTCTTGCTTTGAAGCTCCAGTTTCTTAGTGGTCTCATTTTTTCAGACTTCACAGTGGGAAACATTGCAAATATATATGTCTGACTCTGATATCTGGCTTGCATTTCATAGCACAGCTTTGCATTTGTATTCTTAAGAAAAGCTTCAGCTGACAGCAATACATTTATAGCAGCATTTTAGTAAATCATACATATCAAGTATTCTGCAAGCCTCAGCTTTTAGTCTTAACGGTGATAATGACAGAAGCTTTTATGCAAGTTTGAATTCCATTATTTTAATACTGAAAATGTTAATGAATCATACCGTCAGTCACTGTGTTTTTTCCTCTCCTATCTGTAACTGTTTCAGCTGCTACATTTTCTACATAGGATGATTTACATATTGCAAACCCGAGTCCCTCTTGTAGGATGTGACTGTTTTTACTGAACTGTCACATGGAGAGATGATGCATCATTTTGTTATTCTTCAGTCGTTCACAATGTACCTTTGCTTGTACACTGACAGTTGCCCAAAACAAGAAAGTGCAGCATGTCAAGGGATGAATAACCCGAGACTGAATTAATACCACGAAATGCACTGTAATCATACTTCTCAACCTCTGAGAGCAAGAAATTTGGACAAAGCCATAAATAAAAGTGGGACAAATGCCCAAAAATAGGAACAGATTTTAAATATAGCTCTTAAAAACTTAGAAAATTGATAGAATGACAGGTTTTGCATTAGCATTATTTTTCTGAAGGGTATAAAGCCTAAAACTCAAATGTCTGTCATTATTTTTTAATTTCAGTCAGTTAATGATTTGTCACTAACTTGCCAGAGAGCCATAATTTTATAAAAAACAGACCAAAAAAATATGAGGCAAAAATGTGGACATTATGCAAAAATTTGTATAGTTGAGAGGTATGAGTAATCCATATCCCTAAACTGGTGTTAAACACATTGTTTCTCTATTGAAGAAGGAACTACACCTCCCCCTGCATAACAATGAGGTTAAATAATTCACTCTGTCATAAATATTTCTTGCCATATTCTAGGGAGCTCTGCAAAGTAAAACGAGCCTAGTCCTACTCCTTAACAAACTGGCCTTGTCATATGCTCTTCCCCAAGTATTTATCCAACATTTTCTTCCAAAATTATCTCTACCCCTGAGCTGTAGTGTAGCCTACACAATTAATATGCTGCTATTCAAATATTCTGAACATGTCCTGATTAAGAGTCTGGGGTGATTTGTAATCAAATATACCCCTCCCAAACAGCACAACATTACTCATAGCAACAGTCTTCATCCAGAGTCAGACTTTATATGAGTAAGTGAGCTATAGGGATTGTCTCGATTACCTCCATTCTCCCACTATTATTGGCAAACTACAATGCTTCACTCACCCCTCAATCCCCATAATCATTAGCTATTTATAAATTTGAAGACAATAATCTCATCCTACTAGACCACAATACAGAGAGAGAGAGAGAGACAGAGAGAGAGAGAGAGAGAGAGAGAGAAAGAAAGGGATTGCCACAATGAAGCAGTAAAGGATACAGATCCAGTTAAACCATTTTCAACCCCCAAACAAAGGCACTTACACCTGCCATCCCTATGCTATCTTACATTTCCTGCCAATGAATAGTATATAATTTGGATAAACATGCTTTCTGTTAAAATATATTTTTTCTGGGACAACACTTATTTGGCATCTACTTCTCTGAGTTCAAAAACATTGTCAAAGGCCTAGTGCTGACAAAGTTTGCAGGCAACCGCAAGCTGGGAGGAGTTCCCAGTGATTCAGCATTCCTACAGGAGGGCTTATCCAAAACAAATAACTGGTGTCAGAATTGTGGACTAAAACTAAATGCTGGCACCCTTGGGATTTATCACAATGACTATATGCCCCTGAGCAAAGACCCAGTAGTCAGGGATTTGGGCACATACATTGATGGTGACCTAGCTAGAACAGATCCAGTAGTCAGGGATTTGGGCACATACACTAATGGTGACCTAGCTAGAATAGAACCAGTAGTCAGGGATTTGGGCACATACATTGACAGTGACCTAGCTTTTGACCAACACCTGTCCACGGTTGTGAGGACATCGTTCTATATTGTACAGCTTGTAAATAAAAGGATAACATATAGGTCCAGAGAGGTCATTGTCCCACTTTACTTAGCTCTCGTCATAGAGTACAATATCCCCTTTGGCATGTACTTGTGCAGGCACTTTCACAAAATGGATCATCTACAGAGGTTCATTACAAGAAGAATAGTGGTCTTAATGCACATGACCTACACGGTCCACCTCAAAACTCTGTCACTATACTCTGCCTCATACAGACTACCAAAAGGCAACTTATACCATTTTTAAGGCATCCACAGATCCAACACTACTGGACCATTTGCACATTCCAAAGTTAAAAGGTATTAGAATTACCCAGTCCAGGGACCTCAGCATCTTCTGCAGCATAAACAGAATGATCTGGAGGGGCAGCTACGTATCCCAGAGGATACTGCTACAATGGAACAGACTCACGGTACAGTGGATATAAAAAGTTTTTACATCCCTGTTAAAATACTAGGTTTTTGTGATATTAAAAAATGAGACCACAATAAATAATTTCAAAACTTTTCCCACCTTTAATGTGACCTATAACCTATACAATTCAATTGAAAAACAAACAAATCTGATAGGGGAAAAAATATAAAAAAATAAAAAAACGTACAATATGCTGGTTGCATAAGTGTGCACACACTTAAATGAATACTTTGTTGTGTGTGCACACCCTTAAACTAATACTTTGTTGAAGCACCTTTTGATTTAATTATAGCATTCAGTCTTCTTGGGTAGGAGTCTATCAGGATGGCATATCCTGACTTGACAATATTTGCCCACTCTTCCTTGAAAAAGCACTCCAAATCTGTCAGATTGTGAGGGCATCTCTTGTGAACAACCCTCTTCAGGTCACCCTACAGATGTTCTATTGGATTTCGGTCTGGGCTCTGGCTGGGCCATTTCGAAACTTTAATTTTTTTCTGTTTAAGCCATTCTTTTGTTGATTTGGCTGCATGCTTGGAGTCATTGTCGTGTTGAATGGTGAAATTCCTCTTCATCTTCAGCATTCTAGCAGACACCTGAAGGTTTTGGGCCAAAAGTGGCTAGCATTTGGAACGTTTCATTATTCCCTCCACCTTGACTAAAGCCCCAGTTCCAGCTTAAGAAAAGTAACCCCAAAGCATGATACTGCCACCACCATGCTTCACAGTGGAGATGGTGTTACTTTGGTGATGTGAAGTGTTGTTTTTGCGCCAAACGTACCTTTTGGAATTCTGGCCAAAAAGTTCAACCTTGGTCTCATCAGACCATAGCACATTTTCCCACATGCTTTTGGGAGACTTGATGTTTTGTTTTACAAATTTTTACTGGGCCTGGATGTTTTCCTGTTTAAGAAAAAGCTTCTGCCTTGCAACCCTACCCCATAGTCCAGACATATGGAGAGTATGGGACATTGCTGTCACATGTAATACACAACCAGTACTTGCCAGAAATTCCTGCAGCTCCTTCAGTGTTGCTGTAGGTCTCTTGGCAGCCTCTCTGACTAGTTTTCATCAGTTTTGGAGGATGTCCAGTTCTTTGCAACGTCACTGTTGTCCTATATTTTCTCCACTTTTTGATGACTGTCTTCACTCTGTTCCATGGTATATCCAATGCTGTAGAAATTTTTTTGTACCCTTCTCCTGACTGATACCATCCAACAATGAGATCCCTTTGATGCTTTGTAAGCTTTGGCTTTTTCTGCAGCAGGCAACTAAGTAAATGTCAGGAAAATCCTACTAGGAAAGCTGAATTCTATTTGGGGTTAATCAGAGTCCCTTTAATTGATGGCAGGTATGTACCCAAGAAGCTTGAATACTGTAATTAAATCAAAAGGTGTCTCAACAAAGTATTAGTTTAAGGGTGTGCACACACAACAAAGTATTAGTTTAAGGGTGTGCACACTTATTCAACCAGTGTATTGTACATTTTTTTATTTTTTATATTATTCCCCTAACAGAGTTATTTGTTTTTCAACTGAATTGTACAGGTTATAGGTCACATTAAAGGTGGGAAAGGTTTTGAAATTATTTATTGTGGTCTCATTTTTTTATATCACAAAAACTTGACCTTTTAACAGGGGTGTGTAAATTTTTTATATCCACTGTATATATAAAACAAAGTCCTGGTCTATATCCCTGTGTGATGGTCTCTCTACCCTGGGCCAGTAATCAAGGAGCCTCAATCCTCATCAACGCCACCAGTGAGAAACATTCACTAAAAGCAGGAATAAATTTACACAGTATTTTCAGATACAGCTCTCTGCATCAACCACAATTTTCCCCAAGATCACACAGCGAACATACTCCAGACCTGAGACTGGACCCCCTGTCTCTCCAGATTCCCCCCCCAGAAAAAAAAACCTCACTTTGGAGCCCTTTGCCCAAGTTACAAGTAGCTGACACACCCACACCTGGGTATTTGATTTTCACACACTCACTTCAGGAAAAGGCTAGCACAGATTTACTAGCTGTACTCCTTCTGCCCAGACTATAAGGTAACCATGTACCACCAGTCAACCACTCTTGGGCTCTTCCAAAGATATCCAATTATAGTGAGTAAAACAATACTAATATAAATGGTACAGTGTAACCAAAGCAGCAAGGCTTTTTGGAGTGGCCAAGGTGTTACTAAAATAAGCACAAGTACTCTCAAGATGTTAAAAGTATTCTCTAAAAGAACAGCAACAATGAAAGGTATAAAAATAGTTAATAATAAATAATAAAATAGAAAACATGAGAATACTAAATATCAAAGTACAATAAACACCAAAGTTTCAATCACAGGAAAAATAAAAACAAAGTTGGGTAGATTAACACAGATACAGAAAAACAATACTTAACTAATTTCACTGCATTTCCTGACTGTCTAAAGAATCACTGTTCCCTAGCTAACTTAATACAGCAAGGCAAGAGAGGATGCTGATGAGATGCTTACTTCAACAAGGCAAAGTGACGAGCTTCAAAACTTAGAGTAAATGAACTGAACGGAACTCAACACAACTGTGATGACTGACACATATTTTTATATCAGGTTCCAAAGAAAACAAAACAAACTGCTATGAGTTTTCCATCCTCTCAGTGTTGGTTATAGAATGACATCAGATTTGATCATCTGACTCTGGTGCAATACACACACAGAGCTTTGCTAAGAACTTTTGCAGTATCTGAAATCTATAGAACAATTTCACAAACTTCTAATTTTCCCTTCCAGAATTCTTTGTGTAAACATAAATATTTAATCAGTTATAATAACATTGTTGATACATTTTTAACACAAGCATCTGTACAAGTCAAATTATTTACAAAACTCCAGCCAACTATGCTGGCACATGTTACACATGCCATGCCCTATTCTCCCTGACACAGATAGCAACACCTCACATCGTCACACTCTGTTTAAGCATAATTTCAACCACTGGGTGGATAATAGGCAATTTTATCCCAGGACTGACCCCTATTCTTCTAATGGACAAATGCAGTGCTTATACACCCTGCCTTACAGTAGGGACCTATAATACACCAAAGACAAGACCCAGATAAAATACTCTACTACAAATGAGAAGTATTAAAATATAGCTATAGCAAGGATAGTTAAATATGGGATAACACAGCTGAGTAACAAATGGGAAGCACGGCTAGGCTTAAAATGTCCCATCAGGGATGATATAAGTACTCAAGAAAATCCATGTGCAGATCAAATTGGAAAGCTGAACAGCTATTTATGGTGTATGCTTGGTATGGTGTCTGTACTGTAGCATACAACATACATCGAATTTCATACAGGATGGATAGGAAAAGAACCACAGTAGCCAACAGTATTTTTGTGTATCTCTCTCAAATTCTTTTAAAAACACACTTGTGTCAATATAGATAAACTGTCATTATTTGCAAAGATTCCTTTTAAGACAAAGTAAGGCAACCTTCCCAATAACAGTGATTCTCCAGAGTGCAGGGTTCTAGTCTTGATCAACAAATGGACTTAATTTTAATGGAAGTCACTGTCAGATGTTAAGAAAGTGAAACTCAGCAAAAAAAAAAAAAAGAAACTAGTTGATATTTTGGCAGTGCACAAATCCCCAGCACCCCAAAGTGGTGACTATGCTTTCAACCCCCCTTACTTAATTTGTTCAACTTGTAGGTCATGCCACATTCAAGAAAGGGAAGAAATCTCAATTATAAGAAGGCTCAATCTATGAGCTAAAAAACTAAATAATATAGGTAGAACCTTACTATCCTGTACAGTCAATACTTCTGAACTTCAGTATTGTTTGACTTCCATTTTGAAACTTTTCATTTCAACAAAATCATGGAGGATGTTTGTGTCTTTCGGCTTTTCCCGGTTAGGGGTCACCACAGAGGAACTCCGGTCCACTAATGATTGGCAGTTGATTTTTACGTATCGCCTTGCCAGGCCTGACGCACAACCTTCAACGAAGGTACACCCATTCATGCATGTCTCCACACAGAAGATGCTCTAGCTGAAAATCGAACCAGATAGCGTCTTACTGTGAGGCGACAACGCTACCGCAGCACCACCACCGCAGTTAACAAAATCATGGAGGATACTTTTGGTTATTCTCTCTCTCTCCTGGGAATAATTATTTGGACAGCATATTAGAAACAACTTCGTGTAGATGTCTTGTAAATTAATTTTTTTTTGCATGTGATCACATGAGATGAAATCAGTACATATAAATAAAGAAAAGCCGTAGCTAGAGCAGAGTGAATGTGATCGCTGCTACAGGCACAAGGTGGTATTTGGCACAATCAGTACCGTATAAACAGTATTGATTCATTCTTGCAACTCAGTTCTGTGACTGCTACTGCTGAGTGAGAAAGACAGTGAGTCTGCAAACAATATCATTAATGATTTATGTAGCTGCAATTTCAGAGTTGGCTGCCTAACTTATTTCAAAGATTGGCTGAGGTGTATTTGTGTTTGGAAGTGTAGCAAGGAGCTAGAGTAGGTCTTTGCTCAAGTACTGAAAGATGTAGCAAAAACAGCAATCAGCTGTTCATTGAAAACCTAATAGGGTTTTGTCTACAACTGTAGGACCATTTTTTTGCTTCTCAGCTCTGACTGAAGAGTGCTAACTAGAGGGCTACCTAGGATGCCAATTGCCCCAGCCCAGCAACAAAGTAATCTGATATGAGCCAGTTACTCTAGCATAACAATAGTCATTTTACAACATTCTTATCACCCATACATTGCTGTGATGCCCCTTCTAAGATGAAATTATTATGCTGAACATCTAAAAAACGTAATAAAGTTGTCTGGCATATGTGTACTCTGAATTTGTGATACATGTGCCTGCCAACTATATACCTCATGATGTTTTGTTCCATTTTTAATGTTTGTCTTAGTACTATCCCTGCAAAGGAAACTGTGTCACTGTGCATGAAAACTGCCTGTGGGCCATCAGGGTAAATCTGTATTCACTTCCTGTCTGTTATAGCAATTTGCTTAGAAGAGAAACATTAGTAATCTGGACAAACATCAGGTGAAATATTTTTTCTATGCCCTGTTTTTATGATGTGTTGTCTAGAAATTCATCATTTTTAACACTTTTAGAATGTGGTGTTTTAAAAGATGAAATATCCATTTGTTTTCCAAACTACTTATTCTGATAATTGTCACAGTAATAGTAAAGTAAGGACAGTATTCAGACTTCTCTGACCCCAGTAGCAGTCTGCAACTACTCCTAGGGGGTGCCAAACATCTTCTGCCTATTTGAGAGAGATAATCTCTGTTGCATGTGTGGGTCACCCCTGAGACCTTCTGATACAGGGAGGTGCCTACAGAGCATACCTTTTAATTGTCCAGATTTTCGCCTCATATTTTTGGTCTTTTCCTCATACAGTTTTGTTTTTTTCTGACAAATCATTGAGGACTGAAGTCAGAAAATAATGATAGATATTTGAGTTTCAAACTTCATACCCTTCTGAAAAAAATCCAAGTGAATGTAAAACCTGTTATTCTATTAACCTTCTAAGTTTGTAAGAAAAACATTTAAACATTTTCCCTGTTTTTGGCCTTTGACCCCCATTATTTATGGCTTTGTCCATATTTCTTGCTGTAAGAGGTTGAGCGGTTTGCTAGGGAGTATTATCTCTTATGTGTTCATATCACCTGAAATAGTTTCTCCCAGTCCTTTGGAGTAACATTTCTTCTTCAAGATCCTCCCAGATAAAGTGCTCTATGATTCTCCAAGACTGGCAAGCTTCACACAGTGTCAAACACAGAGCCCAACAGCCCTACAGTGGAACGTTATTTCTGTCACTTGTGTTTGTCAACTCATCCTTTCTGTCACTGCCTAAGGTTTGTGATCATAGGTGAGGATAAGGACAAAGTTTATAGGAAACTGAGAGCTTCTTCCTTGGACTCAGCTCCTGCTTAACCATCACAGTCTCATACAATACCTAAACTGGTACCATTGCTGCCCCATCTGCTGGATGATCTCCAGATTCCACTTTGCATCATCTAAATGTTGCATAATAAACAGATCTTTCATTCATCTACTGTCTTCATAAGTTCATAGGTTGGTACTAAGCTATCAGCCCTAGGGTCTATACAAGTCTAGCCATAACAATTCCCTGGCTATTACTTCCCTGGTCCCCTGTCTAACAGGGTGACTGATGTGATCCCTGGGGTGAATTTCCTATCTCCCATCCAACTGTCAAGGTTCTTTTTGAAGAGGGCCAAAGTGGCGCTCAGCTTGACATGTATTGGCAGTCTATTCCAGAGTATGGGGAGCCTCTGGGTCAGGAACCTATCCCTCCAGCATGTTTTGTTGATTGTGATGACCAGATCTAGATCCCTGGAGTGTGTGGCTCTGAGGGCTTGGGATTTCTTTAAGGGTGGCATGTCCAACAGCTCTGGGTTTGACATGGCCTTGTAAGATATGGCATTCAACCTGAAATGACAGCAGATGACCACTTGTAGACCAGACATGGTCTTTCTTTCTTTCTGATTATGGCACTTCATATTCTCTAGCTTCAGCAAGCCAGTACAATGTTTTAATAAAGTAAATGTTACTGTAAACAGTTTTTGTGATAAGAGGGCATACAACTGTTGTTGATCAGTGTATGTGATAAAAAAAGTTATACATTTGTTACTTCTTCACGGAATAACAACATTTATTGTATAATTTAACAAGCAATGGGGTGAAAGGTGATTCTTGGTCCTGGCATTTTGCTGCAAAGCTTGTGTGCTAAATTCTTTCTTATACACGTGATTGATGGCCATATAATAGAGTTCTAATTATCGTGATATTCACGGGTGAAATTTACTTTTCCCAACAGCTTGTAGGCATAGAGGTATCATTGTTTGTGTGAGACCACAGTTTGTTGTACTGAGGACTTTCTCCTTTTCCTACTGCTGTGACTATTGAATTAGCATATATAAGATAGGGGTTGATGTTTAAGATAGCTATGTGCAGATTAGCTGGGTTTAAGCAGCTGATTTACAGTTCCTTGTGTCTTGAGTCATAGGACAAGCTGTTAAACTTGAGGTGATCAGCATATCTTTTGATCTACAGTGGTGGTACTAAAGAATATTTTATTGAGGTAACTTGGGAGGCCTGGAATGAAATCACTTTTTGATTACTTCCAAGTTTTATTTTACCATTGTCAATTAACACCTATTTTACATTTGATTTGGCTGGTGAATCTGAAATGTTTTGCAGGATGATGCATTTTGTGACTTTGGATCCTGGCTATCAGTTGTCCAGCTAATGGAACAATTTGTTTGGTGAAGTATGGTTGTGGTGGCTGACAAAAAGTGATGTAATGTAGTAATACATTGGTGCTATGGTGGCCCTTTGTTGGACACTGTGCACCTTGGTTTTCTTGCAGTGGCTTGGCTGGAAAATTTCTGGAAGAAATGTTCAGCTTTGTAGTTGGCCTGAATGTACCCTGCAGCTGTCTCTACTGTAATAATGGTTTACAATGCATGAAATAAAAACATGTAACTGTGCTATCTATCTAGTTCCAGTGTAGTAGCAGGGCATATAACAAATAACATGACAAAAGTGCAGGCCTAGTCTGGACACTAACACTAGTTACTATTAGTAACCACCCAAAATATTATACTGCTTTAGTCTATCTACTCTCATAGTAACCTTAAAATATTTATGGATACTATCCTAGAAATAATGAACTTCTTTAACAGTAGAAACATAATATTAAGTGACTTTTCATATTTTACATGAGCATGTTTACTTAGTTGAAAGCTTTTAGACTTGTCTGATAATTATATCAGATCATACACTAATAAAAACTAAGATAAAGACAAAAGGCAAGGATGTAAAAATGAAACACTGACACTTTCATACTTTCTTGCTAAAAACAAAGGAATTAAAAAATGGCTAGCATGGCTGATACAAGAGCTGTTAGGAAAGATATAAATTACTTCAGAAGAGATAGCTAGCGAGTGAAATAAAACAAAGATGGATGTTTATAAATATGAGAGAGAGAGGTATGGGAAAGAAATAACAGGAATTATTTAGGGGGATTTATAAAGGTTTACATATTACTGAAGAAGGGGGATCTTACTGAACAAGAAGAGGAGAAATGGCAGAGTGCTAAAGGTGAAATAAGAGAATGTTTGAACAATACATATGAAGTGGTGGCACAGTGGTGCAGCGGTTAACGTTGTCACCTCACAGGAAGAGGTTCTCCGGTTCAATTCTCGGCTGGGGTGCCTTCTGTGTGTAGTTTGTATGTTCTCCCTGTGTTCACGTGGGTTTCCTCTGGGTACTCCGGTTTCCTCCCACATTCCAAAGACATGCATTTGGAGCATTTCTCCCCAGGCCTCTACTGAAAACAGACTCTGTGGAACCTAGTCGGACATTCCTGGTCAACAAATAATAAATAAATAAGTTAAAAAGATTAACAACTATTTTTGATAACAGCTCTAGAATGTAAAAACTTTTATTATGATGACTAAAGCACTACAAATTAGAAAGTGTTGTAACCAAACTTAGGGAGCCTATGACATGAAAAACGAGATCCTACAGAGATTAGAGACATTTTCATAATCTTATGAAAATTTGCATGAAGCAGAAGAAAGGGGAAAACAAAGAAAAGAAAGAAACAAATGAAAACATTTATAGACGACTTGCTTATAACAAGGTTAGGAAAATATGAGGCCAAACAACTAGTATTTACGATAGGAAGAGATGAAATAAAAAGTAGTGTATGATGAATCACTAAGGAAACCTCCAGGAACAGATGGTAATCCTGAGGAAAGTTAGAAGTTAAGGGGGAAGAGCATGGCAGAGATTTGGAAGGCTTTATTCAATAATCTTTTAAAAGGGAGAGGGAGTGCTGTCATCTTGTAAGAAAGAGACCTTACAGATCCATTTTTTTATAGACCCATTTCAGTTTTAAACCATGGTAATGTTTATGTCAACTAAAATGGTGGCAAATGTGTTATCAAAACTGATTGATATGGACCAGCTTTGTTTTTTGGTAACATTAATAGAACATTGATGAAAAAAAAATTGTCAGTCTTGTAAAGGAAACATTTTACAGGGTCAGCAGTGGTTTTAGTAGTAGGGCAATGGTAGCACTTGCATTCCCTGGTAGAATAATAAGGAGGATATATGCAGGTTGAGAAACAAGATGCAAGATGCAAGCTGGGTTTGAACAGAGGACCCAGGCAGGGATGTTATGTTTCCCCTTTTACGTGTATTATCTTCAGAGCTATTAACAAAGAAGGTAAGGGATTCACAAACGACAAGTATATAACTACTGATGTAATCCAGAAAAAAAGTTAGTCCTATCTGCAGATGATACTATATTGTACTTGATAATCCAGAAAATGGCATTTTGGTATGTGGAACATTTTTTTTTATTTGTGTGGAACATTTTTCGACAGTTTTAAGTCTTTTTGGGACATAAAATAAATGAAGGTAAAACAACAGCTATACTGGTAAACTCTGCCCTCTTGAACATGTTTAGCAATTCCCATACTTATGGAGACAGGAAAACATGAAGGTTTTAGGTATATTTATTAAAAATTATTCTGCTATGGTAGCTTAGGATATGTAGGAAATTACTAAGTAGAAGATAACACAAAAATCAAGTAGATGGAGGCTATTGATGATGGATATGAATATTAAGAAATAGTAAAAACAATAGGGTAGGAAGGGGCAGTCAACAGGCTCCAGGTTAGCGGGAGCACATAATTAACAAACATGCTTTTAGTTTTAATGTTTACATTCAGGAAAGGTAAGTGATTACTTCTCCAAGGCTGCTTCCTGTTCCTTTTCAGTTTCACAGTCTATGAGCATGTCTTCATCCTTACATTTCATGAGAGGTATGGAAATCAGGCACTAACTTAAAGGCTTCTGATTGGGTAGGGGGGTGGAGAAGCTGGGGTAGTGCAGGCAGTTAGTGCAAGAAAAAAAATTCTTCCTGTTTCTAGAAAGAGAGAGAAAGAGGACAGAAATCCAGCAGGCAGACTGACACATTGGGACAACACATCAGATGAATCACTAAGCAGGCAAGAAAAAAAGTGTAAACCAAGCAAGCTAGCCTTTTTAGCCACTAATTTACATGGTCAACCAGCTACTCTGCTACATTATTTTTTTCAGTTAAGTTTGTACTTGAGTTTCCAAGACTGGAGCTGATCCAGTGGTTTCTTTTTATGCATATTTGCCTAACTTACCAGCAGACTGTTGGTCAGCAAGTCAGTCAAATCTTTTTTTTTTTTATTTTGCTCTTCATGGGGGGGGGGGGGTGGCATCAAATGATGCACACAGAAAAGAAGGTACAGATAACAATTAATAAAAAGCTGAAATAATATTTTTTTGGGGATGGGAGAAGGGCAAATGTTAAAAAAATATATTCTTCCCATGAACAGGATGGTTTAGGGGTTATCTGACTTGATAGGACATTTTAAAGCTATGTACTTAAGAATCATACAAGTAGTTCATGCAGAAGTTTGTACATCAAAGTGGAGAGGGATGATGATGAAATGGTGGGGGGATTTCAAGAGATAAAGGATTTTGGATGTAATCTTTAAGGAGAATAGCAACAACTGTACAGGTGTCAAAATGGAGAGATGATGAAATTAGCAAGAAAAGGAGTGTAGTATTGCTGGAACTTAATTTATACTTAAGTCTTGGTGAGTACCTTCACAGGTGGGTCCTATTTTCACAAAATCTCATCAAAACAACCCTGATCTATAGCTTGCATCTTATATAGAATATGTCATGAAGAGTGGTAGGTAAAAATATAAAAAAAGACAACCAAGTTTACAGGTCCCAGGATAAAAAAAAAAACACTATCCAATCCTGGTGTATGCACCGGTGCCAGGAGTGAAAAAAAATGGCAATGTAGACTCCTCAAGACATGGAAACATTCCTGCAATAGGGATAGGCCAGGTTCAGGGGTAGGATAGCCCCCTTGTTGTAGAAGGAAGTAGTAGTCCACAAAAATCACAAAAACTAACAGTCCAAAAAGGAGCATACAGATACACTGTGGACTATTTGCAATAAGGAAGAAATTATGTATTATTACTATTACGCAAGTAGCCCAGACTTTCCGCAGAGAAAATATTCAGAAAGATTAAAATAGAAATTAGAGGGGAAAATGCACAATAAAAACTGTCAAAAAGCTTCAAATGAAATTTTGCATCCATTAATACAAAAGATCCATGAAAAGCATTAGAGAGATGAAGAAATGTTAGGTCACCTGGATAAAAAAGTGACAAAGGAAGTGCAAAACTATAAAAACAAAACCCAGAGATTGTGAAAGGTGTAAAAAAAGAAACACAGACATGGGAAATAAAAACAAATCTGATATGGTGAGATATTTATGCAAAGGAGAAAGCCAAACTAATCAATATGAAAAAAAGCAGCTCCAAAGATATTTGAAGAGAAATACAGGCAAATGCATCCAGATATTTCACAATACAAAAAAATAAGAAAGCAAAGAGGAAATGTACAGTAGAAGATTAGTAAGGTAGGAGTTAAACAAATAGAAATTGAAATCATGAATTATCTGTGAAGTGAAATATTTTGTGTAGAAAATCCAGCACAGGTAATGTTGCAGTGTGATGAAGCAAGGAGTCCTCAGATTAAGGAGCAGCAAGTAGAGGGGAAGACATTTGAAAAAACATGGACAGGAAAAGAGAACGGAATATGTTATGGTGTAATGTTTATGTAAAGGAGAAAGCAAAACTAACCAATATAAAAACAGCACCAAAATAACAGGCAAAGGTACCCAGATATGGAATATTTAACAATACAAAAAAAACAAGAAAACAAATGAGGAAAGTAGAAAAAAGGATGAGTAAGGAAGGAGATGAACAAACAGAAACTGAAATTATGTGAAGGATTTAGTGTAAACAAAAGTCTAGCGTAGGCAATGCCACAGTATCATGGAAAAATGAGACCACAGATTAAGGAGAAACAGGTGGAACAAGAGCTTTCTGAAGAATTGCCATATAGTGATATTCTGGAGACTTTTGTAGCAGGCCAGTACAAAAGTTTAGATGAAGTTACACAGCAAAGGAAGAAGCAGGAAACAGTGACAACTTTGATAAGGCAATGTTGGGAAGTGATGGGCCAATTACTACTATATGAAGAAGGAATAGATGATGCTGGGTGCATTTGAAGAGGATATGTCACAGGAAGATGGTCTAGAACTGTCTGCAGAATATGCACAGAATAGGAGAGCAAAGAAGGTGCTTCTCAGTCCTGAAGAAAATGATTTAAGGGAAGAACTGCATAATTTAATAGAGATGGATAGACATATTAAAATGAATAAAAGAAATAGATTACAGAAAGTAAATAAAACTCTAAATGTTAGAACGTTGGTTGTTGTTGTTTGTCTTTCGGCTTTTCCCGGTTAGGGGTCGCCACAGCAGAACTCTGGTCCGCTAATGATTGGTAGTAGATTTTCACAAACGCCGAGGTGCCAGCTCGACATCCAATCTTCAATGAAGGCACGCCCATTTATGCATGTCTTTCGAATGCCACCCAACTGCGTGGAGGACATGCAGACTCCTCACAGAAGGCACTCCCCGCACTCCAGCCGAGAATTGAATGGGAGAACCTCTTGCTGTGAGGCAACAGCGCTACTGCTGCACAATGTTAGAAGGTTGGTAAAACAGATAAACACAGGAATTAGAGCTATTAAGAAAAATTCTTGTGGTATAACAGAAACAAACAGAATATATTGCTGTGCAGTTAAATTAGTAACAGATAAAGTCTTACCACAAAAACAAAGCAATATGGGAAAGGAAGGGAAACAAAATGCCACCATGGAAACCTTGACTAGAGAAAACTATGAAGCAATTAAGACAAGAAGTATCACTAAAAGAAGAGCATAGAAGAGGGAACAGATCACCAAAAATACTTAGAAAAATAGACAAGGTTAAAGCAATGCACAGTGTCCAAGCAGATAAGTATCTATCATAAAACGATTACAAATAATAAACTAAAAATATCCGCACAGGCAGAAAAACTTAGAAACTTTATTGATAAACATAAAGGAAAAGTATGGACCAAAAAAGTTTTATAGAGAACTTGGAAACAAAGCCAAAGTAATAGAAACACCAGCAAAAAAGAAGAAATAGACACATTTTGGAGAAATATTTATGAATAGAATGTGAACACTATAAACATGCTGAATGGCTAGGACAATTAATGAAACAAGAAGGAGATCTAATGCAGAAGATATGAAATGGGATGATGTAATGGCCAGAGAAACTGAGATTAAATTAAGTAAACTCCTAACTGGAAAACCTTGATCCCAGATGCAGTACCTAACGTCTGCTAAAAATATTGTTATTTTGCATAAAATTTAGCCCTGAGCTAGAATTACTTATATGTGGAACTTGAATGAACACCAACCTGGTAAACAACTGAAAAAAATATTTTTTCCTTAAGAGTGAACCTGCAAACCATCTTAAAAATTATAGACCAATAACTTGTCGTCCAGTGATTAACAAGCTTTATATTGGAACTGATGCTGACAGAGTTTATAGTTATTTAGAAGAAAACTCAATCAATGCAATAGAACAAAAGGGTAACAAAAAAGTCATATGGAACAAAGGACCATTTCTTGTTAAGTAAAACAATAATAGAGAATTGTAGAAAGGGGAAGAATCTATGTATGGCATGGATGGTTTACAAAGAAAAAGAAAAATAATAATTAGTACAGCATATAAAATATCCCATGATGACTATAAGAAGAAATCAGATGAGGTAGCACAGCTTAAGAAAAGAGAACAGAAATACAGATTCCAAAGGAACAAGGGGAAGAAATATGTAGAGCTCCCAAGTATGCAACAAAATCAATAATTTTGAATTGATATGCTTGCATAGGTATGGTATAGCTCAAGAAAATTTTGGAAGACTTTTTCCTCATGTAGATAAGAAATGTTCTAGATATGATGTATGTGATAGAAAAAAACATGGAACATGCTTTTGAGAATGTAATAAGTTGATGGATCTGAAAAAAATGTCCTCAAAATACTTTTACAGACATGTTGCGAACAAATTGCAGTAACTAAGGAAATGATTCTTTTGAGTTGGATAGAGCATTCAAGTTGCCTAAAAGTTTAATGCTATTCACAGTAAAAAAGAAACACAATTACTAGATAATGCTAATCAAATTCCAAACCATTCCATTGGAAGCATTCAATACTGTAAAACAGATAAAAGAATTGGTGGTAGGGTATTAAAAAATGGGAAGAAGAAATTTCATAGAAATAAATGAAATTTAAGGGAACAATACTTGCAAAGTAATCCATGGAAGTAGGACTGTGGTTTAAAGGAAGACAAGTAAAAAACAATTTATGTAAAGTTGGAGGGAATGAAAACTGCTAAATAGTGAATATATTTGTATACTGTATGACAGAAATAATAGAGTTTGCTAATAAGGTTTGCTTTCCTTGCTACTAATGTATGTGAAGTCATTGTGCAATTTAAAATGTGGTGATTTAATAAATATTTAAAAATATGTGTTGAGTTTAATATAAATTTACTCTTCCCCTTTAGGCAACCCAAGATACTCCCCCCATATAAAACAAGAGAGT
Source organism: Protopterus annectens (assembly GCF_019279795.1). NCBI lineage: Eukaryota > Metazoa > Chordata > Ceratodontiformes > Protopteridae > Protopterus > Protopterus annectens. The sequence continues at coordinate 116,744,725 of NC_056743.1, forward strand.
CAAAAAAATAATTCCTGTGGTAAAACTATGATTTACCTAAGCTAACGAAGGGCAGAGATAAAGCATGGATATGGAGATATGATGTAAACTATTTAAAAACTTTAAAAACCTGCAAGTACACACACCAGTCCTGGATCTCAAAAAAAAAAAAAAATATATATATATATATATATATATATATATATATATATATATATATATATATAAATAAGACTGCAAGGTCTGCTCTGAAGGATCAAAATATATGCTTTATACTTTGAAAATAATATGACATATGCAACACTAAACACATTGACTAATAAAATATTGAACAATGTCAAAGCTGTGATCAATTCATCATGTACTACCACCAGACTTAGGAACCCAATCTCCCACAAACATTATCACCACAGATTATACAGGATCAAATATGCACATTCAAAATATGCCTTAAAATAGACAAACTCCTTCCGATTCTTAATAGTTTCAATAAACACTCAACATAGACACCCCTGGATACTTTGGTATGCCATTACAATGTATTATATCAGTTATGTCACCTTGGAAGGGCAAAAGGCACTTTCCCAAGGTGTCTTAACATTGCTTTTTAAAATGACAAATCCACAAGAGCCAACACTAGTGTGCATTCACTCTTGTGGATTTGTTATTCTGAAGGAGATTGCAGTATAGTGGAGATCAGGAAATTTACCCTTTCCTTCACTGTAGATCAGTCTCGGAGTTTGTATATATAAATAGCAGAGGGTGTGGGGAGAACAGCCCCCCACACAGGGGGGTGGAGGGGGGCCTCCCCCCTGCAAAACATTCATAGCACATAACCAGAAGTGTAGGTATTTTCAGTAAAGTTAACATTCCTGAGTTGTCGACTTTCCTTAATTCCCACTTTCAGTTATGTGAACAATCGGTTATTGGATTTTACGACATTTCGGGTCAGATAAGTGAACACTCGCACTAGTCAGTTGCAAGATTTTGATAGTAAACTGGATACTTCTTACCAAATCCTTTATTTATCTTTTGTAGCAATACGGGTATAGCCATGACTATACCCCAGGAAACCTGAGATCAATTAGCGGTTTTGACACTTGACATTGAGACAGAGATTCTGATGATGAGTGTGTCTGTCCTAGGTGAGAGAGATTGTGCTGGCCATCACTGTAATGGAAGTGCTGGTGGAAGCTGGAACTTAACGGGATGATGCTGGACAGATGGGCAGGTTGACAGAGAAGTGCAGCGGCCCTATTTGCCAGAAATGGGGACACATGCACACAGCCACTCTCCATTGCCTGCCAGGCCTGATGCTGTTATTGGCACATTGTGGGAGGGTGTTAGGGTTCTGAAACTGCTAGGCTGCTAAAAGAAATTATGTCACTGGTGCCATTCTGCAATATTCTAATCCCAGGATGCATCTCTTCCATTCTCCTTCCCTCTCCACTGTCAGTCACTAAACCATGGGATAGTAGTGGGCACAAGCCATTTGTCACCTCCACTTCCCTACCTGTTAGGATCCCCAAAATTGGGGATAATACTGGGGAGTAGGGAGTTGGACCAGCGGGGGGGGGGGGTGACATGGGATAGCAGATGATCAGAGCTAGAGCTGTAGCCTGGAACCAAATTAATAATAAATGAATAAATATCAGCCAAAGCAGTGTAAAGAATATTCTGGAATAACTATTTAGTAAATACAGTATTAATAATCACAACATGCATAGCATCTATACAGTGCTCTTAAAAATGGTTGCAAGGTCATCAGCCAAGTCAAAACGCATATTTATCTTTTTCTCACCACATCCATCACCTGTCCCAAATTCAAACATTCCCTGTTTATCTCCATACCAAAAAAGACATCATCTACTAGTTTGCTTATTCTTGCTCTATGTTCCTCTCATGTCCTAGAATAGAGAGGCTTTTATGCCTGAAGAATGCTCTTGGCTTAAAAGATGTCCTTTAATTTTTTACACTGTATTATTGTAGTAATAACACTTTGATTAAATTAAACCAGTGAAGGCAAATGGTAAAGCAAAACATCGGAATGTTTTTTCCCCTATTGGTCTACATTTGCGGCTATGCTAATTAGGATGTTTTTGTGACTGTATCAGGAGTTTAATCTCACTATATATTCCACCAACCAGAAATGACTATGTTAATTAGGATCTTTCTGAGACCCTTACAGGAGTTTAATTCCACTACATATTTTCCACCAACAACAGATGACTACTGCTTTCACTTACAGCCCCCTCCCACAGACTACAAGTGTGTGTTTGTGTGTTTAAAGGGGAACAAAGCATAATGTTTAGTTAACTTATAATACTGTAGATTTTATGACATTATCTTTAGGTGAAAGCACTCATTCATTGAATAAAAAAAAGCATTTTGAAACCTGGGGAAGCTTGCATTATTCTTCCTGAAAAGAGAACTTAGTACACAGGGGAACTATCTAATATCTGTAAGGAGCAATCAAGGAATATTTTTGAATGTTGATCTGGAATCCTACATTGATTAGATTTGTCATCCATCTAAGGGACTCCTGACACATTGAGAAAGACTCTGTAGAATAAGTAAAAATAAGTTGAGTCGTAAATCAGAAAAAAAAAATACACTGCAGTCTGCAGTGGGCTATCACATGAGCTATACACTTTGTCAACACCCTTGGAGCACTAGAGACTGAAAGGGCAATGCAGAGAATTGATAATGTAACCCAAACACAGAAAACTTGAGAAAGCTTCTGAAATGTGTAGCAATAGGAAAGTTATGATGAGCATCTTTCAAATCTAGCATTACTAAAAGCCTCAGAGGAAAAATGAGAGGTGATGGTTTGTAGGCACAACATTTTGAACTTTTGAACTTCCACAAACAAGCTGAGAATGGTTAGGTTGAGAACTGGTTGAATTCTTTTGCCCCAGTAAAGTTCTTGAATCGAAAACTTTTCTCCTCTAATATGAAGGAATTGGTTCTATGATCTGTAGAGAAAGCATTTGTTTGATGACTGGAGAAAACAGTGAAGTCTGATTGGGAGGATGAAGGGGAGTCTTCTGGAAAGGAGGCAGATTTTCCCACAGGCATCTGTAACCGTTCTGAACAACTTCTACAACCCATTTGTCTTACACAATCTGATGCCAAAATGGGAAGGTGAAGATCCGGGGTCTGGGACAGGTTTAGGGATGAGGCGAGGAGGAGGAGGGATCAAACTGTCATTATGAATTACTGGACTGCTGTTTTTCTAGAAGGTTTGCTCCTTTTTCTTTTAACCCTCCTGCACTTTTTCCTATATGTCTGCTTGCTAGAAGCTTGTTGAGACTATTTCTTTTTCTTCTTGTAAAAGGATCCAGTGTTTGAAGCAAAGAATTTCACATACTTGAAAAAGCTGAGTAACCCCTTAAACCAATTGTTTGTTTAATTACTCAAGTAACAGAAGGATCAAATAAAAACCTCATTATCTAAAGAATTTAAATTTCAGTTTTAACATCTTCAAAAAACGTCTGTGCACATATCCATCCATATGACCTCATAACAGAGGAAAAAGCTGCTGCTATGAACACAGAGTCAGCACAATTATATGCATTTTTTAAAGAATGCTTATTGTCTGGAGGTTCAAAAGCAATCTATAATTCAAAGAGGACTTGCCTTCTAAAGAAGGAAAACTGGTAGTAATGTTTCACATTGTCAAAAGAAGCCAACAGATGCTTTAACATTTGGGCCTTAAAATTTAAAATTCTTAAGGATAAAGTTCTAGAGGGATAAATTCTCTTCCCAAGCCTGTCAAACGCTTTCTCACCCTTGTTAGAGGGAGAGAAATTTTAATTAACACATGTATTTATTTATTTATTTATTTATTTATTTTTTTTTTTTTGCAGTAGAGCTTGACACTGAATAGCTGCAGGGTCAGATCTGAGGAACTCTATAAAAATCTGACTGCCTTATTAGGGACTGGAGGTTGACTGTGAGGCATACTGCAAGGGATATCAGCATATCCTCCAAAGCTGACAAAATAGGAGGAACAACAGTACGCTGTGACAACTCTACTTGAAATAAATCATAATATTTCTTCAAGGAAGATGGAATATCACTTTGTTCCTGCTGAAACATCTTACTCATCTCAGAAATAGTTTCAGAAATAGAAAATTATTCCAAAGGAAATTCTGTGACAGAAGTTTCTTCATAATCAGGATTTGGGTAGAAAAAGGGAAGGTGCCCTATCCTGCTTATCAGTTAGGTAATCCTCAAAATCTGAGGAATCTGGAATATTTTGGCCACGAAAATTCAAATAATTGTTATAAGGTTTTCAGGTCTGCAATAAACCATTATCCAAATCAATAAATGCTTTCTCATTAATAGAAATGCATGCTGAGGAAGGAAAATGTGAACTTGCTTAATTTTTTTTTGGAACATCCCTATAAGAGGACATACTACTGAATGGTCTCTGCCCAGCTACACAGGGAATGCTCCCTCCTCTAAGACCAGTAAGAGTGACACTCTCACACCCTTTTAAAGGCAACTGAACAGCTGCAGAGGATGTGCTTGACCCCTTGTGCATAATGGCTGAAGTGGGTATGCCAGAGGGAACCAGAGCATACCTATCAACTGTCCAGATTTTCACAGAATGTCTAGATTTTTGCCTCATATTTTTGTTCTCTTTATAAAATTCATGTTTTTCTGGCAAATCATTGAGGACTGAAATCATGGAATAGTGAAAGACGTATGCTTTTTTGACTTCATATCCCTCAGAAAATGCAGGATAACACAAAACCTGTTATACTAATAACTTTCTAAGTTTTGTGAGAACAATATTTAAAAAGTGTCCCTATTTTTGCTTCTCCCTCTCCCCCATTATTTTAGGCTTTGTCCAGATTTTTTTGCACTAAGAGATTGAGAGAAGGCTTACTAGTAGGATTATATAGGACACATTTCAACAAAAAGCATCCTCAGTGTTTATCAAAGGAGTTGTTTGGGCAAAAATGGACAGAAGGTAGTGAAAGAGACCTTTCCAGCTACACAAGTTCACATCAAATACGTGCTCAACACCATTCTTACCTACATTTACATTCACAAACACAGACACAAACAAATGAGTCTATTGACTACTATCTGGTTTCAAAACAACTACCCGGCTAAGATCACAATGCATGAATCACAAATACCACACGAGATGTTTATTTACAACTGTGATGGTGCACATTTGAATATGACATTTCCATTGTATTTTTAGGGTGATGTGTGTGATAAAAGCGTATGAAAGTGGGAGCCCACTACTTCCTTGAAGCTACACATCATATATGTAGGTGAAGCCATTTTGAAAGAGAGACATACACAGTCATAGCTGTCACTCACTGTTGGAATCAAACCACCTACCTACTTACACAAGCTAGAGAACATAGTATCAATAGCAAGCGCCACAGGAGAAACCTGATGACAAATCTGAGATAAGGTACCTTATCAGTGTATTGCACAAAATATGTTTTGTCTAAAAATGCAAGAAATTAGTGGGGAAGCCTTCTCACAAAGTAAATATGTATCTTAAGTGGAAGTATACACAATGGATCTTTTGGCGGAGCCAATTTTACACAACACTGCAGACAGAGTCATATTATTTAAACAATGCTGGATTTTAACCACCTGCCTACTTAGCTACACAATCTACAGCACACAGTATCAAATGCAAGTGCCACAAGAGTAGTCTTAATGTAAGTGTGAGATAAACATATTTGAAAGGATGACCCCATTAGTGTGTAGCAGAACAAATGGTAGTGTTAAAAGTGCAATAAACTGATGTGGGAGTTCTCTCCCAATGTAAATGTTTCTCCTGAGTGGAAGTGTGAACATCAAATCTGTTGCTAAAGCCATTCATACTTGACACTAGAGACACACACACACACACACGCACACACACACACACACACACACACACACACACACACACACACACACGAATTTCAACACTGTGTGATTCAAACCCCTACCTACCTAGTTAGACATCTAGAGAACACAGTATCAACAGCAAGTGCCACAGGAGAAGTCTGATTACAATACTGAGATAATGCATATTGGAAAATTTGACATGAGCATGTTGCAACAGATTGCTAGGGACAGGGATGATCTTAGGTCAACTGGTGCCCTAGGCAAAAGGGCTCCACAGTGCTCCCCCACATCATCTGGTGCCCCCAACCTGGTCTATCTACACCATCCAGCTTACTGGAAAAGTGACCCTGCTAGAGCAGCACCCTAGGCAGCTGCCTAGTTGGCCTATGCCTAAGGCTCGCTATGGATAAGGAGCTCTCTTTCTGTGTAAATATGTTGAGTATGAGGAAGTTTACACAATGGAACTTTTGATGAAGTAAATTTGATCAGAGTACAGACACATAAACATATTCAAACCACCAACCTGCCTAGTTACACATTCTAGTGTAGACAGTATCAACTGCAAGCACCACAAGAGAAGTCTGACTACAAGAGGGAGAGAGTGCACTTTTTAATGAAAGACCTCATCAGTGTTTTGCAATGAAGATGCTTGCGGAAAAAGTGGAAGAAATTGATGGGAGAGTCCACTCCCAGTTTAAATGTTTCACCTGTGCAGAAGTCTACACATCAGATACATTGGTGAATTGTCTTACCCAGCACTATAGACAACAAGCACATGCACACACACACACACACACACACACACACACACACACACACACACACACACACACACACACACACACAATAGCCAGTCACTGCTGCGCTCGAACACCTACCTATCTAAATACATAATCTAGAGTCCATTGAATCAGCTGCTAGCAGCACAGGAGAAGGCTGTCTTTAAATGTGTAAATTTTTGTAAAGACTAAACAACAGTGTGTTGCAGAGAAGCTAGTGTGCATCAGAGGTTTGGGTGAAAAGGCATGTGTTGACAAGTAGAAGTAACATCAATGTATTTAACACAAGTAATTATATACTGCTCATATAATTTATCAGTCCTGTCATTCATGTGCATTGTGGTAATGTGAGTGACATACTTTGAAAAGAAGTGCATTACTTTCATGATAACTACTTGGGGATATGCACAAGTGATCCTTAATATATTAGACATATTTCTACTTTCATCATGCTGCTGATTTGCTTTCTCACAGTTTAGAAATAGTCATACTTTATATTATTCTTATCAAATGTTATTAATAAGAATAACTGAGTTTTCAACAACAAAACATGTGTAATGTAATGAATTCACAAAGACTACAGGTAACATATATAACATCCATCACAGAGTTAGGCTATTCAATTCATAACAAAAAAAGTCCCTACAATACTTAATCTACTCTAGGTTTGAACCTAGCATTACCTCTGCTGTTTCTCCCAACTCAATGCATTTGCAGCTTGTGCCCCAGAGGTAAGTAGCTTACAGGTACTTTTTCTTCTCTCAGTACTGTCCAGAATACTGATGGCAGCACATTGGCTCCAGTTTAATTTGAGCTACTGATGACATTCCATATTAAATTTTGGGGTTTTTACTTTATGAAGTAAACTGTTGTTCACTGCTTACTAGCACTGCAGATAGTTTCTGATGTACAATGCCAAACAGTACACAAAATATGAAGCAAAACAAGAATTTTAAACTGTCTATTTGTGATGTATTATTGTCTTTTAAAATGAAAATATATACATCAAACATTACTACTTTCACACAAACAGTTCCCTCTTTAGATTTGAACCTTGAAATCATGGTATTAACACGACACGTTTGAGATTATTTTCACTATTTGCGACATACACATACATATTATGAAGAAAAGAAAGAAGATTACATATACTCAAGCTGTGACATTGTATGACTTTGTATATTAAGGGTCCAGACTCCAAGATAAGTATTGTACTTTGTAAATTTCACAGTAACAGTGTAGATGAATGGGTTATTTGCAACAATTAAGCAAATGATTCATGTCACAATAGTAAAAAATGTTTCTTTCCCTTTTTTTGTGAGCAGTATTTTCTTTACTTTTTTTTTGCTCTTCTAACATGAATGTAATGATATTTGCATTTATTTTTGAGAATATGTGCTTGTATATTTCACTGTTACATACTTCATATGAATTACAGACAAGTTAGTCATAAGCATTTAACAATAACATTGTCAGAGGTTGACTCATAAATCAGACAATATAATCCCTGACATTTTGGTAACTCTATTCTCCTTGACACACCATTAGTAGGTTTACATCAAAGTGAAATTAGTTTGAAACACTTAATTATTCTTGCAGTAATACTAATCATTCACACTTGTAAGCCATTAACAAGCAAGACTTCCCTGTGTTTATTCTTGTAATGCTAGCCCATGTGCATGATATTGTGTAGGTCCTCACACCATGTTTACCTGCCCAGTACTTCAAGCTGATTAATTCATAAATAGTAATGAGCGGATACCTGCTTTGTATATTCACAGTGCTGACAGGGTTAATTTGCATTATATAAGCTTAGCATGATGGTAAAACACTTGTATAGCAGTAGTGGAAACTTTCTGGATCCACAGACTTTAAAACTGCTTTTCTACTGTTGTAATTCCAATTTATTTTTTTTTGGTGCTGTCATACAAATTCTTTAAGGTATGTGATGTTTATTTACAAATAAATTATTTAAACATTTATGACAGCTTAAATTTCAGATAACATTGGAATGTCTGCAGTTTGTCAACTGATGTTGCTCTAGCTTGTATAGCAGTTGCTGTTGTAAGTACCCTTGGGTAATATTACATGCCTTTATAGCAACATTTATTTGAAAATGTGTCTACATGTGATAAAAAAATGCTGTATGACTACTAGCAATGGCAAGGTTACATTTTAGTCCAGCAGCTGTTCTATATGCCTGACATCAACAGAAGTTTATTCCAAATGGTAACATGTTTAAATTCTAACATTTTGTTTCATATTTTACTGATGCTGCTAACTACTATGGACTTACACATTCGTGTCTTCCTCACCATGTTTGTCATTGCTTTTAATTATTTTTTTTTGGTGGGGGATATTCATACTTGTGTATTATATATGTGTAGTTCTGGAGAGCGTAAATTAATTTCTATTAATGGTGCCTGAATACATTCATATTTGTTTTGTTGCCAGTCCCTTTACTTAATTTTTTGAAAAATATATTTGTGTTCTTTTTCATCCCATACAAGGTTGTGGCTCCAAAGAAATCTAGCCCATATAAACCAGCATTCTCAAATGCTGAAAATGAGATGATACTGCAGGCACTCCATCAACATGTATCAGACACAAGCCCTTCCATGATCATATCTGGCAGCAGGTGGTTAATGATGCCAACATTGTGGGTGGGCATGGCTGCTGCGATTATGGCCAAATCAGGCAATGGGTCTGTGACAAGTTCACCAAAGCCAAAAAAGAGCCACTGCTATACCATGGGATATGAGGGCTGCTGGTAGTGATTCTGACACTGAACTAACAGTGGCTGAGCTGGAGGAGTTCCTGTCCACTGTAAGGAATCCTGGCAGCTCATCAGGGTTTCCAGTATAGTGCTGAGGTGGAGGATAGCCAAATGGTGTCTACTGGTGAAGCTCCAGGTACGTCATATTAATTATCCTTTATATAGAGAGAGTGAGAGACAGTTGGGGGGAGATTGAGACACATAAGGGGGACAGAAGGACAGTGGTGTGATAATGGATACAGATATAAGTGTATAAAATCTTTTTTAATATGCAGAAGCAGTTGATGTTCATCTTTATTATGTTGTGTATTATAATACTTAACATCCCTCTTTTGTCTCCATTTTGTCTATCTAGATATGTCTGATACTGAGTTTCCATGACCATCTGCAAATTATATGACCATAGCTTTTTTATAGTATTAATGTATGTAATTTCTCCTGAAGTCTACCTTAATTCCTTTTTTAATTGCACTTGCATTTATTACTACTTAACTCAGTATAGCACTGTATAAGTCTGATCATTTATTCTTATAGCTCTCACTATTTGTTGTTTTATTCCTTTAATCACAGGTGAACCTGCCATTGGCACTGTGGAACTCCTAGCATCTGATGTCAGTATATAAACAGGCTCTGATGACAATGGTGGAGGTGAAAAGGCTCATTCTGGGGTTTCAGAAAGTCAGTCTGACTGTGAAATTGTGTTTCCCATATCCCATGTCCAGAGTTTGGACACAGTCACTATTCCTACACATATCCATGACAGAGTAATTTGAAATAGGACAGTTTAAGGGTGACATAGGTGATCAGGACTGTGTGCTTACTCCAGATGCACAGCTGGCTGAGTCTCCCAGTAGCCATCATGAGGATGCAATACCATACAAAGGTGTTGGTAAAGGTGCTGTAAGGAGGTCTGCTGTTTGCCCTCCCCTGATGTTGGTGTGTCAAGTATGTGCTGCATAACATATGTGTAGGGCCATCATGAAGGCAGTCATGTTCACTTGTGGCTCAGAAGAGATAGAGTTCTACATGTTGTGTATTCTGACATGGGAGAGTGCCTGAACCATGTGGGGACACTTGGGCAGAATGAATGACACACTAGATCATGCACAGTGTCTGTAATGGGATGTCTTCTGGAGAGTGTTAGCATCCACATGGCTGGAGAGCTGCCACATCATTAGGTATTAGCCAGTGTGGCTGTGCCAGATCCTGCTCCCATAGCTGTACTACTTCCACTGTTCCATCAATGATTAATGTGTCCACACCCAGATGTGTTAGGCCATGTGTTACTGGCTGTGAACATAGTTGAGATGATAGCTCATCCAGCAGAGTCATTCACATTCAGGTAGCAGCCTGATGGCTAGTCAGGGTCATGGAACCAGCAGTGCAACTCCTGAGAGAGGTAGTTCTTGTGGTCAGGGGTGGCAACGGTGAACTTAGTCCTCTACAATGAACAGCCTGTTTAAGATACCAGGCCATAGTACTAGCACAAGTGCTTTGATAGTGTTCCTGCAGACCCACATACATTAAAACTCATCTTGGCCATACCACCTCACACACACACAAACACATGTATACAAACATTTCTACTGAATGACATAAATCTGTTGTTACTAGCCCTGACGATGGACACTTGCTGATAATCTGATTTCTCACCTGTATATACTCACTTCTTTGGTGTCATGCTTGCCCTGCTGCATACCTCTCAACTATCCCAAATTTGTAGGGATACCCCTAATTTTGGCACATAATGTTGCTCTCTACCTCCTACAATTGGACATTTGTGTTAAATTCTAAGTGAGTAGTACCAGTATTTAAAAAAAGTACTTCTAATTTGGGGCATTTTCCTAAATTTATTTCTGCTTTGTCTGTAATTAAGGAGATAACAATTTGAGAGCTATGTCCTGCTGTAAACCCACCCTCTCGCTGTGCAAGTGATGATGACTGTCCCCTGCCCTTTTGCTTATTTCTTTGAGACTTAGGGTCACTTGTGTTTGATGTAAAGAGTGGATAGCTAATGCTTGCTTACTCAAATGCTTGCTTTAATCAAATGTATTGGCAGAACTGTTTTTGTAGTTCTTTTCTCTGATAATGTTTAAGTGATTTATTATGTACTTCTTGATCCTCATTATATTTGTATTGTTATTCCTACTAATTACTTCCTCCTAGATAGTAAATAGTGTTTGCTTAGCACCTTGTGTAAATGATACTGATTGCCCTGGCCACTACTTTGGGGTCTACATTGAGTAACAGTAATGCCTGATGCATAGTACTGGGAAAAATCATATCTATATTGCATGCATCACATGTGAGTTATTGCTGACACTCCTCTACAGCTCAGCCGTGTTTCATCTTAATGATATACATTTGCATATGAGTGATTATTTATATAGATCTGTTTTACAGGTTCATCATTTACCTTGGTTAATACTGTTGCTACAAGTTCTCTCTTCTGGGGTTGACTTTGTCTGATGCTCACAGAAAACAACCATTACATGGTAAGTAAAGGTCAAGAATTTTGCATTCATCACTTGTATTGTTTGTGTTCAGCATTTAGGTTTTCATGTTTATGTCGGTGCTATCCTCTGCCTGTTAGCCAGGGCCACAGTATACTGTGCACTTCAATGTCTGCCAGGATCATCCATGGCTGCTAGTTCTTCTTCAGACTCATCTGTACCTCCTGACCTTGTTGGCCCTTTCTGTGGTGCTGGAAACTGCAGTTCTTGTTCTTGGTTTCTTGTTGCATCTGTTTTTTGGCAATTATGTTTATTGTTGTGCAACATGTCACAGACTATGACTATTTTAGTGGAGGTGCCTGGGTCATACTGCAGGGCACCACCAGATGGGTCTAGACATAAGAACCTTGCTCTATAATATTTCTAGTTTGAGCATGTGCATTGTTGCTTAGTGGGATTATGTGGGTTTCTCATAGATGTCATGAGCCAAGGTTCCAATGCATAACCCGCATTTTCCATTTGATGCCCTTGTGGAAATTCACCCCTAGCAAACCTTAAACACAGGTTACAGTGTGCCATATATGTGAGTCATGCAAACTTCCAGGGTTACCTGCACACACATTTCAGATTATCACTTGGGCATTACAGACCACCTGACTGTTGACAGAGTGATACATATTCCTGTTGATGTACCTCCTGCATCAGATTGGGCTTTTATTTATATGTGTCTACAGACTATGGCACCTAGAACCTCAGGGATGTGTGCTATGGCACAGAATGTTTGCATGGTTGTTGCTCTGTCCTCTGGAGTACTAGGAAACAAAATATAATCCTGAGCATGTTGCAGCATTCCATTTAGAAACTGATGTAATCTTCTTAAGACTGACACCTGTAATACTCCTAATATATCCCTTGTGGGTCTCTGAAAAATGGCTGTACCTAATATATGAAATGGTACACATACCCTGGTTTCCAGGTTCTCCATGATTTACCTGGTGCCTCAGGTGAGTTTATCAGAGGTTGCATATTTCCTCTAGGGTTCTTAAGTTCATAGGCAAGTACTAGGCTAGCTGCCCTTGTGGGCCATTTTAAGCTTAGCCAATTTCCCTCAAAGATTAGAATTAAACCCTGCACCTTGTGTTTGTGAAGTAAATATCTTAACCATTATACCAACCTCAATAATGTATCCCTGCCCACCCTTCATCTCTCTACAATTCCTGTATCATGATGAATCAAACATGGCTTGAGCACTTTTCTCCTTCTAGGCTGAGGTCTGGCAGCAGTAGCAGCACCTTGTATTAAAGCCTGTTGCACACGAGCTGATGATAGAAAAAAAAAATATTAGAGGTTGCTGCTGCTAAGCATGTTTGTGGTCATATTCCAAAGAGTACTGCAACCAAGACTAAAAGGGAGCACAGTGTGTACACAAGCACTTTATATGTTCCTGAATAGATCCTCAATGTATTTCACCTACATTTGCCTCCATTAGCATATTGTGCCACTTACCTTTATTTTGTGGCCATGAGCGGTATGTAGAGCTGTTTAAGGAATCCCAAACAGTGTGCTCACCACTATGTGACATGCACACATGATGTGGGCATTCATGAATCTGGCCCACTATAGTTCCACATTCATTTTTTATTTATCAGTAATTAATTTTATATGTTTTCTTATCACTCATTATTCTTAGCAGGTGCTCAGACTTAAGCACTTACATATAAACACACAGCAGACCCCTATCTACCTTATAAAGTATTTTGAGTAATGTCAGTTTTTATTTAACTTATATTTTTTAAAGCTAATGCTGTACTAGAGCTAAAGCTTGCTATGTCAATATTTTGTTTTAAAAAGTATTTGACTGCATCTCAACATATCCGCTGAAACGGATGGCATGATTATGGACTTTCTGAGTGAAATATTTTGTTCTTTGTTCTAGCCTAATAAATTAATTGAAACAAATAAAATGTTACGAATGGTTACTACATCTACTTGTTTAGCCAAGAGTAGCCCTACACAATAGTTTTTGATTATAAAACAAGTCAACTTATATGGCATTTGGCACAGAGGACTAAATCTCTGAACTGTTAATGTGCTGCTTTCTGGTTTGATTCCTTCTATCTCCATTTGTCTTCTGCACTAGCCAGAGCAAGCTACTTAATCAGACAATGCTCCTTGCAAATGGACATTTGTCCAGTAAGTTTATCTGGTCAGTAAATGCATAAAAAATGTAAAAGAAAAAAATATTCCAATCTCCTTGGAGAGCTACCTAAACAATACACCTCAACCTACAGACATTGAAAATAGATACAAAGGCAGTTGAAAGTAGGTACATCTAGACAAAAGTCCAACCATCTAATTAGCAAAAAAATGTAAACACTGATTAGCACATAATTCTTCCCGCTTCCAGTAAGAATGTGGGGATACTACTCAGAAACACAAGTTTAAACAGAGTGGCAAAAATAATGGAAAATATAAAGTTATCAAAAAGGACTGTTTCAAAATTCTACCACACAAGGTCATTTATTTTTGTTTTTAAAATGTACAGATGCAAGATACATATCGTGTTTTTTAAGTACTGCTGCCAGTAGTATTTTGGTCATGTAGTCTTGGTTTTCTGTGTACTAGACAGCTTCAAAAATGACAAGTGATGATGGAGGTTCAAAAAACTGTGCATAGGGGTACATCAAACGTGAAAATAGGGACATGCCTCCAAAAATAGGCACATTGTGTACAGCAGTAAAGTACGCCAGAAATAGGGGCAGTTGAGAGGTCTGATCCAAACTAGACTTATGAAACCAAATTTTCTAACAATACAAAGGTGTGTTCTGCTTAAGGATACCTTCAGAAGAGTACCTGCAGACAATGCTGGAAACAGTTGCATCTCCTCAATATGCATTACTCTTTGTAAGTTTGCAAAGTAGTTTGCTTGAATAAGGTATAAAACTTGAATCTAGGTATAATTATATTACATACAGTTTGTTCCATTTGTAAACACTTTCACAAGACAGATTGTTTGAATTGCATAAGTTGATAGCTATACATGCTACATCACTCAGCCAATATCAAAACTTGTTTTTTACAGAGCTAGTTATCCCATTTATGGTATTTTCTGTCTGATAGATTTGTCTAAGTTCTGCAGACTATAAAGAACATTTATGATGTTGCTGTTTCTGTTTACAATAGACTGCTGCACAGACAGAATAGAAAGAAAGATGGCCTCAGCGCAATCTATTCAAAGAATACCTTACACAATGCCCCAGAAAATCAATTGTCAGGACTTCCAAAATTGTCTGTACATCAGCACTATGTCTGCCTAACAATTAAATCTAATCATCCTCTTTCAAAAGTCTGCTTTTACATTTCTAAGTTGTATACCACAGTCTCGCTGTAATTTCAGGACTGCTTTATGTTAAATGCTATTTTGTCATAGAAGTGTTGTCCCAAGATGTTATACATTTCATGGTTAAATAACCTCATGCCAATTACACAACGTGCACTTATTCATAGTAACTTTCTCATGTGTTATAAAGATGAAGACTCCATTGTGGACAATAACACAAGAGAACTGTATCAAAAGCTTGTAAGTGCAGTACAATAACCAGTGCAAAATAAATAGTTTATGAAAAGGATACAAGGAGATCAATTATGGACCTGTCAAAGCAGTGACTGGGAATGGATGAGTATTACCTAGAGAAAGGCTAGAAAGTAGTAATAGATGAAAAGCAGGATAGAGGCACTTCATAAGTGATGAAAAGTGTAGCTTGGAGAAGTCCACAACTAAAAGGACAAAGTTTAGCTTATGGGCACAACAGGGCCTTCACTTGCATATGTTCAAACATACAAGAAGTGCAATAGCTTTGAACTAAAAAAAAAAACATACACATTTATCATACCCGCTCATCCATTCACTCCTTTCTTCACTCTCTGATGCAGGTATCATACTATTCAGGGTTGTGCAGAAGCCACAGCCAATACCTACAATCAGTGTGTGTAAAGCAGAGAAAAAGCCTGGACAGGATGCAAGTCCATTGCAGGGGACTCTCTCTCTCTCTTTCTCTCTCACACACAGACACACACACACACACACACACACACACACACACACACACACACACACACACACACACACACACACACACACACACACACACACACACACACACACACAGTACAATTAAGATGGCCATCAAATAACCTAATAGCATGTCTTTAGGATACAGGGAGAAAGCAGACACCTGGAGAAACCCATGCAGAAGTACATATAATATATATACTTTGCACATAAAGTTCCCTATTCATGAACTGAACTGGGGAACTAAGAGGCACAGCAAAGTTATAAATGCAATACTATTAGCCTGCTTTATTGCCTCAGATGTTCTATTATGGATAAGAAATCTGTATTAACAGACAAATACGAAGTACATGTTAAATATTGGTAATAAACCTGAAATAAGCCCAGTATAAATGCAAATTACTGAAAAGATTTTTATCTGACAACATCTTCACAGGTGAGGCCAGGGAAGCCTAAGGGTTTAGGGGGGGTAGAGAACATTATACATACTCTCTGAGATGAAATGGGAGTCAGCAGTTTGCCCAAAATGTTATTGTGAAAAAGTCTGTGCAATATTTCAGGCAACAACACTAATTACAACTCACTTCTTCTTCTTTCGGCTTTTCCCAGTTAGGGGTTGCCAAAGTGGATCACATGTCCGCTCATGATTGGCAATGGAGTTTTACGGTGTTGAGTTGCCAGCCTGGCACCCAACCTTCTACAGAAGGCACACACACTCACACCTAGGGCCAGTTTAGAGTGTCCAATCCACCTACAGCATGTCTTTGGGATGTGGGAGGAAACCGGAGCATCTGGAGAAAACCCATGCGACCACAGGGGAGGACATGCAGACTCCGCACAGAAGGCACCCTAGCCAAGGATCAAACCAGGAAACCTCTTGCTGTGAGGCAACAACACTAACCACTGCACCACCGTGGCCGCCCACTAATCACAACTCACTACTTACTGTAAAAGAAAAAAAAAGTTTAATGTTTATCTGGATTTTTTACTTATTTTGCTTCACAAATACAACTTTATTGAAACTGAATAAATAACTCCAAAAATCCCAAACTATTGATGGCCAAGATATGTTGGTCTTTTCCCTAAATTTCTCAAAGCCCATATAATGTTCACGATATAAGTGGTACTATATGTATGAAATCAGTTTATATTTCCAGCAGTTTGGCACAGAAGTGCTTGATGTAGTGCTTACTGCAGACTCAGGTTTGATTCCCATGGCTACCATTTGCTTACTGTGTGACTTGAGCAAATCACAAAACAAGACATTATTTTCATGTTACTGATGTAAGAGGAATATGTGTCCAGTAGTCGTACCCAGTTAATAGTCTTCCAGGATGTATGGAAGGTGGTCAGAACTATACCACAACCTAAGCTAGGACTTATTAATAAAACTGAGCCATTTAGAACAATTTGCCTATTTGTCCTGCTCTCCAAAGTTCTGAAGAAGGCTATTGATACACAGCTATACAGTTCCTATTGTTTTCAGGACAGAAACGTCTGGCTCTGCCAGTTTTTAGCAAGTGCTCTGTACGTCAAACCTGCACTTTTCAGATTTCCATTTGGTTTTCTAATTTAAATATTATAATTTTTAGTCTTTCTGGACCAGGTCACACTTACAGGAGGGACACTTAAACCATGTTTCTGTGCTTAGCATTCTGTTGATACGTCATGCTTTCCCATTTGCATTTTAATCAGGAGTTTTGATCTATGGCCTGCTGCTTCACTGAGTAGCAGAAATGCATCCTGAATTGTAACCTGGATCATTATGCAATTGAGAGGTGGAAACAGATGTGTGTAAACATTCTCATGATGAAACTGTTTAATACACGTAGTGTACATCAGTGTGCACTAAACGCTGTGTTTAACCCAAAACTTGCATCCATCTATTTGCTGTTTCTACACCAGATAAAAGAGTACAAGTTTGATGAGAGTATGTACTTCCTGGCAAAGTGTTCTAGTCTGTTATATCTACAAACTGCCCTAAGATCTTAACAATAATGTACTTGCTTCTGTTCTTTACTATTAAACTGTGCCAAACAGATTTTAATCATGTTAGAATTTTATTACATACTGCTTGTTAAAATCTATTTTTATAATCATGAGAATATCTCATTTTGCCTTAGTTATTTTATTAAAGTTCTATCATCAAATTGATGCAGAGGGATAGACTTGGAGTTGACCTTAGGTACAATAGGCATCTCATATTAGCTCTCCATCCATTTTACTCAGCTTGCTATAGGCTTGGAATTGCAAAGAGTTATTGGACAGAGGTGGGGAACAGGGTGGATTATAACACACAATGACAAACAAATGAATCCTGTTAAGGATGAATGATCATTCTGTTAGGAGCTTTAACAGGGCAGATCTACGAGGTATATTTGCAGTTAACTGTAACAGGCAGGGTAGAATTGTTATCCTACGGATTTCCTCTCATGCACGGATATAGAGTGCCAGATTTAGCTATAAGACATTTAATTAGCCATGACATATTATAGGGGAGTCATAGGGTCTTGATCTACCAGTAATTACTGAAACTTGGCTAAATGGAAACTGTGGTCCTTATGTTGCCGATGTGGGGGTCAATGTCAGTGGAGGAATAGTCATCTGTTATAGATCTGGGCTGGACAGATTCCAGACAGAAAATAAAGGGAAACCATCTCATTTGGGTATTTGATTGTGGGCAGAAGCAAACTACAGACCTCCTGATTTTTCATCTACATAGTTATCTAGGGACTTATTTTTTTAGTAAGAGTTCACCAGCTATCTCTCTGTCTGAAAGTTTTTATTATCCAACATGGCTTTTGCTAGGATAGATTTTACTGCCAGAGTTGGTGATAAATTAGTAAACTGATTCCAGACAGAAAATATAGGGAAACCATCTCATTTGGGTATTTGATTGTGGGGAGAAGCAAACTACAGACCTCCTGATTTTTCATCTACATAGTTATCTAGGGACTTTTTTTTTAGTAAGAGTTCACTAACTATCTCTCTGTCTGAAAGTTTTTATTATCCAACATGGCTTTTGCTAGGAGAGATTTTACTTCCAGAGTTGGTGATAAATTAGTAAACTTACACAGCAATTCCTGTGCTAGTAATCCGCGGTGGTACAGCGGTTGCATTGTTGCTTCACAGCAAGAGGTTCTCCTGTTCGATTCTCAGCTATTGTGCAGGGAGTGCCATCTGTGTGGAGTCTGCAAGTCCTCCCCGCGGTCGAGTGGCCTCCGAAAGACATGCACAAATGGGCGTGCCTTCGCTGAAGGTTGGGCATCTGGCTGGCAACTCGGCACCATAAAAAAATCTACTGCCAATCATTAGCGGACCAGCGTTCCGCTGTGGTGACCCCTTACCAGGAAAAAGCCATAAAGACAAACAACAACACAGAAATTCCTGTGCTAGACATGCAAGGATTCATACTGTGGTACTATATTTTTTCACTAGGTATGGACATATCTGATGTAAAAGTTGAGACACTTTCATAGTTGTATTACATTCTGGTCCATTTTCATTCTGAGTTCCATTCATGTATATTCACAGATACTGAAGATGACTAGTTTAAGAAATATTTCAGGCAGCAAACTAATTCTATTATTGTTCAACTGGAACTTGAAGAGCAGAGCAGGTGAAACAGGTGCACTGGTTTCTGTTTATCATCACTCACTTTCTTTAAACATCCCATATATGTAAATGGCAGTTGGTGCAGAGGTTTAAGGCTGTGGTACAGGGTTTAATTCCCTCAGCCATTATTTGCCTTCTGTATGACCTTGAGGAAGTCACTTAACCAGACAGTGCTTGGACTAGGCTCCTAGATGGCCCCCTGGATTGCAAGCCCAGTAACTACATCTGTACCTACAGCTCTCTTTCATGCCTGCTTTGTTTGTAGTGAATATTATCATGCAGAAGGATGGGCAAAGGCTGTAGTACATGTGGAGGAGGATCTTCCTGATAATAAACTTGGTTTGGATGACACCTGGCATATTTTTCAGAAGTCTCATATAAAAAGACAGTGTCATGTAAAATGATATCCTTGCCCTGTGGGATTTCTGCCATATCCAGCTGTCCTTCAAGTTTTTTTTGGGTTGGGGGTTGGCATAACAGTTAAGGTATTTACCTCATAGACACTAGGTACAAGGTTTCATTCTTACTTTTGAAGGGAAATTGATAGGAAATTGACTAGGTTTAAAATGGCCTCCAAGAGCAGCTAGCCTAATACCTACCTATGAACAACTTTTTACTAGTTGGAAGCTGGTATAATGACTCAGATGTTTACAGACACAAGCTACAGGGCTTGATTCTTACCTTAGAGGGAAATTGACTAGTCTTAAAATGGCCCCCTATGGCAGTTCGCCTAGTGCTCACCTATGAAACTCCTCTGTCCAAACAATTTGACTACAAAATATTTCCTTAAAACAGTTGCAATGTTACTTCCAAGATTCTTTCCAAAATGAAGGTCTCTTCTTTTGTGTGCCTCTGTTGAGCTAACTGGTGGTCAGCGTGTCAAACATTTAGGGCACGGTTACAAAGATTTTGATTATGCTCACAGAGAAAATGAATATGGCTTCAACGTTTCCATCTTTCTACTGTGAAATAAACTGTAGATGTACAAATCTTATTTCAGAACGTTTGGAGATCCTTATTCCAGTGATTCATGTAAAAGTATGTGCATCTCTGTGGATGGGGTATTGCCAATTTTAGTAGAAAAGGCTTTAATTACCTGTTTGCTGAAGAATGCGTTGTTAAATCTACTTTATCTGGAGAACTACTGCTGTATTTCATTTTATTGGAAAATTTGCAAAGAAAATAGTCTAGAGAAATGTTATTCATTCTTAACACTGCACAGCCTTGTTTATCCTTGTGATTTTGGGAATAGATCAAGATATAGAACTGGCATAATACACTTCTTAATGATTACAAGAGCACCCATGTGGCAAGGGATCTTCCGTTTGTCATGTTTTCTACATGCAGCTTCACTAAACTTTGCTTAACCAATTCATTGCATTGATATTTGGTGCTCCAGTATCTCTTAACAGCAGATGACAATTAGGAATATATGAACTTTCTTTACTGTTTCCATACAGACTATGGACATTTTAAGATTCCCTCAGCTCGTTTTATCTCCTATTTTGCCAGGTGGTCTCTATATGTGCTTTCTGGTTTACCTTTCTCTCAGATCAACCTGCTTGCTTATGAGATCTCACAGAAATTGATTTGTATGTTCATGGTCTAGCTGTCTCCACTAAAAGAAGTTCTACACTGGTGAAGAATACAATGTCATCGCTATTCACTGGCACTTAGCTTTCCAGCTTCTCAAAGAATCACATGTCCAGTTTTATCCATCCCAAGGATAGCTCACAGTTTAGTAAAGCTGAATCTAGAAAATATGAGGTAGTGATTGTCTTTCTATCTGGGTTCTCCTATCTGTCCCCACTGATTCCTTATAATGAAAACAGGATGAAAATACTATCCTGGGTGTAGAGTTTTGGAGTGGTTCTAGACAGCAGACAATGCTAGAAAAGTATTATATTAGCATCTCAAAATTAAGCATATGACACTTGTCATCCT
This sequence comes from Protopterus annectens, assembly GCF_019279795.1. NCBI lineage: Eukaryota > Metazoa > Chordata > Ceratodontiformes > Protopteridae > Protopterus > Protopterus annectens. The sequence goes on from NC_056743.1 coordinate 116,766,214, forward strand.
TGGGGGGGGGGGGGGGTAATTCATGCATTAGTATTCTCCCGTCCTTACTACTGCTATACTCTTATACCATAGGATCAGTGATGCTGAATTTGTGCAGAATTATTTAAACTGGGCATTGACTGTAAAACTCACATTAAAATACCATCCCTGCACAATGGAACCTGCAGTGGCTGATGATCTGTGTCCCTTTTAAGATATTTCTTCTTTGAGATTGTTACATGATGGGGACATTTCCAAATGAAGGAGCTTTTCCTGCTGTATGCCTTAGTCTGCCAGGTTCCAGCAGTTGGTGTGTAGCTTTTATTCATGTGTGGATTAACCAGCACAAAATCAGCTGATAGTCATTTGTCTATTTGACACCAGGAATGTAAGACAGCACTGTAGCCCTTCTTTTCTGGTTACTGTAATGCAAGATTAAGTTGTTATTCAGGGGATCACTAAACCTTTGTTAACTAAGGCACAGTTTGTGCTGTCACATCTTTGTTTTATTCAACTGCAGTGCTGGGAGATTGTGTTAAATGAGGTGATTGAACTCAAGCACCTAAACAAGTTTCTCAATTTTCAGTCAACTCCTCTGTCTTTTTTTAATGAATTCCGTGTACTGTAGCTGACTGTATTGCTTATTATCCATAAAGGTAGCCGACAAACCTTAATATTTATTTTCTTAACTATGACTTCATATAGTTACAGGGTGCCCAGAGGGATGAAGTCCTTTGTGCCTAACTCATGACAAATCTGGCTTGTTATTTTATGTGAGATTACAAAATTTCTGGTATGAACTTCAGTTAAGAATGCTAAAATATTTCTAAGGAAAATTAAACTTTATATACATTTTGTTTTACCAGAATGCATTTTCCTCAGTCAAAAAGGATTCCTATATTGCCAGATTAAAAAAATGTATGGATCAGCTGTTCTTCAACTTCTGTGTCATTTCTAAGCTGCTCAGCTTCCTCACTTAACTCTGTGTAGAGTTTCAATAACATCTCACAAGTTTTTCTTTAAGAATTTGTCTCATTGGCTCTTGCGTTGTCTTATCTTTCAAATTTTAAAGTATATTCCACACAGCAAGATATGTGTAGGTCTTTATTTTGTGCCATTATAGGTTCATAGGTTCATAGTTAGGTACTAGGCTATTGGCCCTAGGGCCTACATAAGCCTAGCCAAAAATGTTCCCTGGCTTTCGCCACCCAAGAAAATTATTTTCCTGTGGAAGCCATCCCTGGGGTGAATTTCCTATTTCCCATCCAATCATCAAAATTTTTCTTAGGAGCTCTGTTTGACATAGATAGGTAGTCTGTTCCAGAGTATGGGAAGTCTCTGGGACAGGAATCTATCCCTCCAGCATGTTCTGTTTATTGTGGTGACAAGGTTTAGGTCCCTAGAGCATGTAGCTTGGAGGGATTGGGATTTCTTTAAGTGGAGCATGTCCAACAGCTCTGGGTTTGATATAGCTTTGTATGTTAGGCAGAGATCACCTCTGAGTAGGCAATATGTGACGGAGTAAAGCTGGAGTTTTTTGAGACAGTCTGCGTAGGGCATCTGTTTGAGGCCAGTAATCCTCTTTGTGAGGTATTTCTGTGGACTTTCCAGTTGTTGTAGTCGTCTTGTGAGGTACATACTAAAAGGGGCGTTGCACTCTATAATGGGTCTAATGAATGATGAATAGAGGGGCACAATGAACTCTTTTTTTCTGGATGAGAAACCTTTTGTGATGAGGTGAGCCACGTAGAAGGATTTCCTGACCACTGTGGCGATTTGATTATCAAAGGAGAGACTACTGTCCACCTGTGTCCCAAGATATCTTATCACATTTTTGGCATTAAGTAGACTACCAGCTATGTGGTAGTTCATGGGTACAGAGTTTTTACCAAAGGGGATGACAATACACTTTTTGGCATTGAGCTTCAGGCCATGGCTTTAACACCAGGCATCTGTCTCAGTGAGGCCCTTTTGTAGTATGACCACATTGTTAGGAGTTTCGATTATGGCTCCTAGTTTGCAGTCATCTGCAAACTTTGTTAGCCAAAGAACTTCTGTGTTAGCCTGTACTTCAAAGAAGTAGATACCAAACAGGAGAGGACCCAGGACTGAACCTTGTGGTACTCCACCTGTCACTGGTCTAAAGTCGGATTTGGAGTCTGCTACTTTCACAGTGTGGGTTTTGTCCGTGAGCCAGTTGGCAACCCATCTTGTGACATAGGGATTTATACCTAGTTTAGTGAGCTTATCTATAATTCCAGAGTGGGGGATGGTGTTGAAAGCCTTGACAAGATCTAGATAAGCTGTGTGAACCACCTTACCCTCATCTATTGCTTTGGTGGCTGCTTCAAAGAAGTCGATTAGGTTTAGGAGACATGATCTGCCTTTTACAAATCTGAACTGGGTAGGGTCCAGAGTTTGGAGATTACCAATGTCTTTGTTTATGAGTTCCATGATGACACGTTCCATGACCTTGCTGACCAGGCTCGTCAGGCTAATGGGGCGGTAGTTCCTGGGGGTCTGTCGTGGCTCCCGTGTTGTGGAGTGGGATAACCGTCGTGCTGTGCCATTCAGTGGGCACAAAGCCTGAGGTGAGGCTATGACTGAACATGGTCCTTAGGTAGGGTGCCAGTTCATTCTGTAGTTCGTGTAGAATGCAGCCTGGGATATTGTCAGGTCCTATGGATGCAGTGTTCTTGGCTTTGGAGAGTGTGTTTTTTACCTGTGCAGCCATGATTACAGGAACTTTGCATTCTTCCAGTACAGAGATGGGCCCTCTAGGGGGTGAGAGGGGGGTAAGGTTAGCACTGAACCTATCTGCCAGGATGCTGGCAATATCAGTTGGTTCTGTATATTTAGTGCCATTGTGCTGTAACTCAGAGCAGATCTGAGTGTTGCCATTGAGATTCCTGACATAGCTATAGAATGCTTTGTGGTTATCTTTAGAGTCAGTGGCAATTTTGTTTTCGTAACTAGATTTGGAGGATTTTATGAGGGATCTCAGCTTCTTACTGAGGTTGACCAGTGAGTTTCTCCAGTCATGGGATTTTACTCTTTTTTGCAACAGTTTCTTTCTTCTGTTTTAGAGTTTGTTTATGGCAGAGGACCACCAGATTAGCTTCCTTTTTTTGGAGGATAGCATCTTGGTTCTATTAGGGATAGCATGATCCATGCACTTGTTTAAATGCTTATAAAGTGCATTTGTGTAGGATTCAGCAGTCGTACCTCTATTGTCCATCTGCATGGGTGTCATGAAGTTTGCCACTTCTGTCTTAAGAAGTGTGAAGTTGGTTTTGGAGAAGTTTTTTTAAGGCGGTTTCCCTAATTGGGGGTGGGGGCGGGATGTGGATGTCTAGGGTGATTAGGTTTTGGTTGGATTTGACCAACGAGGAATTGACCTCTGGTGTGGAACACCGGTTGCCCATGTTGGTAATGACCAGGTCTAGGATACTGCTGCCCCTGGTGGGGGTGTGAATAAGTTGATCCAAGGCATTTGAATTTATGAATTCCAGAAAATGTTGAGCAAAAGAATTGGTACATGAGTAGTTTTCCCAGTTAATGGTGGGGCAATTGAAATCACCCATTATTAAGGTGTTGGGTTGTACCCTAATACTTTCCAGTGTATCAAGAAATGAGGAGTGGGAATCCTGGGGCATGGTGGTGGGTCTGTAGCAAGCTACAATTTGGAATGCGGTCTTGCCCAGAGTTAGTTGCACTTGGGTAATCTTGGATGCATTATGCTGTGCAACTAGCCTGGAGGTGTGGATATCCTTAATGAATATGGACATGCCTCCAACTTTAGTGCTTCATTCTGGGTTAGATGGCCAAAAGGTGTGGTATGAATTATAGCCTGGTAATGCAGGGGTGCTCTCTGGAGATTTGAACCAGGTCTCTGTCACTGCACAGATGTCGATGTCCTCCATTTTAAGGAGTGCCACCAGTGAGTGCATTTTGAGGTTTAGACTTCTAGCATTGAGTAGCATTAGCCTCAGATTTTGCTTGCTTGTACCTGTTACGGTGGTGAATTTGTCATTTGAACCTTGCCTAAAAAAGGCACTACAGGGGTGGCAAGAGCCTTAGCCAGTATCCGGAATCCCAAGGGTGACAGGTGCAGGCCATCTCTGGCAAAGCATCGTGGTCTGTCGATCATGTCATCCCAGGCAGACAAATACTGGATCCCCTTAGAATGACACCAGAAGCATAGCCAATTTTTCATTAGGCCATAAACTTAGCGAGTTATAGGAATTCCCTGCTAATTTACAGAGATTGTCATTGCAGTTGCCTTCTTTCCCTCCTTCAGGTGTCATAAATATATTGAACTTATGCAAAGTCATAGCTTATATAATAAGTAGACACAGACTGAAGAAACCTGTTACCAATGACAAACACTGGGGAGGCAAACAGGAATACCAACACCCCCTGAGACCAAATCATTTGAGCCTCGAGTCTTTGCGGAACAAGGTGCAGATAATTGTGTTCTATAGGAAATTACTGATTTCATCCTTCTTTGTGTTTGTGCAACCATGGACATGGTATATATATGCTTTGGGGGATGTAGAGTCTTTCCAACCCATACAGTGAACACCAGGAGGTGTATACCCCCCCGAAAATAATTACAGATTAATTTTTCATTGTGTTGGACTTTCAGCTATTTGTGTTTAGCATCTTAGTTCCTCTCTAACTTGTAACTTGACCTTTTGTAGTGCAACCAGGTAAATGACTTGTAGTTTTTCAAAAAATACTCTTTAAGCACTGCTTTGCAGCTGAAGGAGAAATGGCTTACTAGGTTATGTAGAAAAACACCACAGATCTGAGAGTATCACTAGAAAATAGTTTGAGACACACTGTACAGGTTATCTGGTGTAAGAGATAAATTGAAGAAGATCATGCATGAGAGGGTAGGGCATAATAATCTAATTTTTTTAGGACATGATTACCATTGTAGGAAAAGATAGTTTAACCAAAAAAAAAAATCACATAACTAAGTACACGCCACTAGATTCGTTTTGGTTAGAAAAAGAATACAAATCAGTAGCAGCTACTTGTATATTTTTATTGTTGCTTTCTACAACTGCCTACCAACCATCGGCCCCCTAACATTAATTGGCCTATATATTCTCCTGTCAGGGTGAGAATTGATCAAGATGGTCATTCATAATTTATTCAGGCAGACACCAGGGGATTTTTCTGTGTGGAGCACCAAACTCTCCCCATACCCAGTGAGTTTTCTCTTAATAGGGTATACAGTGGGCATACTGCAGGGCTGTCTATCACTTTGATGATTAATGTAAGCCTGCATATGGCCCTGCCTACTAATATAAAGCACAATGTGCACATTTCTCCAATTCCCACCAGGGAACCAGAAGCACTGTGTATGCACTAGACAAGTGCCTCACCTTTTTTTCTGAGAGACAGGTGAGCACTTTATTCCTTCTTCATCCCTGGCGACACTTTCAGGTACTGATTTTCTAATTAAACTCAGATTACCTGTGTCATAGTAATGGCTTTAGCATTGTACACCCACGGAAGAGGAGTAGTTACTACATATACTGTTGGAGGGGCATTAGTATATCATAGGTGTGTGCTAGGTTAATGGCCCTGGAACCTATATAAGCCTAGCCCAAGAACATTCCCTGGCACCATGCCACCCAAAGTTAGTTCCCAGTGCCCCTGTCAAGCAAGGCCACTGAAGTGATCCCTGGGGAGAACTTCCTATTGTCCATCTACTCGTCAAGATTTCTCTTAAAGAGGGTCAATGAAGTGTTTTGATTGAAGTGAATGGGAAGTTTGTTCCAGAGTATGGGAAGTCTCTAGGTTAGGAACCTGGCCCTCCAGCATGTTCTATTTATTGTGGTAATGAGGTTTAGGTCCCTGCAGCGTGTGGCACATAGAGATTGGGATTTCTTTAGGTGTAGCATATCTAGCAGCTGTGGGTCAGACATGGCTTTGCAGGTCAAGCACAGATCACCTCTAAGTAGGTGATAACAGACAGAGTATAGCTGAAGTTTTTTGAGTCTGTCTGTATAGGGCATGTGTCTAAGGCCTAAGATCCTCTTATTGAGGTATTTTTGTGGCCTTTCCAGTTGTTGTAGGTGTCTAGTGAGATGCATATCAAATGGGGGCATTGTATTCTATAATAGGTCTAATGAGGGATGAGTAGAGAGGGATTATGACCTCTTTCTTCCTGAATGAGAAACCTTTTGTAATGAGATGTGCAACATGGAAGGACTTTCTCACTACAGTGGCAATGTGGTTATCAAAGGAGAGGTTGCTGTCCAGTCCTGGGACTTCACCCTTTTCTACAACAGTTTTTTCCTTCTGTTGTAGAGTTTGTTTATGGTGGGGGACCACCAGATTGGCTTCTTTTTTTGGAGAGGAGTGTCTTGGGTCTGTTTGGTATGGCCCGTTCCATGCACTTGTGTATGTGCTCATACAGTACATTGCTGTATGATTCAGCAGTCATGCGCCTATTTTCCATTTGCATGGGTGTCGTGAAGTTATCCACCTCTGTTTTTAGAAGCCCAAAATTGGCTTTGGAGAAATTTTTACAATGGCTTCCTTTAGGGAGGTTGAGTGTGGCATGTGGATATCCATGGTGATTAGCTTGTGGTCAGAACTGACCAGGGAGAAGTTAATTACTGGTGTAGAGCAATGGTCGCCTATGTTAGTAATGACCAGGTCAAGGATGTTTCTACCCCTGGTGGAGGTAAGAATGAGTTGGTCCAGGTCAATGGAATTAATGAATTCCAGAAAACATTGAGCAAGTGTTTTGGTACATGAGTAATTTTCTTAGTTAATGGACGGGTAGTTAAAGTCTCCCAGTATAACGGTATTTGGTTGTACCCTAATATTTTCCAGTGTGTTTAGGAGTGTGGAGTGGGAGTCTTGGGACATGGTGGGGGATCCATAGCAGGCTACAACCTGGATTGCAGTTTTACCCAGTGTTAGTTGTACCTGAAGTATCTCTGATGCGTTATTTTGGGCTACTAGTCTGGAGGTATATCCTTTATGAATATGGAGACACCACTGCCTTTAGTGCTTCGTTCCAGGTTTAGGGGCCGAAAGGTGTAGTATGAATTATAGCCTGGTAGTGCTGGGGTGCTATCTGGAGCCTTGAACCAGGTCTCAGTCACTGCACAGATGTCGATGTTCTCCATTTTATGGAGTGCTTTGAGCATAGACTATCAAGATAAGATTACAAAGAGATCATATTCTAGGCACAGCTGGACAACCATTATTGAATAGAAAATTGAAGCAATGCCTTTTCAGACCACTTGGCAACTAGCAGAGTTTTATTCCATACATCCCTATTAGAAAGTTCCTTAACCTTACAGGTGTAGCACTCTACATATTTTCTCTCTCTCTGCAAAATAAACAAAGTAAAGTTCCAGACATATGGTAACCATTAAGATAAAGTAAAACAAATTCAAGTAAGCATGTAGGACTACAGCATAATTTGAACACTGCTGATGAAAGGTGAACTGTTAGAATAAAAAAAATGTATAATTTGCTCCCTTAAAGTGACAAGCTCTCTGTTAAAAGACTGTATTTATATGTTTTATTTTTCATCCTGGTGATACAAAAAAAATTGCAAACATAGTACTATTCCCTCCCCTGTTTGGATTCTCTTTCTTATTCCTTATATGTCATAAACCTGCTCTCAAGGTACAGGAATATTTTCACTTTTTCAGTTTTATGATACATTTATCATACAGTATTAGAAGGAAATGACAGTGCATGCTTATCTTTTAACTAGATCTCAACTTGCATCAATACTGGTTTTAAATTTAGAATCTGCCATACTAATTTATTTGCTTGTTGTTGTTTTTTTTAACTGGTGTACAAACTAATGAAACATAAAATCAAAATCAGTTTTACTTATTTTAATGTTTTCCATCTTCTGGGTGCCATTTGAAAAATGGAGATCTCTGGTAGTCTAGTGTGACCCCTCATTTAATAAACGAATGGCTAAATATGAGCTTAGACATTGTGAAATCTCTAGAACCAGTAGATTCGGATAACGTTCTAAACAACAAGCATGAAATATGTGATAAAAAATAAAATCACATAAAGAGATTAAAATATTGAGAAGGAACTTCAAAAACAAGCTGTAATATGAAAAGGTTAGCTTGAGTATACAGTAATCCAAAGTAGACCACCTGGGAGACAATAGCCATAGAATATGTGCACTTTTAGTAGAGTCAGTTGATTGCAAATGAAAATCAGAAGGAGATCTCCAAAAAAACCTTGTGTATAAAATGCAGAAACACATTAAAGAAAACTGTATCCCTCAATAGACAGAGAGGTTGTTATAAATGGAAATTCATTGTATTTCCAAAACAATGAAGAGTACTACGCTATATGCAGAATACAAAATTAATAAAGCGTATAGCTGGCTGCCTGCATTCAAGGCAGCCATTCAAATAAACATAAATTATACTCAAGGCCATATCGCAAGCAAGGCATTATTTCATTACATGCACTGCACAGCCGTGTAAAGGATTTCTACTCAAAATACATTTCAGAATTAACCCTTTTGAAATTATAGTCTGAAATACAATTACATAACTCTCCATAATCAGCCACCACTGAGAATATAAATTATGATAATTAATAATGGAAAAGCTACTATATTTGTCTTGCTTACATTTTTTTTTTTTTGCTGGACAAGTCTGCACTTAAAACCTGAGAAGTAGCAAATCATATTACTTCATTGCTGTCTATTGAAGAATCAGACTTCCAAAGTCAGTAGCACAAAGAGTTGTCATTTGCAATCAAGTGTTTATATATATGAAGTATCTCACCTCTCACAAACTCTCTCTTTCAATTTTGGATTTTTTTTTGGAATATTTGGCAGCAAGGAAAATAACTGTGACCATATCTTTTCAGTCTATTTAAAAGTCAGCCCGCTTTAGGATATCTCATGATGAAATGAAAGCAAATGTATCTTAAGAACTGATGAAACCCTAAATGAAATCTTAGCAAAGAAAATCTTAAAAGTAATCTAAAATCATTTGGAGAGCAACAGTAGACAGCTCTGGAGCAGTGCAAGATTGTTTCCTCACACAGAATATGGGTGCACGACAGAGGAGGGTTTGAGTTAACACTATTAAGGACATTAAAAAAAACACAAATGCTTGTGGCTGACAAAATTATTCCTTTGAGACTGTAAATAATTAAATGATGGATTAACTAGTGTATGTAGCTTTTGCTTTACAGAGGGAAATGGGTAGACAATGCAAGACAATTGTCTCACAGCAATTGCCATAGTTTTGTGTTCTTTCTCAGATGTACACAAAATGGTTTTGTAAGGCTGCACAACTTTGGATGAGTCACAATGGAAATATTGTTAAAAAATGAGTTTAAATGTACTGCAGCTTTTTGCAAGTACTACTGGGTCCAACACCCTTAGAAAGCTATTGAGTTTTCATTATTAGACCCCAATTTTTCCTAATCCCCATTATATCTCCGTTTTTCTCTAATGACTTCATGACTATCTGTTGTTGGAAATAAAAGGATAACATCTGATGGAGGGGTGGTACAGGGGCTTTGTGACACTTTAACTGGCTGTGTGGGAGCTTAGGACATTTTAACAACTGCATGCCATATACCTGTTGGGTTCAGTTTTATGGGCCAATAAGTCTTGCTGCATGAGTCGCATATTAATTTTCTAGAAGACACTTCAACTTTTCTTTAGTCAGAGGGGTGATACAGCTTATTCTCTTATGTAACATTTTAAAGGCATGAAGCCCATTTTGGATGATGCACCACTCCACCACAGAAAACAGTTCATGCACACCCTGCATGTCAATAATGTAGAAAGTTCTAGTTTATCTGCTGACATGATTTTATGGTGTTTGAAGAACTGGAGACACCAGTGAAAACCCACATGGATACAGAGGCAACATGCAAACAGCAAACAGAATAAAATCAAACTGGAGAGTAAACAAGACAAGCAAACATCAAGCTGATATGACTAAATACTGCACCTGTACATTTATGGAAAATATTGTAGGCACTGTGGAAAACTGAATACCTTTGTAAAAATATCAAATTAAAGAATGTCAAAGCAGTTAAATAAAACTAAATGACATTTCTGTTACTGAAATTATGCAAACTGGGAAAAGCACACAAGCTTTCATTACTCCAGCTCAGAATGATAATAAGTATAACAGAAAATGAATTCCATATCAAAATACTGATTGATTAATAGCATATTTAAAACTGGAAAACAAGGAAAAAGTCAATGTGGTACCCTACAAAATGATTTCAAGTTTATAGCAAAAATTAAATTGTAAAGTACTTTAGTTAACATTTCTTTGTGTACAGAGTAAAACATACACATTTATGAACATACAAAAATGGCTTTTATAATTATAGTTGTTTTAATGGGTGCGATCCCAGTCCTAGATAAAGACGCATACAGAACTACAGTGATGCTAAAAGAACTAGGTTTATGAAAGATAAACTTCACAACCAAAACAATGGGGCTGGGGGAAAACTTACTTAAAGCTGACACTAAACAATTATCTGCTTTATATTTAAGTCAATGGCTGTTGTAAGGTTGTAAGCTTCAATAACTAGATAAAGACACATACAGAACTACAGTGTTGCTAAAAAGAACTAAGTTTATGAAAGATAAACTTCACAATCAAAACAATGGAGCTGGGGTCAAACTTACTTAAAGCTGACACTAAACAATTATCTGCTTTATATTTAAGTCAATGGCTGTTGTAAGGTTGGAAGCTTCAATAACAACCACCTGTAATACTTTAAAATGTAATTTAGTTTATAAAAGCTAAATTACTCAATTATACTTAGAAGAGGACATTCAAGTAATACTGGAGGGTGAACTGTCTGCAGCTACCTTCTCAGGAAAAAATATTTTTTCCTTTTTCTTTTTTGAATGCCAAACATAAATAACTGTTAGTCAAGTTAATGTCTGAGGCCGCTGAATACAATGACTGCTCAGATTTACTTAACTTATATGAAATAATTGTGTTTTAGGAGGTTGGCATGCAAGTTTTAAGTAAAGTTTATTTCATTTTCAGTGTTTAAAGAAGAATGCTATTTAAGCAATTTGGAAAACATTATGCATGATATTGAAATAATGGAGTAATTTGTTATATAGGGTATTTAGTGGGAATGTATCTATTAACAGTGAGATGAAATAATCTGAGTGACACACGTCCTCGTATGCATTATTAAAATATGTATTGATATAGCTTTCAAACATTCTTTAAAATCTATGACATATATAATGAGTAGGCAAAATGTATGACAAGTGATGGAACCACAGAAACAGAGGGGATCTTTAAGTAAAATATATTTATTCTTCACAAACTCTCACTAAAAGTTAGACATTTGCATACTAAATGACATTAGTAGTGTGCAAAGTTGCCTTTCCCCCAGAGTATAGAGTTTATTGAGAAGTAAAAGTTATGGCATGCTTCATTGTTTGGATTGGTGAGACATCTTTGGCTTTCTGTAGGAAGCAACTATCCATTTAACTGGAAACCAATTAAATTCTTAAATAAAAAAAAAGAAAAAAGAAAAAAAGAAAAGAGAGTTTTGAATAATATTCATTTAGGTATGGATTTTGTTAGTAGTTTCAGAGACTTTTTTCCCTTAAGGTCAATTAACCCCTACCCCCATGTACTAATTGGCTGACAGTAATGTGGATCAAGAGACCACTCGCCACACTTTATTTGATGCCAGCAGGTAGGATAATATTCCCATACTGTCATTTATTATTCAGGTAGGTGGATGGATGGGATTTATATGCCCATTCCGTACCTTTTATTTGGTGGTAGCAGGTGTGATATTTATATGTCTGTTCACCACAACTCCTATTCAGTAATATATCTCTTCCTTAAATGATTCCATGCCTTTCAGAGCATATTATCTCTACATTAGTTAATAATTAAAAACTAAATAGCACATTTCATACTGTGGAAGCAGAAATCAAGTGAACTATGCACTGGAATTGCTCATCACCAGACAAAAAAATGTGTGTTAGGCAGGGTAGAAAGTGACTGAAAAATACAACTAAAAATAACTTGAGATAAGAGAAAGCAGACATAGAAGTGTTCTGTTCTCATATATTGGCAAGAGCAGCTGATATACGCATAGCTAAAAAAGTCCCTATTCACATTTAATAAGGGCAAAGTTAATTTTCAAAAGTAAACGCAAACCTGAAAAAAAGAGAATCTCACAACAATGAGAAAAAATGTATTTAAACCCTTTATTTCTTGGGAATTCTTCACCTTAAGTCACAGGATTTAAAATAGTTGTTCAGAGCATACTGACCTAAGAACTTGTAGAAAAACAGGAGGAAAGTACCTCTGAACTGTCCAGGAAGGGCAATAGCATGTAGGCATCAGCGTTGGCTACAGAAAAGTGAAATACAAATACATACCTCTTGGTAATCCTGTAGTGCATAATAAACAACTGACAACCCTCTCACAACTACTTCATATGACAGATTTAATTATACCAAAATTACAGCCAGTACAATAGTAGATTCTAGCATTTGCAAAAGAATGTGCCTCAGAGCAGGCACAAGGTGCATAAATTATTATTTAAAGCAGAGAAAACGAGTCATTGAAATCTTCACCGAGAATGCTTTGTTCCCTCATGGTAAAAATGTCACCTAGAGGGAGTCAGAAATGCTGAGACACATTCCAAAACAGTTGCTCTCAGTGTAAGTCTGTCCTGATTCTGATAGACTTGCGTGACTTACTTCAGTGTAAAGCCTATATATGAACAGTTTTACTTATTTTAATGTTTTCCATCTTCTGGGTGCCATTTGAAAAATGGAGATCTCTGGTAGTCTAGTGTGACCCCTCATTTAATAAACGAATGGCTAAATATGAGCTTAGACATTGTGAAATCTCTAGAACCAGTAGATTCGGATAACGTTCTAAACAACAAGCATGAAATATGTGATAAAAAATAAAATCACATAAAGAGATTAAAATATTGAGAAGGAACTTCAAAAACAAGCTGTAATATGAAAAGGTTAGCTTGAGTATACAGTAATCCAAAGTAGACCACCTGGGAGACAATAGCCATAGAATATGTGCACTTTTAGTAGAGTCAGTTGATTGCAAATGAAAATCAGAAGGAGATCTCCAAAAACCTTGTGTATAAAATGCAGAAACACATTAAAGAAAACTGTATCCCTCAATAGACAGAGAGGTTGTTATAAATGGAAATTCATTGTATTTCCAAAACAATGAAGAGTACTACGCTATATGCAGAATACAAAATTAATAAAGCGTATAGCTGGCTGCCTGCATTCAAGGCAGCCATTCAAATAAACATAAATTATACTCAAGGCCATATCGCAAGCAAGGCATTATTTCATTACATGCACTGCACAGCCGTGTAAAGGATTTCTACTCAAAATACATTTCAGAATTAACCCTTTTGAAATTATAGTCTGAAATACAATTACATAACTCTCCATAATCAGCCACCACTGAGAATATAAATTATGATAATTAATAATGGAAAAGCTACTATATTTGTCTTGCTTACATTTTTTTTTTTTTGCTGGACAAGTCTGCACTTAAAACCTGAGAAGTAGCAAATCATATTACTTCATTGCTGTCTATTGAAGAATCAGACTTCCAAAGTCAGTAGCACAAAGAGTTGTCATTTGCAATCAAGTGTTTATATATATGAAGTATCTCACCTCTCACAAACTCTCTCTTTCAATTTTGGATTTTTTTTTGGAATATTTGGCAGCAAGGAAAATAACTGTGACCATATCTTTTCAGTCTATTTAAAAGTCAGCCCGCTTTAGGATATCTCATGATGAAATGAAAGCAAATGTATCTTAAGAACTGATGAAACCCTAAATGAAATCTTAGCAAAGAAAATCTTAAAAGTAATCTAAAATCATTTGGAGAGCAACAGTAGACAGCTCTGGAGCAGTGCAAGATTGTTTCCTCACACAGAATATGGGTGCACGACAGAGGAGGGTTTGAGTTAACACTATTAAGGACATTAAAAAAAACACAAATGCTTGTGGCTGACAAAATTATTCCTTTGAGACTGTAAATAATTAAATGATGGATTAACTAGTGTATGTAGCTTTTGCTTTACAGAGGGAAATGGGTAGACAATGCAAGACAATTGTCTCACAGCAATTGCCATAGTTTTGTGTTCTTTCTCAGATGTACACAAAATGGTTTTGTAAGGCTGCACAACTTTGGATGAGTCACAATGGAAATATTGTTAAAAAATGAGTTTAAATGTACTGCAGCTTTTTGCAAGTACTACTGGGTCCAACACCCTTAGAAAGCTATTGAGTTTTCATTATTAGACCCCAATTTTTCCTAATCCCCATTATATCTCCGTTTTTCTCTAATGACTTCATGACTATCTGTTGTTGGAAATAAAAGGATAACATCTGATGGAGGGGTGGTACAGGGGCTTTGTGACACTTTAACTGGCTGTGTGGGAGCTTAGGACATTTTAACAACTGCATGCCATATACCTGTTGGGTTCAGTTTTATGGGCCAATAAGTCTTGCTGCATGAGTCGCATATTAATTTTCTAGAAGACACTTCAACTTTTCTTTAGTCAGAGGGGTGATACAGCTTATTCTCTTATGTAACATTTTAAAGGCATGAAGCCCATTTTGGATGATGCACCACTCCACCACAGAAAACAGTTCATGCACACCCTGCATGTCAATAATGTAGAAAGTTCTAGTTTATCTGCTGACATGATTTTATGGTGTTTGAAGAACTGGAGACACCAGTGAAAACCCACATGGATACAGAGGCAACATGCAAACAGCAAACAGAATAAAATCAAACTGGAGAGTAAACAAGACAAGCAAACATCAAGCTGATATGACTAAATACTGCACCTGTACATTTATGGAAAATATTGTAGGCACTGTGGAAAACTGAATACCTTTGTAAAAATATCAAATTAAAGAATGTCAAAGCAGTTAAATAAAACTAAATGACATTTCTGTTACTGAAATTATGCAAACTGGGAAAAGCACACAAGCTTTCATTACTCCAGCTCAGAATGATAATAAGTATAACAGAAAATGAATTCCATATCAAAATACTGATTGATTAATAGCATATTTAAAACTGGAAAACAAGGAAAAAGTCAATGTGGTACCCTACAAAATGATTTCAAGTTTATAGCAAAAATTAAATTGTAAAGTACTTTAGTTAACATTTCTTTGTGTACAGAGTAAAACATACACATTTATGAACATACAAAAATGGCTTTTATAATTATAGTTGTTTTAATGGGTGCGATCCCAGTCCTAGATAAAGACGCATACAGAACTACAGTGTTGCTAAAAAGAACTAGGTTTATGAAAGATAAACTTCACAACCAAAACAATGGGGCTGGGGGAAAACTTACTTAAAGCTGACACTAAACAATTATCTGCTTTATATTTAAGTCAATGGCTGTTGTAAGGTTGTAAGCTTCAATAACTAGATAAAGACACATACAGAACTACAGTGTTGCTAAAAAGAACTAAGTTTATGAAAGATAAACTTCACAATCAAAACAATGGAGCTGGGGTCAAACTTACTTAAAGCTGACACTAAACAATTATCTGCTTTATATTTAAGTCAATGGCTGTTGTAAGGTTGGAAGCTTCAATAACAACCACCTGTAATACTTTAAAATGTAATTTAGTTTATAAAAGCTAAATTACTCAATTATACTTAGAAGAGGACATTCAAGTAATACTGGAGGGTGAACTGTCTGCAGCTACCTTCTCAGGAAAAAATATTTTTTCCTTTTTCTTTTTTGAATGCCAAACATAAATAACTGTTAGTCAAGTTAATGTCTGAGGCCGCTGAATACAATGACTGCTCAGATTTACTTAACTTATATGAAATAATTGTGTTTTAGGAGGTTGGCATGCAAGTTTTAAGTAAAGTTTATTTCATTTTCAGTGTTTAAAGAAGAATGCTATTTAAGCAATTTGGAAAACATTATGCATGATATTGAAATAATGGAGTAATTTGTTATATAGGGTATTTAGTGGGAATGTATCTATTAACAGTGAGATGAAATAATCTGAGTGACACACGTCCTCGTATGCATTATTAAAAATATGTATTGATATAGCTTTCAAACATTCTTTAAAATCTATGACATATATAATGAGTAGGCAAAATGTATGACAAGTGATGGAACCACAGAAACAGAGGGGATCTTTAAGTAAAATATATTTATTCTTCACAAACTCTCACTAAAAGTTAGACATTTGCATACTAAATGACATTAGTAGTGTGCAAAGTTGCCTTTCCCCCAGAGTATAGAGTTTATTGAGAAGTAAAAGTTATGGCATGCTTCATTGTTTGGATTGGTGAGACATCTTTGGCTTTCTGTAGGAAGCAACTATCCATTTAACTGGAAACCAATTAAATTCTTAAATAAAAAAAAAGAAAAAAGAAAAAAAGAAAAGAGAGTTTTGAATAATATTCATTTAGGTATGGATTTTGTTAGTAGTTTCAGAGACTTTTTTTCCCTTAAGGTCAATTAACCCCTACCCCCATGTACTAATTGGCTGACAGTAATGTGGATCAAGAGACCACTCGCCACACTTTATTTGATGCCAGCAGGTAGGATAATATTCCCATACTGTCATTTATTATTCAGGTAGGTGGATGGATGGGATTTATATGCCCATTCCGTACCTTTTATTTGGTGGTAGCAGGTGTGATATTTATATGTCTGTTCACCACAACTCCTATTCAGTAATATATCTCTTCCTTAAATGATTCCATGCCTTTCAGAGCATATTATCTCTACATTAGTTAATAATTAAAAACTAAATAGCACATTTCATACTGTGGAAGCAGAAATCAAGTGAACTATGCACTGGAATTGCTCATCACCAGACAAAAATGTGTGTTAGGCAGGGTAGAAAGTGACTGAAAAATACAACTAAAAATAACTTGAGATAAGAGAAAGCAGACATAGAAGTGTTCTGTTCTCATATATTGGCAAGAGCAGCTGATATACGCATAGCTAAAAAAGTCCCTATTCACATTTAATAAGGGCAAAGTTAATTTTCAAAAGTAAACGCAAACCTGAAAAAAAGAGAATCTCACAACAATGAGAAAAAATGTATTTAAACCCTTTATTTCTTGGGAATTCTTCACCTTAAGTCACAGGATTTAAAATAGTTGTTCAGAGCATACTGACCTAAGAACTTGTAGAAAAACAGGAGGAAAGTACCTCTGAACTGTCCAGGAAGGGCAATAGCATGTAGGCATCAGCGTTGGCTACAGAAAAGTGAAATACAAATACATACCTCTTGGTAATCCTGTAGTGCATAATAAACAACTGACAACCCTCTCACAACTACTTCATATGACAGATTTAATTATACCAAAATTACAGCCAGTACAATAGTAGATTCTAGCATTTGCAAAAGAATGTGCCTCAGAGCAGGCACAAGGTGCATAAATTATTATTTAAAGCAGAGAAAACGAGTCATTGAAATCTTCACCGAGAATGCTTTGTTCCCTCATGGTAAAAATGTCACCTAGAGGGAGTCAGAAATGCTGAGACACATTCCAAAACAGTTGCTCTCAGTGTAAGTCTGTCCTGATTCTGATAGACTTGCGTAACTTACTTCAGTGTAAAGCCTATATATGAACAGGTTTACACTGGGGGACGGATTCAAAAACACCTGCTCTCAGCCTTCTTTCAGTGTAAGCGGTCATTTACACTGAGAGCAAATATTTTGGAAAGGGGCATACTGAGTAGTGAAACTTGTCATATCTTACAATATTCTAACACCTCTGAAGGGAGTTATTCACAGGAAGTGCCATTATTCTAGTTATAATTATTAAAACTACAGCAAAGAAACAAATAACTTATTAACATAATCATATTTAAGAAAATGTTAAAAAAAATATTTGGCATAGCCTCTTCAACTACTTCTTCCAAGGCCAAGTCTTGAAAACACAGTTAACAAGAATTGTCACACTATTTTTAACATTTGTAAAGTAAATGGTTTACGGTAGGGATCTATACTGTCATAACAGTGTTGAATGTTGAACAACATCTCTGATCATGCACAATATCACTCCAGTTATGAGAAATGATCAATGTTTAATGAGAAGCAAATGAGGTTAGCAAAACTGTGAAGATATCTTTGAGAATCTTTAAACATAAATAATCTAACAGTCCCGACACTGCTTAATGAAAGAAAGGTAGTATGCGTAATATTACAACAATGAAATGCCTGAATTAAGTCTCACACAAATGAAACTACAGTTACTTCTTCATTTAGTTTAAGGTTTATGTTTTTTTTTTTTTTGTTAGGGAACAGTGATTTTTTTTCCTAGGAAAAAAAATCGCTGTTCTATGTGTTCGTTATTATGTGGTTTTGGACTTTTGGGTTTAATATTACATCGTTCGAACTTATACGAGTTTGACAATGTGAAATAGACCCGTTACACCATTATAACATATTTTGCAAGGGAGTAGATTGCCTTTGCACTCCACAGATGAAGAGAGGCTGTCCCCCTCACATGCCTGACATCTCTAGTCTTATCTTACCTTAACAAAGAAAACTTAAATCAAAATACAAATCACATATGCTATGAAAAATCATATCTCTAGCTATGGAAAACACAAACAACATGACTTTGTACTTAGGTGTTTCTGGGCATTCAAAATGCAAGACATGAGGGAAAAAAAAAGAAATGGACTTTAAACAGCCACTATGAAATAGCAGTAATCTTTTTCATGAGTGTTATAATGGAGTACAACACCCCTTTTGGTATGTACCTCACAAGACATCTATAACAACTGGAAAGGCCGCAGAAATACCTCACAAAGAGGATTACTGGCCTCAAACAGATGCCCTATGCAGACCATCTCAAAAAACTCCAGCTTTACTCCATCGCATATCACCTACTCAGAGGCGATCTCTGCCTAACATACAAAGCTATGTCAAACCCAGAGCTGTTGGACATGCTCCACTTAAAGAAATGCCAATCCCTCTGAGCTACACACTCTAGGGACCTAAACCTTGTCACCACAATAAACAGAACATGCTGGGAGGATAGATTCCTGTCCCAGAGACTTCCCATACTCTGGAACAAACACCTATCTATATCAAACAAAGCTCCTCATTAGCACTTTTCAAGAAAAATAAGAAGTTCACCCCGGGGATCACCTCTGTGGCTCTGCTCGACAGGGGCACAGGAAAAAAAAAATCTTGGGTGGTGAAAGCCAGGGTACCTTTTGGTTAGGCTTGTATAGACCCTAGGGCCGATATCCTAGTACCTACCTATGAACCTATTAGATGTGCTTGAGTTTTGAGAACTCTTGTTTTCCGCTCCATGCTCACACTGCCAATTCATTTCTGTACTTTCATTTTTTACTAACTTTGTGGTCTTTTCTTAGCTTCCTCAAGATTCTTTCTATACTCCTCTTGTTTCTTGTTTAACCATGTAAAGATCTCTTTACTTTGTTAACCTCCTTTCTGAACAGCATTACTCACCTTCTGCCTTATTTCGGGATCCTCCTTTTCTCATAACTGTTTATATGCTTTTCTGCTTCACCTGTAGACTATTTGTTCTAGCTCCCTTTCAGAAATTAAGATGCAAAACCAAAATATGTAAATGTCCAAAAAATCAACAGTGCTTCAAATATCTATATAAAAACTGTACTTTGAAATAAGCTGTTACACCATTACAACATAATTTGCAAGGGAGTAGATCGCCTTTGCGCTCCCCAGATGAAGAGAGGCTGTCCCCCACACATGCCTGCTTTTCATATACGCTATGAGCAAAAGTGTTGTACTTAGACTAAAAGGAATATGCCTATGATTACAGCATCACATTTCAGATATATATAGATATATATATATATATATATATATATATATATATATATATATATATATATATATACTTTATATATATATATACTTTTTTTTTCATCATATTCATATACTCTGCTATTCCTGAGGACTTTATTTAAGTTCCTTTGAATTTCAAGAGGTACCTGTTTGTTCTCTGTTATTATTCCAGTCCTAGAAAGTTCCCACAGCTGAATGCTGACTACTTTTCCATGGATTTACACTTTTCTTTCACTCATGGCGAATCAGACTACTTCACGGCCTCCTCTTCCTTACAAAGTACTATGATGGGTACTTTACCCTTCCTTGCATCCTCCTGTACTACCTGAAGGAATTCTCTTTGGTCTACTATCTCCACTATTACATTATCTATCCTCAATATGGATTCAGGGCTTCACAAGTCTGCTTCTGGGAGTTTAAATTTCCCCATCACTACATAGGTTCATAGGTTCATAGGTTCATACTAGGCTATCTGCCCGAGGGCATTTACAAGCCTAGCCCATCGTTTTGTGGCTTACGCCACCCCTTTAGTATGGGGAACTATACCCATTATTTTGCTGTGCCTCTGTCGAGCAGTGACACTGAGGTTATCCCTGGGGTATATCTGTGATCTCCCATCCATTGGTCAAGATTTCTCTTGAACAAGGCCAGCGAGGTGCTCTGCCTCACATGTACCGGGATTTTGTTCCACAGCATAGGGAGTCTTTGGGTGATGAATCTATCCCTCCAGCATGTCCTATTAATAGCCGTGTCAAGGTTTAAGTCTCCCGCCCTTGTGGCTCTGATGGATCTAGATTTTTGAGGTGAAGCATATTCATCAAATCTGGGTTTGACATGGCCTTGTATGTTAGGCAAAGGTCACCTCTGAGCAAGCGGTAGCGACTGAATAGAGCTGGAGTTCTTTCAGTCGGGCAGCATAGGACAGATTTTGAGACCCTTTATCCTTTTGGTGAGGAACTTTTGTGGCCTCTCCAGCTGCTGCAAGTGTCGGGTCAGATACATTCCGAATGGGGCATTGTACTCAATCATTGGTCTGATGAGTGATGAGTAAAGGGAGACTATGACCTCCCTTGATCTAGATGAGAATCCCTTCATGATAAGGTGGGCAATGTAGAAGGTCTTCCTAACTACTTTAGCTACATGGGTGTCGAATGACAGACTGCTATCAACCTGGGTCCCCAGGTCCCTGATAACTTCTTCTGTGCTCAGTGGATTGCCACCTATTTGGTAGCTAGGGGTAACCTTGTTTTTCCCGAAGGGTATGACTATGCATTTTTTGGCATTTAACTTTAGGCCGTGGCTCTGGCACCAGTTATCCGTTTCTGTGAGACCCTTCTGAAGGATATCTGTATCAGATGTGTTTTCTACTATGGCCCAGTTTGCAGTCATCTGCAAACTTTGTCAGCCATAACCCTCCTGTGTTTGCTTGTACTTGGAAAAGTAGATGCCAAACAAGAGTGGGCCCAGGACTGAGCCCTGTGGGACACCACTTGTGACAGGCTTTGAGTCTGACATGGCGCCAGCAACTCTGACCCTGTGGGTTCTGTCACTCAGCCAGTTTGCAACCCATCTTGTGATGTATGGGTTGACATTTAAGCTGATGAGTTTTTCAATGATACCCGAGTGGGGTATTGTATCGAAGGCCTTAGCCAGATCGAGGTAGGCTGTATGGACTGCCTTTCCCTCATCAATGGCTTTGGTGACTGTTTCGAAAAAGTCAACCAAGTTTAAAAGGCATGATCTGCCTTTGACAAAGCCAAACTGGGTTGGATCCAAAGTCTGCAAATTCCCTATGTCTTTATTTATGAGGTCCAACTATAGTTTTCCTGCCGCCAAGACCTTATTTATCCCTTTGACTGTTCAAGCTCTCTCTTTTCACATCTATTGCACCTGACAACAAGGTCTTTCAGTTTCTGTATAGTTCAGCTGTGGGTTGCTAATTTCTGATGGTCTTCAATATTCCTTTCCTCCCTGCTCATCTTCAGTGTTGCCATATACCACACAGCTTATGCTATGCCTAATACAGACTGCTATCTCTGAACTAATCTAGCCCATTCTGCCTCTCCTCATCTCTTAAAGCTTTCCATAACCTACAGACGTTCATAATTTGCTGAGGTTACTCTCACCCCTACTAGTCTGCTTGCAATACTTGCGTTGTTGACTGAAGTGTTCTGAAATTCGATGGGTTATTTAGCAAGACTCTCCATTTCTTTCTGCCAGCCTAAACTGTCCTTTATTCTGCTTCCTTTCCATGTTTAATCATTTTAAACTTCTAACTTGTATCCTGCAGCTCCAGCCATTTTTCTCATCTGTATCCTCCCGTTATATTTTCTGCCTTCCCTGACGATTCCTAAACCTTCCTATTTATTTGTGTCTTTATTGAACCTTTTTGTAGAACAGTATAAAGGTTTAGACATTCTGATATACCATAGCATTTGAGATTGCAGCATGGCTGTCCCACACACAGTGTGGTAAAAATCTGTTGCTGACAAAGTTTGTCTCTCTCTCCCACATGCCACATCTAGCAAACACGAGTTCAAAGCCACCTTCATGGCAAACGTTACATCCATTTTATGCTTCTTTCCCTTGCTGTGTTAACATCTGTCAGTGTTTATACTTTGTACTCTCTTGCTGAATAAAACTGTTAATCAGTACTAAACTAAACTTCTTCTACATCTTCTGTAATGTTTCCAGCCAGTAAGAAAACCAGTGACAGTACCACCCTTCTGTGGCATCCCAATTTTAACTAGCCTTTCATCAGAATCCCCTACAACTATTTACCTTCTCTACCAGCAACTTTTCAACATTTCTTGGGTAGAGATGATTGACTACACTAGTGTTTTTATTAGCCACCACCAGGTTACCCTTACATACAATCCACATTCTGTCTTTAGATATCAGATCCCATAACCACAAAACTCGCATTCCTATCAAGAATCACCTTACTGTCATAACCTTCTTCCCATATAAAAGTATGTGTGTGTCCTCATAGGTTTTCAGCAGCTCTATTTATATTTATTTGACCATGCATGTATACAGACATCCCTGCATACAGTATGTTTAAATGGATCACTAAACAGGAGAACCCCAACAGCACAATTGAAGATAAAATGAATAACACTCAACCCTAGTTACAACAACAGGATACTTGAGTAAACTGCAAACATATTTAAAAACAAGCACTTCCACTGAATGGAATGGTTCCTTAGAATATACATATAGTAAATGTATTTGCAAGATTTTTCTTGATATGCATAATTAGAAATCTAAGTACCAGTTCTGGACACTTCAAAACATTTGTGAGAGCAATCTGTAGAAGTTCATGGAAGTCAATGAATATAGCAGAGACAAGTATATGCTAATCCATAGTCTATATACCACAATAAGCACTTGTTTTTGCCTCAAAGCTGTGATTTCTGAGACAATGAGCATTGCATTCTAAAGGTAAATAATATAACTTGTTCAGGACATCAGTCTAAACAGTTTCTTGGTAAGCAACATGGTTACAAATGGAATATATTGTGAATGAAATTTTACATAGTTCTTAATCTCACTATAAATATAGTTTTGAGTACATAAGTGGATGATTGTTTCATGAAATATCTAACATTTAAAAGAGTGAATAAAAAACAATAAATGTTTTAGAGTGAATTAAAAATGATCAAAAACTGCATAGATGAAAAGTAATGTTTATGCTCCTCCTCCACTCATCGAATCTGTTAATTGTATATACCAACTCTGAGACTGTACAACAATGGGGTATGGGCAAATTCTCTTACCCCACTGCACTGTGATCTCATACAAAAAGCTACCTGCAAAAACTTAATAGCGAAGAACATTCTCTCATATCAGCATTTTTTTTAACTATCACTAAAAAGAGTTGCTCATTTAACTTTGCACTTTTGGATTACAACCAAGTAAATATATACCATTTGATCACTTTTACATGCTAACTATTAACAGCACTAGGGCCAGATTTTTTAAAAATAATTAATTTGCTTTGCAATGCCTAGCTTATTTTTTTTTTATTTCCCCAGAGAAAAATATTACCTTTATTTATTTATATTATATTATATTTGATAACTGGCTGAGTGACCTTCTCCAGTGATCCTTGTCAGTCATGGCCCAGGTACAATAGGTAGAGAATAAAGAGGTATACAGCTTCATTAATACAAAATGCAGTATATAAAATAAAAACGGCAGGTAACAGCCTTAAAGCTGTACAGGTGTCACATATGAGTGTACAACAGGATAAGTAGGTAGACAGGGGACAAATAGCATAAACTAAAGTGCTGACATCAAAGCATATTTACATTATTTTCAATATATGCAAGTATTCAACAGAAAAAAATCATATGGTACTTGTGCATTTGATAAATGTTAAACTGGTTAATTTTATATTGGTAAAGTTTGGAGATAATAAAGGCTTAACTAGTATCATGGAAACACTTGCACCCAGCTTCTTAGAAAAGGAAGTCTTTAAGAATTTTCTTGAATGCAGCCATTTTTTATTACTTTTAACTTCAACTGGTAGCTTTGTCCAAAATGCAGGGCCTAGTCTGCAGAAAGACTTTTCACCAATGACCAATTTATAGTGTGGTGTGGCAAGGGTAATATAAAAAATTGCATGCATACATATAGAAGCCTTTACAACTCTAAAAGAGAGCACAGTTACTGATGTACTGATGCAGAACAATTAAAGTATGTAGATATTTAGTATAGGTTCACAGTTGTTTACTAGGCTAATGACCATGGAGCCTTTTTAAGCCTAGCCATGCATCCCAAATCTCTGACAAGTTCTGCTACCATTGATAAGTATAAGCAGGGGCTTGGGAGATGAATGATTCACAAGCAGGGGCCTGGGTGATAAACCATATACATGCTGCCTGTGTCCATTAGAAAAACAGGTGCCAAATCAGGGATACATTTCCTGTTCCCCATCCAATTGTCCAAGTTACGCTTGAATCGGGTTAGGGAGGAACACTGCTTCACATGGATGTCGAGCCTATTGCAGAGATGTGGTAGTCTCTGGGATACATATCTGTCTCTCCAGCAAGCCCTATTTATATCAAAGGCAAGTTTTAAGTCTTTAGAATGGGTCATTTTGTTACTGCTTGTTTTGAGGATATGCAGAAGGTCCTTCAAGGGTTGGGCATGATGATGCCTTGTATGCCAAGCATAGATCTCCCCTCAAGAGCCTGTAGGAGACAGGGAACAGGGGTAGGGCTTTGTGGCAGTCTGGAACAGGACATGTTACTTATACCCTGTATTCATTTATTGGGGAACCTCTGTGGATATTCCAATTGTTGGACATGCCTTTTTAGGTAGATACACAATGACAGGTATGATGAATGCTGAATACAGTGAAACGATTACCTTCTTGCACCTAGATGATATGCCTTTGTTTATAAGTTGCATAACATAGAATCATTTCCTCACTAATGCAGACACATGATGGTCAAAGTCTAAATTACTGTCTGTGTGTCACCTGACTATTGTGTCGACACTAAGGGATGTGTTGTCAATATGGCAGTTACCAGGGGTGGATGACATTCATGAAGGATACTATTATGCACTTCTTGGCATTTAGTTTTACTCCATGGCTCTGACACAAGTTATTTGCCTGTGTCAGTCCTTCCTGGGAACATTAATTTCATTGGGGGATTCTATGACTGCTCCTAATTTGCAATCATCTGCAAATTTAGTCAGCTAGAGGTCCTTGAAATTAGACTTGATTTCAGAGAAGTAAATTCTACAAAGAAGCGGTCCCATGACTGATCCATGAGGGATTCTGCTTGTGACCAGCTTCTTTCTAGAGGTGAGTCCCCAATGCTAACTTGCCATTTGTGAGTTACCTGGCTATCCACTGGGTGACATAAGGGTTTATACTTAATATTTTGAGTTTGTCAACAATGCCTGAGTGGGGTATTGTTTCAAATGCCTTGGCCAGGTCAAGTTATGTAGTGTAAACTGTTTTGCCATCATCCATTGCTTTGTTGATCTTTTCATCCAGGTTGAGTAGGCATGACCTTTCCTTGATGAAACCAAATTGGTTTGGGTCCACTGTTTGGAGGTTTCATATGTCATTACTGATCATTTCTATGATAATTTTTTACATGACTTTGCATAGGAGACTAGTGAGACTTATGGGTCTGTAGTTCCCAGTCGGTAGATGGCTCACCTTTGTGCAGAGGGATGACTGTTGCTGTTCTGTACTCATGAGGCATGAAGCCTGTTTGGAGGCTACAGTTAAACAGCAATTCCAAAAGGCCTGATAGGTCATGTTTCATGCTGTTTGGAACACATCCTGGAATAGTGTCTGGGCTCATCGATGCAATGTTCTTGGCCTTAGAGAGAACATTGAGGACCAGTTCCCTAGTGATTGTAGAGAAAGTTATAGCTGGTGTTTCCTGAGGGAAGGTGGAGGGAGAGACAGGTGTTAAGTTAGTGCTGAATTTGTCTGCCAGTAGGTTTGCCATATCTTCTGGCTCAGTATAGCTGGGTCCATTAACAGTGAACTCTGCACACATTTGTGTATTACCTTTGAGGTTTGAGGCATAGCTAAATAATGCTTGTGGTTGTCCTTGGACTGGGATGCCAAATGTATCTCAGATTTGGCTTTGGTAGACTTTATTTGTCTCTGAGTTGTTTGGCGTGATGAGAGTGCTTTTATCTTGCTGGGTGCTAAGCCTTTTAATTTTCTTCCTCCTCTTATACATCCTATTGATGTTGTGATTCCACCTGGATGGCTTGTGTTTTGAGTTAGTTCTGTACTTCCTATTGGTGGGTACAGCTTCATCTATGCGGCTATTAACATGCTTGTATATGTTTTTTGAGTACAGTTCCATTCATATACTAAGAAAACAGGTTTTAACACACTTTACTAGCATATAGTTTAGAGTACCGAAGCAAGTAACAAAAAATTAAAGGATTTGTCCAAGTCAGCAAAGAAGGTAACTATCCAAACTGATTTTTCCTAGATGGTCATTTAAAGGTCTTTGCAGTATCACACTATAAAATGCATATTATCTGCAATTATATGCAATGAATACAGCCCACAGATCAAAGTGTATGTATATGTGTATGTGTGTATTAATATGTGCCAGAATGGGGTAACCGCTTATCAGTTAGTTGTGCAAACACATGTTTGTTTGATATATGTTATTTCAATGGTAAAACAATGTTTCTTTACAGAAAGATGGTGAGAAAAGTCAGAAGCAAGTAACACAATTGTTCCATCACACCCTTTAAATGTGTCAAACCTAAAGTAATGTTTCAGTGTTGATCTGGGAATGCTTCCATTAAGAGTTTTAACACTTAGATTATGCTTCAATATACCCTTTGGGATTCATATTGTAGACTGCTATAAAATAATTCTGGAGTATTAAGAAAAGGTAATCAATTGTAGCCTTTTGCAAGCCATAGTGGAACTCCTAGGAATATCAGCAATTACTGTTATAAATCACATAATTTGAACTGAGAAAAGCATATTTCACTTAGAAGAGAATAAAAAAATCATAGTCTCTTCATCCACTTATGCTGTTCGAGCACTATAATCTTGGATATGAGACTGAAAGACAGCTTTCTTGACAATAAACTAAAGTCCTGACAAATTATACATTGAAACAGCTACAGACATCAAAATAAATAACCAAGGTAAAGTTTATTTCCTTTTTTTTTTTAAGAATATGTTTTCTGTTGAAAAAAAAAAATTCCCTGTTGTGAAACTGTAGCTCCTGCAGGGCAAATTCCCTCACACAGAGCAGTTTGCCAGTTAACGTGCATCGCTAGAGATGCAATTCACACCTTCTGCAAAACAATGCAATGTGTGATGTTCGAGGTATGAAAAGTTTAACACTTCAGTAAAGGAACATGCAGTCTGAAAAACATAATGAGCTATTCTGGAGATCAGCGTCATTGGCATTTTCCTCTCCCACTCAGGATTGTGGGAAATGAGCCCTTTATCTAACGATTCCACATCCACACAACTCCCAAGACAACCTACAAAGACAAACTCACGTAGACAAATCTCACAGCTACCAGCCAATACTAATGAAGTCTACAATAGCAAGATTAAAGTTTAGTTAAGCTATTCAAATTTTGTTTTAAAATCTGTTGACACCATAAGCATTTTAAACTCTATTTCTAAGCTGAACAGTTTTCTGAACATTACAAGTCATTACACTAACCTTCAAAACCATGACAAAATAGTTATCAACTTTATTGTAGAGATACATGTACTCCTTTCAGAACCAAATATACTTAGTGAAAGGATTCTCTCTTTTTACAAGTAAGATTTGGTAATTTATTAGTGAAGATAACAATATCTGACAACATCCCACTGTTGTAGTACTATATCTTTTGACAGCAAATATAAAAGGTAAAAACCTGAACATTAACCAAAGGCGGCAGCAAACAAAGTTTCCTAGTGTCCTTTGGCTGCATTTCGTGGAGTCCCTCTCCTTGACAGCTCAACATTACACCATCCCATAACGTACATCCCATCTGGTCTGATATATAATATAGTCACCAGGAAAACTGCATCCATGACTACTGTCAGCATTTGTTGCCGCATTTTCTGGGGATAGAAAGTCATATTCCAATGGAGTAGTGTGTGCATGTGTGTGTGTGTGTGTGTGTGTGTTTGTGTGTGGGTGGCATGTGTGCACGTCAGTGAACAAGTGAGCCATGGAGGTAAAAATCTATAATTTTCTGTATTCCTTCTGTACATTTCTGTAGTATGACATGTCCTTGCACTTAAACAGAAATCTATGCATCTTAGCAATTCCATACATCCTTTTTATCTCCATTAAGTATTTTTTGGCTGATATATCTTGCTGTACTGAGATTTTCAAACTGCGGCAATTCCATATCATTATACCCGTTATATTAATTACTCCACACAGCTGACACTTCACATTAAGGATGGGAGAAATCTTAACATATGTAATCCTTCCACAGTACCACAAACAGTATACTCTAAGAGAGATTTCTTAAGCGGTATTATACAGATGGGTTTGTAGGAGAGAATTATTTCAGATATTATGGTTCTGATATGTCTGTACAAGTAAAGATAGAACATTTAGATACTTTATACTAATAAAAACATTGTCAGGCAGTGCTGGTCATGTGATACTGAGAGAGAATATAGTTCCACAGAGAAAGAAAGCACACAGATGGGAGATGGGAAAGTATGCATGATACTGACAGACATCCAGTATAAGGGGTCTTGTTAAATGAAAAGTATGCATGATACTGACAGACATCCAGTATAAGGGGTCTTGTTAAATGAAAAGTATGCATCATACTGACAGACATCCAGTATAAGGGGTCTTGTTAAATGAAAAGTATGCATGATACTGACAGACATTCAGTATAAGGGGTCTTGTTAAATGAAAAGTATGCATGATACTGACAGACATTCAGTATAAGGGGTCTTGTTAAATGAAAAGTATACATGATACTGACAGACATCCAGTATAAGGGGTCTTGTTAAATGAAAAGTATGCATGATACTGACAGACATCCAGTATAAGGGGTCTTGTTAAATGAAAAGTATGCATGATACTGACAGACATCCAGTATAAGGGCTCTTGTTAAATGAAAAGTATGCATGATACTGACACACATCCAGTATAAGGGATCTTGTTAAATGAAAAGTATGCATGATACTGACAGACATCCAGTATAAGGGGTCTTGTTAAATGAAAAGTATGCATGATACTGACAGACATCCAGTATAAGGGGTCTTGTTAAATGAAAAGTATGCATGATACTGACAGACATCCAGTATAAGGGGTCTTGTTAAATGAAAAGTATGCATGATACTGACAGACATCCAGTATAAGGGTCTTGTTAAATGAAAAGTATGCATGATACTGACAGACATCCAGTATAAGGGTCTTGTTAAATGAAAAGTATGCATGATACTGACAGACATCCAGTATAAGGGGTCTTGTTAAATGAAAAGTATGCATGATACTGACAGACATCCAGTATAAGGGGTCTTGTTAAATGAAAAGTATGCATGATACTGACAGACATCCAGTATAAGGGGTCTTGTTAAATGAAAAGTATGCATGATACTGACAGACATCCAGTATAAGGGTCTTGTTAAATGAAAAGTATGCATGATACTGACAGACATCCAGTATAAGGGGTCTTGTTAAATGAAAAGTATGCATGATACTGACAGACATCCAGTATAAGGGGTCTTGTTAAATGAAAAGTATGCATGATACTGACAGACATCCAGTATAAGGGGTCTTGTTAAATGAAAAGTATGCATGATACTGACAGACATCCAGTATAAGGGTCTTGTTAAATGAAAAGTATGCATGATACTGACAGACATCCAGTATAAGGGGTCTTGTTAAATGAAAAGTATGCATGATACTGACAGACATCCAGTATAAGGGGTCTTGTTAAATGAAAAGTATGCATCATACTGACAGACATCCAGTATAAGGGGTCTTGTTAAATGAAAAGTATGCATGATACTGACAGACATCCAGTATAAGGGTCTTGTTAAATGAAAAGTATGCATCATACTGACAGACATCCAGTATAAGGGGTCTTGTTAAATGAAAAGTATGCATGATACTGACAGACATCCAGTATAAGGGGTCTTGTTAAATGAAAAGTATGCATGATACTGACAGACATCCAGTATAAGGGGTCTTGTTAAATGAAAAGTATGCATGATACTGACAGACATTCAGTATAAGGGGTCTTGTTAAATGAAAAGTATGCATGATACTGACAGACATTCAGTATAAGAGGTCTTGTTAAATGAAAAGTATGCATGATACTGACAGACATTCAGTATAAGGGGTCTTGTTAAATGAAAAGTATGCATGATACTGACAGACATTCAGTATAAGGGGTCTTGTTAAATGAAAAGTATGCATGATACTGACAGACATCCAGTATAAGGGGTCTTGTTAAATGAAAAGTATGCATGATACTGACAGACATCCAGTATAAGGGGTCTTGTTAAATGAAAAGTATGCATGATACTGACAGACATTCAGTATAAGGGGTCTTGTTAAATGAAAAGTATGCATGATACTGACAGACATTCAGTATAAGAGGTCTTGTTAAATGAAAAGATAAAAGAAGTATTGGAGAGTATTCGAAAACATCCATATAGTCTTACAGCTAACAGTTTTTCTGATTCCTGTATTTCTTGTGTATAAAAGTAGTCAGAATCTCAGTAGTTTATATTTGCTTAATAGCATTATTCAATATGGTGGTATACACTGCTCAGGAATAAATCAGCTTGTTGCAACCAACCTTGGAATCTAGAAGACTTCTTTCCATTAACAGATATAGTTGGATCTTCTGAAATACTATTATTAAATACTACTGAGCAAAAAAAATCCCATCCTAGCAAATATATAATGGTCTGTTGAGATGAAAAGTCATTTTACAGCTATGAAAGGTTCATCCATCTACTATCCGTCATCATTTGTCAAGAGCACTACATTATGTAATCAGCCTGTTCAGCACCGTGCAGAGGCAAAATTACAAGATGGCAAGAGACAAAACACATTTCACATAATGAGTCCATAAAGTGCCATCTTAATTTGTATGGTTACAACAAAATGATAAACATAAAGGGTCATTTCTTTCTGGAGCTTTACATATGAGTGTCTTAGTTTCATATCCAAGTGCTTTCCATGAATGAATATCTGCAAGTTAATGCCTACAAAAAGATAAGGAAGGGATCAAAGTAAATAATTTAACAGCAAAGAAAAATATGGTAGCAGTTGTACGAAGTATAGCTCCAGACCACATAAAATAAACCAAGAACTTTAATATTCGGTAAGCGCTTTCACCACTATCCATGGCTTCCCTCAGACCATATACAAATGTAAAAACACACACAAAGAGGTTTTTAAGCTGTTCTTGTACACCTCATTAACCAGAATGACCATTCCCAGTCAATCAGGTTGCTGTAGTCACACCCTCTTTTAAAACATCAGTCCCTTCTTCTATATTACATAGCGCTACTTTTAAAATACAATTTTATATCACATTAAAAATCTAGTCCAGCAATCAAAGCATTCAAAGCATTCATAGGCATCTACAAGCATTTCATAATTAGAAGCAGCATATCAAATGGTATATATTATGCTAAGCATCATTATGTGAACAACAATGATACTAAAGTGTCTATTCATTACATATGCTTTGCTAAGTTCATATTGCACTATATTATCTGCTTTGCTTCAGATATGTACTGTTACTTAAAAAATTATTACACTAGCATAGCTAGGTCTGACCTTCCATATATTCCTATTACTTCTAACAGTATAAATAAAGCTGCATTTTAAAATGCAAACAAGTTACCCATGCCATGTGTTTAGATTCCATTTTAAAAATCCAACTTCTTCCCATCACATTTTCAACTATTAAACTTATCTAGCAAGTGTAATCCAATTAAGATATACTTATATTGCACCCCCATTATGTTTTCCATTTCCAAAAGTTAGAAATGTTAAAAATGAGAAAGATGTGCTCGTTGTCATTGCAGCACCTTCGCACATATGCAATGACGTCATCACACTCAGCAAATGCTCCGTTTTACTTCCTCCCACTTTCTTCAGTCACTATAATAGACAACCAGGTATTATAAAATATATATCATTGCTAGATAGTTTAAATTACACCAAGTCACAAATCCATATGCATAAACAGTTCCAGTCTAGGGAAATTTATGCTTTTCCCATAGAATCAAATCATACTGTTGCATTTCTGTATTTCATATGTCAGTCAGGTATATGTGAATACACGCACCAGACACATTATATGCATACATCCAGTCACAGTTTTATACAAATGTAATAATAATACTGTTAGAAGTAATAGGAATATATGGAAGGTCAGACCTAGCTATGCTATTGTAATAATTTTTAAGTAATAGTACATATCTGAAGCAAAGCAGATAACATAGTGCAATATGAACTTAGCAAAGCATATATAATGAAGAGACTTTAGTATCATTGTTGTTCACATAATGATGCTTAGCATAATATATAGCATTTGATATGCTGCTGATAGAAGCAATGCTTTGAAAGATTTCTAAATATGAAATGCTTGTAGTTGTCTGTGAATGCTTTGACTACTGAACTAGATTTTTAACGTGATATAAAAATTGTATTTTAAAAGTAGCACTATGTAATATAGATGAAGGGAATGATGTTTTAAAAGAGGGTGTGACTACAGCAACGTGATTGACTGGGAATGGTCGTTCAGGTTAATGAGGTATACAGGAACAGCTTAAAAACCTCTTTGTGTGTGTTTTTGCATTTGTATATGGTCTGAAGAAGCCATGGATAGTGGTGAAAGTGCTTCCCGAATATTAAAGTTCTTGGTTTATTTTATGTGTTCTGGAGCTATACTTCGTACAACTGTTACCATATTTTTCTTTGCTGTTACTTGAACCTGTTTGCTGGGACAGTTTACTTTACCAGCTGGTTGTTTGCCTGTTTTTTGTTAAATAATTTAATTTAAACTGTACTTACACTTTGGTTATTTTTATGCCTTACATTCTGTGAATAAAACAAGCTTAAAGTTATGCACAAGGTGTATGTAGTGTTTTCATATGCTTGAAAAAGAATTCTCAAAAAACAAGTATTAAAATCCCTTCTATGTCAGTCAGTCATAATTAATCTAAGCTTTTAACAGGCATTTGACAAAGTTTGCAAGGTATACAAACATACAACCTGTGAGTGGAAACAGGTAATTTCTGCTGTTGCTGCCTGACTTCTGAATTCACAATTTCCTCATTTCCATGTTTACATATTCTGATTCCTGATGATGGTACAAACTCTTTGTCATATCATAGTAGTCAGCTTTGTTTATGGACTTCCCTAATGGGTACTACTGAGGCTGAAAGAGATTTCTAAGCTACACAGCAATATCTGCCTGTACTGGTGGTCTTTATTTGTACAAACTACAGCCAATATTCTCTGAAAATGTGTTGTAACATGCTGGACAAGCTGCATTCTTGGATGATATTCAGTGTAAGCAAAAATGCCGCTATGGAACTTAAAGCATTAAATTATTGTTAAGATACAGAACCAATTTCACCTTCTGGGATGAGAAACACAAATGCTGGCTGCATATATACCTTT
The DNA here is from genome assembly GCF_019279795.1 of Protopterus annectens. Lineage (NCBI taxonomy): Eukaryota > Metazoa > Chordata > Ceratodontiformes > Protopteridae > Protopterus > Protopterus annectens. The sequence continues at coordinate 116,800,213 of NC_056743.1, forward strand.
TGTGTGCTATAATTAAAGCATGGTGCTATGATTTTTGGCCTCCAAATTTGCCTTGCTCCACTTAAATTTAATTAAAATTTTTTTAAATGTAATTATTTTCTTTTGAGTTTCCTCATAAAAATATACATGCTCACGGGCATATCCATTAAATTACTGAAGGAATTTTTGTAAAGGCTTATTTATCACTAAATATATAGTGTTTATTATCAAAAGACCTTCTATTTCAAAAAAGAGAGTGCTCCTCTTTGGGGTTCAATACTGTGATTTTTAAAGGCCATTGCTATGATATTTAATATTCATTTGATGTACCTTAAGCATATATATATATATATATATATATACCTTATATGAATTTAATACTCCATCTATTTCAGTAATACATTACTAGGTCAGGTTTTATAAGCACACAGTACAAAGGAAGAATTCATGAATTCTGTGTTTTTAGGTGAAGCCATTTGAAAAAGTATTAAAATCATGACAGTGCATTACTTAAACTAGCTAAATAGTAGTTATCAGCAAGAACTTAGCTTTTAATTCAGGGAGAGACTGACATTTTAATGCAGAGTTTCTTACTGTTTGACAGAAGCAGAATTCCCATCATGTTTGGTAGAAATGTAATAACGTACATATTGTGTTGTAGTTCTTAAAATGATATACAGCATACCATTTGCAGAGCATGCAGCAATGCCCTACACTTCCTAATTTGCATATTGCACTCAAAGTATGCTGGGACTGAAGGTATGAGACCTTTTGCCTGGTACTTTCTCATATAAAGTACTTGTTTCTAAGGTACTGTATGATACTACTATTCCTGCTTCACATTTGGCATTTCTATTTTCAGATTATATCTCTGCATATATTCAGTGCACATGCTGTCATGCATCAGGGCTACTACTCATGCAGGACCTTTTAAATACTGTGAAACTTCATTCACAATTTACTTTATGCTCCCAAACATGCTGTGGAAATTGTGAAGTTTGATTTTTACATATGCAACTGTTAAACAACATATACGAAAAAGAAAATGAAATTTGGCACATGACATGCAGACAATGAAATTCACTGAGATTCTGTTCACTGCAATTTAGTTATTTCAAATAAAGTCTAGTCCTTGTTCACCATTGATTGTTAAGCCTACATCTCGTACTGGCCCATTTATTTCTCCATTATGCAGCCTTGAATACTGGTAGAATGAAAAACATACTGGCCAAAGACCAAACTGCTTTAATAGTTGAGTGCTTTTGTTTCACAACCACAATGCAACTTAATCCATTCCATTCTTCTATGATTTTGGAATGAAAGCACTCAATTAGAGCAGTTTGTTCCTTTTCCAGATTACTCTTTGTTTTGTTGCACATGCTGAGTTGGAGTTTCTTTCATATTATACTGGTAGAATGAGAACTGGATCATGGCAGTCTTCCAACTGGATTTAGATATTTTCGCTAATTTGCTGCATCACCTTGGTTAGCCAGACAATGTGATACAATGTTCACTATGCTGACCCAGCGCACATCTGCTCACATGCGCGACATTCAGATTAATTACTGTGTTCTCCATGGTGGTTTGGATATTCTAGAGTTGCTTTTGCAGGAGCTTGACTTCTGAGATTTCCTATAGACAGCACTCCTGCAGTGGCACTCGGTTAAATTTTTCTACCAGAGATAGGTGTACCAGCTAGTTCTTCCAATAGCTAGACCACTATCAAACTCAAGTGGTATGCTGCATAATCAAGACTAAAACATGTATGCCATGACACTAGCTTCTGCATTAACATATATTGTATATTCTACATTGCAATACACAATTTTATTCTTAATCAACAGTCTGACACCATCCACCGGAAAAGGCCAGCTTCAAAGTCAGCATACACCACCACTAACTCCACCTAGTTTATATTCTGCAATCCACACATTTATCTCAGTGTTGTCTGTAGTAAGCACATCTTTAGGTACAAAATTATTTCACAAGGCTGAATAGATATGTGAAATCTAAGCTTCAATGTAGAATATAACTATGCAGTTTCACAATCTCCATGCATGAATATTAACTCAAAAAAGTGCATTTTACTGTTGCATTTTACCCATTCATTGTGGACCAGGATACTACTGTGTTTAAAGGGACCATGTACTCTAATGATCCTCAGGCCTAAACCATCAAAAATCTGAAATAGGACAGACAGCCTAGTAAGGCCAACAATAGATCATAGGATGTCAGTGGCCTTGAAGGTGGATGAAGCATGCAGAAAGATAGATTTCCAGTCATCTTGAACTCTCCTAACTACTGAACAAGATCTTGGCTGTCCAAATTTATATGGAGGTTGTTTATTCATTTAAATAATTAACATGCAGACTTTTCAGGTGTAGAGCTAATGCAATGGGTAATATAATCCATAGAATACCTCTGTGATTTGTGCTAACACTATAATAATGAGAGTCTGTGAGAGGTTTCCATCTCTGTATATGAATCTACAAAACAGCAGCAGTAGTAGGAAGGTCATATGGCATCTGCTATGGAAGACAGATGAGCAATCTTTTTTTAGGATCCATTCTGCTTGCCTCACATTGAGGAAGGAGTTGGGGGAATAAATTAAATCTAGCCTGTCTCACTTTCCCTTCCTTGTTAGCTGTCATCAGTGGGATTAGTATCATTCCCTGTGGTCAGGACCAGTAAAAACTCAAAAGAAAAATCTAGCCAAGCTAGACTTTTCATTGTGTGATTCCTTGAAACCTCTTACTTTAGAGGTAACATGGGATACATGCAAATGACCCCTTGAAGACATCAGGTCTTTCAGCTATATGGCAGTTCTGAATGTCCATGACTTTTTACCTTTTTAAGTCTATAATGGACAAATTCAGGCCAATAAGGCCAAACCCCACTAGCTGTGGACATGTATTTTTTGGCCTTCTTATGGCCTCTTCAGCACAGCATAAGTGGAATGTTTGGCTAACATTTGGAAACACAGGGTTGTCATACTCAACAGATGTCCATAACAATTAGGATGATGGTAAAATATCTGGTCAAGACCAGAAATATTAAACGGTTGCAAAAATCAACTATCTACACTGTTATATGTTACCATGGCTGTGAACAGAAACAACACACCTTGCTCTATTAAATGGGTCAGAACTAAATGAAACATTTTGACTGAGGTTTCACATACTTCCACAAAGGGTATTTGATGAAGACAGGATCATCCACATTACCATCTCATCAACAACAAGAGAATTAAACAGCTAATATTTCCTGTCAAATTTAGCTACAGTCAACATGTCAACAGGCCTTAACATTTAAAGATAAAGCTATAAATGAACAGTTATTTATGAATGTTATTGTAATACTGTTCTCCATCCCGCAGAAAAAAATCTTTCTTCTTTTAGGCTTTTCAATTACAGGCAGATCAAGCCAATTAAAAACGATCACACTCCTTAACCTCCATGGATGTGCATATTCCATAGAACTTTAAAGGTGGTTTCATCCAATAACTGAGCCTTGGATTACGGAATTCTAGTGGGGATTATATAGTGACCATGGAAAAGTGGATTAACTTATTGTTCCTGCATAGATATTGGATTGGTTGTAGGAATTTTTTCCAGTACTACCTGTATATGTTTTGTGGATTTGGAGAATATGATGGTGAGTCAGAAAATGTGTTTTCCTAAACTATATATGGTGCTAAGGCTAATGGTATGTGCCTTTTGGTCCCATTTAGAGTGGGGGTAGAACTCCATCACTGCTATTTCTCCTCTCAAATCCAGTTTTTGTGATTTTTTTTTTATTGGGATGATACCAAGGCATATCCAAGGTTTGGCCAGTAACCAATATGGGGATATGATGGATTCACCCATATTCTTTGCAGCTAGGAAATAAACGTTGACCTGTCAAATTCAGCAGCAAACAACATGTCAATAGGTCCCAACACCTACATATGAGGTTGTGGAGGAACATTTCTATGTCAATGTTCCTGAAATATTGTCTAATTGTCCAACACCTCATATGATAGCCTGATGCTTGGTATTGTTAAAGAAAAGGAAGACATGAACAGATGCTACTGCAGATGTCAAAAGGTCCAAGATGCACCACCATCAGCAGCATCTCTGCATCCTTGGTAATATCTATGTGTGCCATGGCAACCATCATATTGGCATTTCTATTACATAAGGGCTCACTGCCCTTAACTGCAGAGGAGTGGCACATCAAACATCCAGAAGTCAATGACTGGTGTAAGACATCGCAGCAATATTTGCAAAAAGATGGCTTGTTGATTTTCTTAGTGGCAACAGTCCACACTTTCTGTACAAATAAATAAATAAATAAGAATGAAGGAGAATACAGCAGATTTATGGGCACAGATGATGACTGACTGATTTCTTTGCAAATCACCAAATGACTAGACATTGGTACCACAGTGCCTAATAAATGGCAATCCCATAGACTAACATCATCACAGTTTTGAGCCAGGACAGGCAACACAGTAGCTCCTCTGGTAAACTAAGCTGTGTCTATGAAAGAACACAGCTATGGAGTATGTTACCTCTGTGAGAAACTGGTATCTCAATAAATGATCCAGTAAACCAAAATCAGATTCACTTACAGTAGCTATATTTTTAGATACCTGTGTATTTGCAAAATGCTTACCATAAAGCTAAACACCTACTACTGATGTTCTGCTTGATTATTTCTTTGACAGGTTAACTAGTAAGGTGGGAGGAAATGCAGTGCATGAATGGAGAGCCTCATATATGCACGTATGCAACTGTAGGTACCATTATAATGCAGGCATCAGTACACACACTGTGCTTGTATCACTGCTTTGTCCCAGATTGTTATATGCTACCTGTGTAATTTACAAATAAGCAAACATTTAATCTACCATGGAGACAATAAGGGAAGAGCACCCCACGACTTTCAAGAATGCAATGATATTTAAAGAAACAAATATGTTTAATGGATAAAATACTGCAGAACATTGCAGCAATGGAAACCAGTTTCAGTGCACCTTATCTCTGTATGTATCATCAGTGTTTTGTTCAGATAAATCCAATGCCATAAGATAAGTTTAAATTCAGCAATTTTTTCTCAGTTACTGTGCTTACTCTAGCTGCATCTTTTAAGCTGGGTTACATGAACTGTAGTGAAAACCAGATGTATCATATATGAGCTGTTAGAAGGAAATGTTGGTTACTTTTTTAATGAAGCCATTTAGACTATGCAATGGAGATGGTAATAATAATAATAAAAATAATAATAATAATAATAAAATAATAACTCTGTTTGTTAACCAGGTAAGCCCACTTGACAAACAGTCCCTTTTTAGCAATATCTGGTTAAGTGACTTGTTCAAGGTCACACATTAGGCAAAGGAGGGCTGTTGGAATCAAACCCTGTACCACAGGAACTACAACTTGCAACCTTAACCTCTTTTGTCATAAAACAAATCAAATAGCTTATTGCTTGCGATCTAGAGCAATATTCAGATTTGTCAGCAAACTCTCTTTTAAACATATCACATAGAGGATTCATTTAAGAATATCTCAGAATTGCTATATGCCACACATTTTTCAATTTGATTTATGCTGAAAAGGCCATTAGGGATAAATGTTACCAGTTATGCGTTTCCTTCTTTCAGATATTTTTGTTGTTTGACATTGTCATACTAGACATAACAAAAAGCCATACTTTGCACGCATAAATAATATAATTTTATTCAAGCTGTTTATATTGCACAGCATAAAAGTGATTAATATTCTAAAGCCCAAAGAAAAACAAGTACATATGAATGAAATAGGCAATATTCATTTCTTGCAGCAAGAAATAAAGCAATACTTTGCATTCACAGTGATGAATCTCTGGTAAAGGGGAAATCAATTATTTAAGGCACTTCTCTGATTATCCACTACCCTGATTGACAAGCTGACACTACTGAATTATTTCTCCATTTTCAAATTTCTGTTTTGTTCCACCTTCATTCTGCATAGATAATTACATTTTTCAACTGATGCTAGTCTCCCTCTGGATATATTCTCACAAGAACAACTACAATATTGAAGTCAGTAGTGGTTTCACTTGTACTGAAAACTGCAGACAGGTGTTTCTGCATCACTATGGCCTGAAGAATAAAGCTCTCAAACCTCAGTGAAATGATGCCACTATACGTATGTCACTTTTTTTCCGCCACATACAGCTACTTGCAGATATATAAAACTATGACAATGCTTTCCCACTGTTGAGCTATACCTCTGTCTTCTAGGAAAATTGTATTAAGCATGTTTTTGCAAAAAGATTTCCACTTGAAATACTTGAGATGTTAGCTCAATTTATATTGCATTTGGCACCGTTATGCTTAAAAACTACCTTATATCACATATACCTACATGATATAATGCTGTCCTGGACTTTAATTTTTGTGATTCTGGAAGATAAATTATATCTGCCACCATAACACCTTTTTACTGGAATTTCATTTTATTTTACTTTTTTTCTTTTGTCCATTGTAACCGATTAACTGCAACAGACCTGTGAATTAATGTCTTATTCTACACCTTAATATAACTGAGACATTGACACAGAAGAAAAAAAATGATCTTTATGGCAGAAGACTCTTTCTCAGCTTATCCATTCTGCCTATTTCTCCACTACTGGATAAGCAGAGCATCCTAAATATCTTTTTTCCTTTCAGCCATTTATTGAAACTGGATTCTTTGTTCCACAAATTTCTGAAGTATTTCACTGTTAAAGACCTTACAATATCTTCAGGAAGGCCCTCCACATAATTACATTTTATTGGTATATTCCTCATGCCATCACTCTTTATAGTCAAAATGTGTCCTGTTGTATTTTAGTTATCTATAAACACACACACACACACACACACACACACACACACACACACACACACACACACACACACACACACACACACACACACATAGATATTTGTGGATTTAGCTGACACGTTGCCTGCTTTTTTGTTTTTATATATATATATATATATATATATATATATATATATATATATATATATATATGGGTCTACTTCATATGACTGAAAGCTCATATGATCGACAACCATATGGTCGACACATAAATCTAAAGCATTATGCCCTTTCCCCACTGTAGAGTGAACCTGGAGTAGAAATAAATAGGGGTGTGGGGGCACAGCCCCCCACATTGGGGGGTGTGGGGGGTGAAGCCCCCCACATATGTCATAAATTTTAAACATACATATGGATACTTTTAACTGAATTGAATCTATTCATGTAAATAATGTGGGGGGTCTACACCCCCACACCCCCCTATTTATTCCTACTCCAGGGTCACGCTACAGTGGGGAAAGGGCATAATGCTTTGGATTTATGTGTCGACCATATGAGCTGTCGATCATATGAACTTTCAGCGTTTTGGTGTCAGTGTTTTGGTTGTCAATCATATGAGCTGTCGACCATATGAAGTAGACACACACACACACACACATATATATATATATATATATATATATATATATATACATACACATGTATATTGATATATTTAACTTTGAATAGTACTATTTTTGACCCACATAATATAATGTCAACACCAAATGATCATCGTTTTTCTTGTATACAGACTACTATGCACACACTGAGAATCATTCTTGGTGCATGCAAAAACTTTTAACAAAAAGAAAAGAAAACATTGCATATATGTATATCTATCCGTCTGTATAGATAGATAAAGATATACTCCACAAGGATTGGATATTCAAATCAAACACAGTCAAGATCCCTTATATTTGTCATTTTTACTACTTCTTTCATGGGTTGCTTCATCGCTTTAAAAGGAAATCCAAACATCAAGAGACTAGCAGCAATCACAAATGCAGTGTATAGATATTGGTATCTGAGAACCATCTAGATGCACTCTGGAAAGGCAAAGAACCATTAAGGATCAGCAGCTTCGACTGGATACCAGTTATAGGTACTTTAATTGCTGTGGAGTAATTATCATAACAATATTATTTATCTGCATTTGTTTACTGGGAAAATCTGATTAGGTGAAGCCCCTTTTCTGTGGAGGCCCAAGAAGAAAACCTCAAAAACAATTTTCAAGAAACAACAACAAAGCACAGATGTGTATGAATCTGTATAAGATTACTGGATTACTGTATATACACCTACACACACACACACACACACACACACACACACACACACACACACACACACACACACACACACACACACACACTTGATGGCAAAATTACTTAAAAGTCTAGCTGGAGATAATTTAAAAACAATTGGTTATTCCTCATTGGTAGTGGTACATGACATGAAGTACTATGGAATGTGTAGTGTGAAGCAGAGATTGGAGAAAGTAAGTGAAGAAAAGAGAACAGGATGAGCAGCAGAACAGAAGTGAGATGTGTTACCCAGGTGAGGGTGAACAGTGACAAACCCAGTTAGTGAAAAGATTTAATTTCTTGAATTTCAATTAGTTTTAAATTGTTAGGGGCTTAGAATTCCCCACAAGCATTATAACAAAGAGTTACAGAGCTTGCCTACTTAAGTGTAGTAGACAGTGTTACCATTAGAGTTATAGGAGAAGCAGGTAGTTGATAAAATTTGCTAGAAGATCAAAGACGGGAATAACATGACAAGAGGGATGATAATGAGGGGTATCTGTTGGGAGAGTTTATATAGCCTTGTTTGAGGTGACAATGTTTAGGAGATTAGCAAGCATATTAATTCACTTAACTGTTGGTAGTAATGGATTTATGAAAGAAAATCTGTTAAAAATTTGGCAATTTACATATTTGTTCAAGAATAGAGAGATGGATAATGTGCAGGTTAGTGAAGGTAGTTAATGGCAAATGACAGTTGCAAAGAAGATACAATGCATTTCCTGTTGGAGTCAGATGTTTAGACTTTTATTATGTAGAGCAACCCTGATTTTGATGGATTTTCTTAGTGACTACTTGTACATGCAAGTCAAATTTGATATTTATTATCAAAGGTGAGTCCTACAGGTTTGGTATTCTTACTAGTTCAATTGGGTTTTCATTAAACAGATAAGACTAAAGGTGAACATGTCATTTGGAAATATTTTGAGGCAAATATCAATTCTTGGCATTAAGAATAAGGTTTGAATCTATAAGCCAGATTTGTACAGAGGAGTGCAACTATTATTTAATAGAAGTTCTTGAATGGTTCTGGCAGTGCAGATGATTGTGCAGTTATCACATTGTGGAGGGACATCATTAACACACATATTAAACGAAAGTGGTCCTCATAGTAAACCTTGTGGGATGCCTACAGGTATAGGGTGAGAAGATGAGATGGAATGTCTACCAGGTATGTTTATCCATTGAATATCTTGGACAATAGTACAGTGTTTATCCCCTGGTGGCTCTTGGGACTGAACTGGAAACGGGTCTATATTAGAACACTGAAGTTTCAAAACTTCGAATGTTCTAATATCGAACCCTATTCAGCAAAAGCTGAAAACATCGAACATACAGGACAGCGAATTTTTTCCTAGGGAAAAAAATTTTCTGTTCCAAAACACATACGCACAACACAAGCACACCAAACAAACAGCAATCCACACACATAAACCTAAAATCTTACACCTAACCCTACACTAAACTATACACACACCACTAACTATCCACTTACCTTAACCCAAACCCTAAGGTCCGTCACTATCGCACACTCACCTCACCCGCGCCCTAACCCTAACTCACCTACCCCGCCCTAACCCTCACGTCCACACGATTGCACACTCACCTGATGTGCATCCTAACCCTAACTCACCTAACCCGCCCTAACCTTCACGTCCACACAATCGCACATATACCTAACTCACGCCCTAACCCTAACTTACCAAACCCGCCCTAACCCTCACGTCCACACAATTGCACACATACCTAACCCGCACCTTAACCTTAACTAACCTAACCCGCACTCAATCGCAAACTTACCTGAACCCTACCCGTAACTTTCCACCATAGAGCTGAAAATACCGAAGCAACAAAAACGGACGACCAAATTCTTTCCCTAGGAAAACATTTGTTTTTCTGTTGCTTTGATATTTTCAGCTTTCACTGAATAGGGTTTGATATTAAAACATTCGAAGTTTTGAAATTTCGATGTTCTAATATAGACCCAGTGGAAACATATCTTTCAGGACTGATGGCCTGAATCACTTCATTTCTAGAAGTGACACCTTGTCTGGTGCCCAAAGACCATGCTTAGCAGCATGAACCTTATAATTACCTGCCTGCTGGAAGAATTTGCAGTAATATGGACTTACTTATAGACACTGTTTGCTTTGCTGTTTTGTTGTTACTGGTAATATGGAAAATGAGTAATTTTCTTATGTCCTCTTACCCTGTAATGTAATTCCATGATGTCATTGGCATAATTATGATGTACAATATGCTTGCCATTTAATCTCCATACCCAAGGAAGTTGTGTCTACTGTCCACCCAACTAAATTTGGTAAAGTGATTAGGAGGACAGATGTATAAGAACAGATTGTCTCCTATGAACTTTTTTATAAGTTAATCTCCCTTTATGGCTTCATTTCTCTTGCTGATCTCAAGTTATAAGCAGTGGTGAGCTGTGGTTATCCTTTAATGACTACTTCCTCATATGGTACTACCTCCATGGTCTTATTATAGTAAACTTAACCAGACAATTGTTACTACTTAGAGCTTACAGTCTGATTATATTTCTTAATCATTTGTTTACCGGAATACTGCTATTGTCTAATTACACATTGCTAGAGCAGTGTAGTTAATGTTCCTCTAAGTGTGGCTACTTTCTGTGAATGGAGTTTGGGTTTGTCCCCTTTAGCCTAGTAATATCTGGTAACTGATCTGGGTGTCCCTTATGACATTGGTACGTGTGGATGTTCCTTCACAGACAAATTTGGGCTCTTGACAAGACTAATTCTGTCCCATTGCTGTCTGTTAGAAGGAAATGCAGGAAGGACCCTTTCAAGTACCATGTTGGACCCTTTCTGCTTCAAATAACAGAACCAAAACTGTTTTTGAGAATTATCTCTAAGCACCAAACCTTTACTTGGGGTCTCCACTTGAGAATGTTTCCCATTTAAAGTAATTACAGATGTCAGTGCACAGCCTGCTTACATATTATTTCATTTTAATGAGAATTTGGTCCATGTAAAGGAATGCTGTGGTTAGGTAGAAGATTGTTTTGCCTCATGGCTTTCTGGGGAAAGAGAATAATATGTGGATAGAAAGAATCTCATCTATTGTCTCATGTTTTTCTGGGGGAGAGGGAAAGTTTTATGGAGAAGCAAAACATCATCCTTTCTCTCAAATTTTTCTGGGGAATGTGTTATGGTTAGGTAGAGTATTATATTTTTCCTCATGGTTTTCTAGAAGGTGGGAATATTTTTGTGATGATAGATGCTCATCTATTGTCTCATTCTTTTCTGCGGATGTTTTATAGTCAGGCAGACCATCATCTATGATCCTATGGCTTATCTAGAGTATCATATTTCTTTTTTGTTGGGGGTATAATGTGGAGGCGGGGATCCACTGTATATATGCTGAATGCCATTTTCACAGCAGAGGAGTGTAGTTAGGTATATATCAGTTCTAGATGCCCGTGTAGTCCTTCGATAATAATATTAATGGGGTCCTGAACCTTATTTAAGGAAAAGGTCATTCAGATTTCATTTGAAGGACAGTTCATTAAGATTTCCAAGAAACCCAGATCTCTAACTCTGAATAGAACAATCTAAAGTGTGACTTTTCAAAATGACTGTCTTATTCCTCAGTTAATACCAGTAGGGATGGTGTCCTTACTTGGAAGGTGCTATACTACTGAGGTGACTATTACACTATTAAGTAAGCCTATGAGCAGTCTGGTTCAATACATGGTGAAAAAGGAGGACCCAAAGGATTGTCTTTGCTAGTCTCTGTGCTTCTAAAATACTACCAAGTTAGGTTTTTTTTCATAGCAATGACTTTTAACTGCAACAGAAAGGTTTCAAGAGGTCCACTTGATGAGCTGGCCAATGTGTGCTTAAAAACAAGGTCATAGACCAAGGGAGGAAAGGGAGACAGGATAATAACTAAAACTCTGTGTGAAGTCTAGTGCGTAGCTCCGGGATATTCTTTTCCGTGACAAAGATTGTATTATCGTGGAGATTTCTTTTTTCCCCCAATATGCAGCAATCTTATAAGTACAAGTAAATAGTGAGGGTGTGAGTGACATAGGATCTCATGTTTGGAAAGTGCAATGGGCAGGGTGTCCCCTGGAAAAAAAGGCTATGTTTATAAATCTGTGGTTAGGTAGAAGATTGTTTTGCCTCGTGGCTTTCTGGGGAAAGAGAATAATATGTGGATAGAAAGAATCTCATCTATTGTCTCATGTTTTTCTGGGGGAGAGGGAAAGTTTTATGGAGAAGCAAAACATCATCCTTTCTCTCAAATTTTTCTGGGGAATGTGTTATGGTTAGGTAGAGTATTATATTTTTCCTCATGGTTTTCTAGAAGGTGGGAATATTTTTGTGATGATAGATGCTCATCTATTGTCTCATTCTTTTCTGCGGATGTTTTATAGTCAGGCAGACCATCATCTATGATCCTATGGCTTATCTAGAATATCATATTTCTTTTTTGTTGGGGGTATAATGTGGAGGCGGGGATCCACTGTATATATGCTGAATGCCATTTTCACAGCAGAGGAGTGTAGTTAGGTATATATCAGTTCTAGATGCTCGTGTAGTCCTTCGATAATAATATTAATGGGATCCTGAACCTTATTTAAGGAAAAGGTCATTCAGATTTCATTTGAAGGACAGTTCATTAAGATTTCCAAGAAACCCACATCTCTAACTCTGAATAGAACAATCTAAAGTGTGACTTTTCAAAATGACTGTCTTATTCCTCAGTTAATACCAGTAGGGATGGTGTCCTTACTTGGAAGGTGCTATACTACTGAGGTGACTATTACACTATTAAGTAAGCCTATGAGCAGTCTGGTTCAATACATGGTGAAAAAGGAGGACCCAAATGATTGTCTTTGCTAGTCTCTGTGCTTCTAAAATACTACCAAGTTAGGTTTTTTTTCATAGCAATGACTTTTAACTGCAACAGAAAGGTTTCAAGAGGTCCACTTGATGAGCTGGCCAATGTGTGCTTAAAAACAAGGTCATAGACCAAGGGAGGAAAGGGAGACAGGTTAATAACTAAAACTCTGTGTGAAGTCTAGTGCGTAGCTCCGGGATATTCTTTTCCGTGACAAAGATTGTATTATCGTGGAGATTTCTTTTTCCCCCCAATATGCAGCAATCTTATAAGTACAAGTAAATAGTGAGGGTGTGAGAGACATAGGATCTCATGTTGGGAAAGTGCAATGGGCGGGGTGTCCCCTGGAAAAAAAGGCTATGTTTATAAATCTTTAGGACTATCAAGTAACATTCCTGTTCAAAAAATGCACTGTTTTCTGATCACACATATGAACATTAATCACAGGACCTTTGCTACAACCCAAGGAATTTATATTTATGTATTTGTAGATGACCTCTTGATGTTTTCTCTGACTCCACAGCCTTCCCTTGTGTGGGCGTGTACTTATTTGATGTTATTATAGAAATGTTAGTGAAAATTCAGCTGTCAAATTAACTTCACTTCCTGAGATCCCGAATGACTGTGCCCATTTCACTGAACGGGCACTCATGATACATTTAGTATCTTTTCCTGAGGTTTTTCAACCTGCACTTTTATTATCCTATCTAGAGATTTTTTGATCTCTCAGCTTTATTACCTTTCGTGGATGCAGGGGTTCAAATATATTTTTTCAGGGTAGAAAGAAAATCTTTTTTTTGTTGTTGTTGTTGTTCCCACCCAGGTCCGTGCCAGTGGCTTCTCTACCTTCTCCCATTGGCCCATGCAGTTCAGTAGAATGAGAGCTGAGCATTTCCAAACTAGGTGAAAGCACTAAGTCACCACTCATTCCAACCTGGGAATCCCAATCAGGCCTCTTTTCCTGGCAAGAGTCAGGTGGTATGCAGCAGGCCTGCCTGCTGGCCCTGGAGGAGAGCAGCTTGCACTTGCCTCCTGCTAGCAATGTAGTCCCACTTCAGTAGCTCTTCCAAGCCCATTGTCACTGCTTCTGTAAAAAAGTATTCCTTGGCATGCTATGTTCCCCTTGGCTTCCTAGTGCTTTAGTGCACTATGACAGAGCCACCTTGGCTGGTTTGGAAGTCCACTAGATTAACATCCAGGGCTCCATCTAAGCAGCATATGGGAGCCAAAACCAGCTCAGTCCCCCCCAAGATGGGCAGGCCAGCAGTGGTCAATTATTCTCATCCTCCCAGGCCTGCTCCTACAGTTACTAGAGCAGTTAAACTCAGGCCACCTGTGGCACAGAAAGGCCTTTCTCCATATATACCACAAAACTGCCTAGTCTAAGGACAGTCTAGGTAAAACCAAGGTACTGGTCCCACTGTTATCCTTTCCCCAGGCTACTCGTTCTGATCTTCCCTTTAGATAGGATAACATATGTTAACTGTGGGGAATGTATTATCTTGACAATAGAAGCCATGCTTATAGAAACTGGAGAACTTCATGAAAGGGCTGATTCATAGACATAATTTGGTGAAAGTAATTCTCCCTACATGATTTGGTGATTTTATTCCCCCAGATTTATCTATTTGGGGCTTTTTGTGGCATGCCTCAGATACAAAAATATGATGGCTCAAAAGAAAGATAATTTCATGTTTGCGAAAAGGGGGACACAAGCTCTACCTGCGATATACTGGTACAAGATATGAAGATCGGGGGGCTGGGACCCTCTCTATCTACATTTTTATTCCAACGTATATGATTTGCTGAATGGTCCTAGAGCTTTCATACCCTACTTATTATGCCCAGGTAGATTGTAAGGTGAGTGGGAACTGGGATTTCCCTATCTAGGGTAGATTGTATGGTGAACGGGTACTGGGATCATTTCCCTATCTAGGGTAGATCGTATGGTGAACGGGTACTTGCTTTTCCCTATCTAGGGTAGATTGTATGGTGAATGGAACTGGGATTTCCTTACCTAGGGTAGATTGTATTGTGAGTAGGAACTGGGATTTCATTATCTAGAGCAGATTGGTGAATGGATACTGGGATTTCCCTATCTACATTACTATTCCTGGGTAGGTGGCTTGTGGAGGAATAAGGTTAGTGGCCCTTCAACATCATGTGCAGTGGAATGACATCCTGAATACTTTTGCTTGTTTAAAAAAATAATGGATGTCAGGCAAATGATCCTGGAAAGGCATACTGTCTTTTAATAAAACAACAAATAGTGTTCTGGGCCAGATATAACAGTTTTATTTCCCATTTATGATACTGTGACTGTGGCCATTAATTACCAGAGAAGATAAAATACAAAGGATCTGACCTGGTCAGATATGTTGCTATGTCTGGTCCCCATAATCCTCCTAACCCTGCTACATCAGATGGTTGAGGCTGGGAACTCTGAGTTTAACTGGGTACATGTTAGGACATTTTTTGGAACCCTCTACCCTGGGATTCTAGGCTTGAAAGATCTGATACCTCCTTAGCTGTTGCTAAGCAAGACTGCTGCTGAAAGATGGAAGCTTAAGTTGGTTATCAGATATTCAGGTGGTGATGGGGGTATATCTAAGTCATTACAGGCTAACATGGAAGCAATCTTAGATCTGTTAGCTGATCCAAACATATATCCATCTATGTTAGATTACTCAACACAGGTCATCCACTTTGGCAAAATGTCTTCCTACTTACAGTATATATTGTATTCTTGAAAACAGTTTCTCCTAGCAATATTCTGTAAATGTATTTCAAACTTTTTTGGGAGCTCTTATCAATGTATATAAGATAGACCACAATCTATTTTAAAATGTTTTATTTGATGTGTGGTGTTTCTCTCCTCGTATATAATTACTTATCAGAAACTGTAAAAATGTTTTTATGCATGTTTGTGGAGCCTTTCTTCCCAGCTCATTGTAAAATATTTAAGCTTTTGAAAGGCTTTTCATCCCTTGTATATAATTACTCATCAACTATTGTTTAAATGTTTTTGAATCTGTTGTGGAGCTTTTTTCCCCAGGCCTCCACTGAAAATGGACCATTGGCTCAGATGGACCTTCCTGGTTCCTAAAAGACAAAGAAATAAAAGAAAAAAAAATTAAAGAAAAGAAAATAAAAAATGGATATATACATCTGGTGGCAGACACTTCATAAATACTTTACCCCAAACATACCTCCTCTGCATTTTCCTGATGCTTTATGTCTTGCCTGAAATGACAAGTAGATCAGATTAGGAACAGGAAGTATACCTTGTAAGGCTATGCAGAGCTGTCCCAGTAACTTTAGTATTTCAAAGGGGTACTGATAAAGATGTAGAGTAATGTTACAGCACTGTTATGACAAGCAGTGACCATGGTCTATACCACTTGCTGCTAAATGATATGGGACAGTAGGAGGTTTAATTCCACGCTACTTGCACCAAATAATATATGATGGGGAATTTTGCCTTAAGAGTTTAAAGTGAAAGATCGAAGTGGTCTTATAGTCAATACTTGTCACATCCAAATAAGCTTTACAGTGCAGAGCTATGCATCAAAGTTAATAATGAGTGGAGCCCCACAGAAATTCATCTATCTTAGAATGAGCACAGTGGCTTCTGATGACCACACCTATATTCACGTGGCATAACGTGCTGCACTAAGGAGAGGGTCAATAGCCTTGCAATGTGCAGATAGGATATGATGCATCTCTAGAAACAAATCTAGAGTATAGGTAATTATTGCAATGGAGGAGACTGTGTGACTATGTATGGAATATATAAAGCATCTCATGGGGGGGGGGGTGTCTGCATGTTTATGACAATGATGTGCTGTCAGTGCTTGGGATTACCAATGTAAGCCTTAGGTATATCTGTATCGGTATTACCAGTCTATTGCAGGCTGCAAATATCTGCATGGGTGGTATTGTGTTGATGCTCTGCTACAGCACATTACTGGGGAGAGGAGTTAGTTCAGAAACCTCATGGAAGAGATGCAAAGGTATCATAATGTGACAATGCTTTGAGTGCACAAGGCCCAAGTATTGCTACACAATCAGTAACAAAAAAAAGACTATTTTCATATGTGCTTCTACACCTGTACTCATATTATATACCTGGTTTCTGCTACTTTTGTCAAAATGGGATTTGACTGGCATCTGCTTAGTTAACACTATTTGGTCACCTAAAGAGAAGTGTCCAGATTTTCACAGAATGTTCAGATTTCTGCCTTTTTTCTATGTTTTTTTTTCCAATAGTTGTGCCTACTTTTTTGGACTTTGTCTTCCCATTATTAATGGCTTTGTCCAGATTTCTTTCTCTAAGAGATTGAGAAGTATGGAGTGGATGATTCTCAGGGTTGGCGAATTTGCCCTTTTCCCAAGAATTGTGCAATCTTGGAGATAGTATATGTAATTGGCAGGGGTTGAGAGGGGTGCAGAGCGGCTGTCCCCTCTGCAAATAAAAAAAATGATGTTTTCTTTTATTTTTTGTTTTCCAGTTTTTGTATGCTCCGAGATTCATTTTTGGCTCATGAGTAGTAGCATGACGACAAGCATAATTCTGATGATTTGGGTTGATATTATGCACGTTGATATTAGTGCTGTTTGGCAAACTTAAAAAAAAATCTGTGTGTGTGTGTATGTGTGTGTGTGTGCATATACGCGCACACACACACACACACACACACACACACACACACACACACACATAGAGTCTATATCATGGCATCAGAAAGGCCGTTAATCGAATGGCTTTAAAATAGAAAATGCCGATCATTGAAGTCACTCTTGTGGGGGGTTGCGCCACCCACACCCCTCATTAATTATATATACGAACTCCGAGATCTCACTACAGTGAGGAAATGGCACATTTTCTGATCTTCACTGTACCATGATCTCACAATACACAACTCGTGAATGGCATTTTTGATATTAAAGCCATTCAATTAATGGCCTTTTCGATGCCATCATATAGACCCTACATGTACAAATACATGAATCTCTCTCTCTCTCTCTCTATATATATATATATATATATATCCTTGCTCTTTTAAAAGGCTCTTCAGTCGAACAATGGCAGCACTGATACGTGCCTGCATGCACAGTGGTAAGCAGGTACAGTGATGACCTTGCAGTCACCTCTGCATTATCGTACACAGTAGCTTCAGTAGATACTTAGTGTTGTTGCACATCGATTGTTATGCATCTTCAAGGGCTTTATAATGAAACAACTTAAAACTCTGCATTAACCACTGTGACAACAGAAATGTTGTCAATGTCAATGATCAAGATTTGACTTGTCTTTGGATACATCAAACCAATATGTTCCTGATGTCTCCCTGTAACATCATCAGTGCCACCATGGCCTGTTCCAGGTAGGATGTCAATAGGGGCATATCTGCAGGCAAAGAGCAGTACAGGGACATCGACAACTATATAGGCAACAATTATATTAAAACCACACAGTCTTTTTCCTAACATCCATCATTGCAGTGGGCATACCAGCCTGTAAGAGGTGTGGAATAGTAATGTAATAAGTGAGTCACTTTTGCAAGGGAAAAATATATATTGGCCAATAGAAACATACAGGGAAGCCATACAGCATACTGCTTATTTGTGGTCTGTGTCTTGATCACATTCACAATCTGTGCATCTCCCATGATGTATACAGTAGCTGTACAGCTAACTGGTGGTGCAGCGTTTAGTGCAGTTCAGCCTGATACAACAGAGGCACAGGAGTGTCAACCTATGGCTACTCCTGTACAGTAACTGTAGGTTCGCCATGCCAAACTGTGTTGGGAGATACACCAAAGTTATTGTTACCTGGCATATTATATGCACTTTGTACATCAGACTGTGAATTAACTGATTCATTTCTCACTGGTAGTACCATTAATAACACTTTTCTTTCATACTCAGTTTGCAGTCCTATGACAACACACCTCCCTATTCATCCTGTCCTCCTCGTCTCCTCTGTTGTAGGACTGTATTGTCAACCTTGCACAACCAGCATGCTTTCATTTGCCATAACTGATGTCTACCATTACTCATCCTGTTCCGCAAAGCTTCCTCACTCCATCAACAGTACTTGATATGTTTTCTTTCTTGTAGCCATCAGTTCTGACAGTAGGTACAAATATCATCACTGATTAATTGTATGATGTGGTAATCAGTTCTTAATCAATATCTAGCTATATAGTATACAGTTCTGAAATTGTGCAGCCAGTGTTCCACATGTATTCCATGAAGTGTTATTATACATGCCAAGTATAAATATGATGCACTAATGCTGTAATAAGACTTAACTATGGTATCATATACAAAGCTGCCACTATGACAGTTGTCTAACTGTCCATGGTCAATGTGCTCATTGTGCATTTCAAAGAACATCTGATATACCAAATAGCTCATCAGATAAGGAACTGAAAGCACAACAGCAAGTTGTCAAAACTTTTTTAGATGATATAAGAATGTCATTTGGTCTTGACAAATGTACAAAAGCAACCTTTAAAGCAGGAAAACTGCAACACCAAGAAAGCATTAGTTTGGGACAAGAATGTGATGTAAAAGAACTTGAGTAAGACAGAGAGTATAAATATTTGAGAATTGATGAAGGATCAACAATAAAACATGAACAAATGTGAATAAAACTCAGTAAGGAATATTTTAGAAGACAAAATAATACTGAAAACAGCATTGATATCTAGGAACAAAGTTCAAGCTATAAACCAATTTGCTCTTCCTGTACTAACTTACAGTTTTGGAGTAACTGACTGGCTCCAAAAGGTGTTGGCTAGATTAGACAGGAAAACAAGAAGGATGCTTCATGATTATCAAAAGATTTATAAAAATCACTGCATACAAAAATTATATATTCCCCATTCCAAAGGAGGTATGGGCCTCCTTGAAACTGACTACATGTATAGATGTGCAATCATGGGACTGCATACATTATCTGCTAACCTCACTAGACCCAAACGTAGTGAAAGTTTTGAAACATGAGAAGAATAAATCTAAGATGACTTTGCTGCTTATTTGGCAGAAGCATATCGGCATCAAGCGGGAATGGAAATCAAACCAGAAGTAGATAAAAATCAGGCAGCAATTGAATGTGCCAAAAAACTAAAGAAAGAATACAAGGTGAAAGATCAGATGAGAAGGCAAGAAATGTGGAAAATGCACACATATAGTTGTAAGTTTATAAAACACTTGGTACAACCTCGTTGTTCAGGATCAAATGCAGGAATGGTTAAGGAGAGGCGAATTCAAACCAAAAGATGAAAGGTTAATATTGGTGGCCCAAGACAGTGGACTATATACACGTTGGTTTACAAAGTCCATTGAACATGTGGGGAGAAACGGACAAATATAGGCTTTGTAAAACAGAACTGGTAACAGTTGCACATCTTTTTGTAGGTTGTGATACACTAATGGTAGAAGGACTGTTTACTGAAAGGCATAATAATTTGGCAATATTAATGCATTGGGGACTGTGCAAACATAATACTGAAGTAGCCGAGAAGCACTGGAAACATGGGCCACACAGCATTATAAAAAATGATGAAGTTTATATCACATGGGATCACCCATTACCAACAGTTCAGAAAATAGAGGCAAGAAAACCATATAGCAGTCCATGACAAAAAGACAAAAGTAGCATTGATTACTGACATTACTACATCCAGTGTCTACAGTGTCTTACGTAGAGAGAGAGAGAGACACACAAAGTCACTAAAATAACAGGATTTGCAGGCAGAAACAAGGGCAATGCGGAAGAAGGATATAAAGACAATTTTAATAGTAGTAGGAGCAACAGGTCTTATAAAAGAGAATTTACAATCGTACTTAAATATGTTACAGATACATGTAATGCCATATGAACTGCAGGAGGAGTCAGTACTGGGCAGTGTGTGAGGACGTCTGGCTAACATCAAAGATTGAAAAAATATTAATTTCATTAACTTTAATCATACTTTGACTTAGAAACGGGGTGCATTCCCATCATGGTATTAGGCATCTAAAAGGCTTGGCAAAATTTTAAAAAAGAGATGAAATAAGGCATACAATATGCAGCATAATGCAGTGCAAAATGCTGGCCCAAATGCTACTTACTATATGTTCACTGTATATTGATATCCACTACAAAACATATCCAAAGAAGAACATGGTAAACAGGTCCGAATGCTAATAGCAACAGAAAGAAATATAATCCACATTTCCTTTGAGAGGGTGCTGTAGCAAATGAGGCATGCATCTTTAAAAATACTAAAGGCTAGCTTCAGGAAGATGCATGTTAAAATGTTATACTTAATTCCTAATAACAGAATAAATATCTTGTGAATGCTAGCAACCTATTCACAGTATCTCCTGTTGTTTAATGAACATCCTGACAAACATCCAAATGTTATACAGAGCATTAGAAATTAAGAAATACATATATAAAATTAAATATATTTTTGTTTGGACTTTATGAATTTTATTTATACAGAATTATAATTTAAAGTAAGACAACTGTCTCAGTTGCAACCAAAAGAAGATATCTCACAAAATGTGCTTTAGAAAAAATGTGTAAGTTTATGATCCTGAAATTTGATTTATTCCTCACTGTGATTGTAACAACCAAGCTATTTGAAAATGTATAGTGAGCCACAATTTTGCATATTGCTTGGGAAGAAGCCTTGAAGTTGCTTAACACCTTTATGTCACAGGAGAACTAGGTAGATGCTTCTGAGTGAGGGATGCAGACTGGACTTAGTCAGATTTCTTTGAAAATAAAATAAAACACTATTATGTACATGAGATGGAGACTTCATCCAAGGGAGTCTTATGCAACCTTAGAGAAGGAGTTTATGGCTATACTCTGGGCTTTGCATAAACTACTACCCCACTTGTATGGCTGAAAGTTTACTTTGGTCACAGACCACAGCCCTATAAAATGGTTACACAGAGCAAGTGGACAGAATGGAAAACTTAGATGGAGTTTCGCCTTGCAGCCCTGTAAGATGAATATCTAACATAGATGTGGTAGTAATTATATTAACATATATGGTTTATGAAGAAAAGGTATATGGTAATGTAGCCAAAGACAGTACCTGTCACTTAAGCCTTCGCAGGACTTGCTTAAATCTTTTAAGGGGAAGGAATAGTGAAGCCAAAGGCAATGCCAGACTAAGCTGAAAATGTATTTTCTCTCTCTTCTCTCTTGCCCATCTGCAGTGCATTGTTTTCATGACTAGAGGGCTCTGCAACATTTTTCCGAATATCAATGAACAGGTAACATCTTCTGAAGTGTCTTGGATATCCATACTTGCAATCTCCTGTTGTTAATATAATGCCCCAAGGCAGATACCCTAGTATGAACGTATGAACCTATATTAGATAGATGCACAGTAAACTAAACCTTAAAAGGGCACAGTATACTCAAATCAAGGGGTGGCGTAAGCCATACAGAATCGGGCTAGGCTTATAATTGCTCCAGGGCAGATAGCCTAGTATGAATGTATGAACCTATATTAAGTACTGATGAATAACCAGGAACTGTTGCTCTACTGGGATTTAATTGCTATAATCTTTAGCAGACTTAATGCTCAAGTATTATCAACAAGATGGATTCAAATGGAAGAAAGCAGAAATGGTTGCTATGACTAGTAAAGGATCTCATTTTACTATTTGTGTTCTCCAGGATGATTATATCATGGGCACTAATGGATTTTCAGAGGACCTCGTTCTTGCATGCTAGAAAATGCTACATGTTGATGCTGTCTTGTTTGTATGGAAGCATCTGTGAGAACTATTTATTAATTTATAGTTTGGGCTAGTATTCATTAAGTAAGCTTAGAGCTTATTTTTTCTGTATGCAGCCTGTCTGTTTTAATTCAATTTATAGTATTTCTCTGTGTATGCAAAAATATGTATATTTTACTCAGTATTTGTGCTATTTTATTTTCTATATTATTTAAGTAAATTTTATTTTTTATTAATCCTTTTTGACCACGTTAGTTTCACTAGGCTTGTGGCCTCTTTGCAGGGGAAACCTGTGTTGGTATTTATACTACAAGGGGAAATTTAGCCAGGGTATTGGGGAACTTCCCCACCTCTTTGTGCGTGGGGAATGCATTTCGTTGCTATACTTCCTGCTTCAGTTCCGGGCACAGTGGCGGCTCAGAGAAGCAGGCAGAATTATTGCAGTGGAGTTGTATCCAGCTAATCAATCAAATAATGAGGAGGTAGCAGATGAGCAGAACCAACCTGAGTTGTTTGGTGAGAGGACAGTTGAGCCCTCACAGGAGGAAGCTACAAAGAGCTTGAAGTCCATGAAGGTAAGCAAGCCTTCAGGGAATTTGGTAGCATGTACTGAGAGGTGGGCAGAGTATGTTCACGAAAATATGAAGGTTGTTGAGCCTTCACAGGATTCAGAAGCAATATTACAGCAACTATTGCTGGAGGATAAAAACAAATGGGCAAAAAGGATGCACTACAACAACCCTTCAGTCAGGAGGGTTATGGGATATTTTATTGCAGGAGTTATTGAAGCCAATAGACTTCAGGAAGAAGTGGAGACGATCTACAGGAGAAGTTGTCATATGCAGACAGAGTGAAAAAGGGAGCAGAGAGAGCAGAAGAAAATAGAATTCAAAAAAAAGAAGCATTTAGTAAGAGTAAGCTGTAAAGAGGAAAAATAAATGGACAGCTATGATATATAGGACATTATGATAGCAACTTTGGGTACGTCCCCATAAGAGGTAAGAGCATTTATTCATATTAATAAATATGCTTTTTGTGACATTATATTTAAATCAGCACAATATATATATTCAGGTTTTTAGGACAATATGAATTTATATGTTTTCAAGCATTCAGTAGAGACACAAAAATGAAAATATATGTTCAGTTTCGAACAGCAGTTGAAAAATGAGACACTGTAAGATTATTTAAAGACTATGTAAAAAAAGTGATGGATATTACTAAAATCTATGATAATAGAGGTTTATGGACTGGCGGTTGAGAATGTAATGTATTGAAAATAGCAAATGATAATATAGCATGACAGATGTAGATGGTAACAAAGGGACAGTGAAATACTGGGGGTGACAAAAATTGTATTTTTTTGTGAAAAAAAGTGATTTAATAGTAACAGCAGTAAAAGAAAATGTTATATTTTTGGCAAAATGGGCCATGATGTAAAAAGATGTGAACCGAAATGTTTTAAATGTGAAAAAATATGTCATTTGTGGATGGATTGTAAGGAAAATATAAGAGAACATAAGAAGGCAGTTATACAAGAACAAGATATTGACCAAAAGATACAACAAGAGCAAGAAATAGAAAAAGATCAAGGAAAAGGGTAGGGAGTACAAATATTGACAATAACAGGACAAGAAAAGGAGAGACAGTAGAAGAAAAGAAGAAAGACATAAAAGAGAATGAAGGAATGTCAGAAATAAGTGATGAAGAGATAAACTGGAGACTGGTGAAGGGAAGAAAAACTTCTATTGGGAAAATAAAAGATAGGAAGAGAAAATTCAAGGTATTAGGCACAAAAGAAAAAAAATTGGAAAGGATAAAAAAGGAGAAAATAAATAAAGAAATAAATATATAAGGAAAATGTATTGTTAATTATGGGTAGGGCAACTGTTGTAAATGCGAGATGGAAAGGTCTGATTTACAGAATCACAGCAGTATATGAATGTGTAACAAAAAACGAAAGAGGATATGTTTAAAAAGATGGTAAATTATGTGGTTACCTATTATATTCTCGAAAGCCGACAATGTCAAATCCAACACTGTCGACACGAGAATAGCGAAAGTGCAGAACATCGAACGGGTAAGCTGAAATCTCCGTAAGGGGAGATTTCCATTTACTTCAATGTAGTGAGGTCTCGGAGTTGGTATATTTAAGTAGCAGGGGGGTGGAAAGTGCAGCCCCCCATGTGGGGGGTATAGGGGTGCTTGCCCCCTGCCTACACCCTTTAGATTTTCTTTTTTTTAATTTGTTTTTTTCTGAACATTTGAAATTTTAATGGTTTGATCATTAGAGGTCGACCTTTATAAACTTTTGATGTTTTAATATAGACCCAAATTACATACATGTGAATACTGATATGTTATTAGTGTGTGATTTTAATTGTAATTTAAGAAATAGAAAAAAGGGAGTGGTGATATTAAAACAATGTTAGAAGTGATAAAAAGTGGAAAGTTATATATCTGGGATAATAAACAGTGGACATATAAAAGTAGCAAAGAACAGAGAGAGATTACATTGTTGTTTCGTAAAATTTGAAAATTACATAAGAAGGAACAAAATATGCAGGATTTTTTTGGATCATTTGACAATCTGGATAGAGATTCAAGATAGAAGTGGACATACAAAAATAGTAAAAGTTATTAAAAGATTAAACGAGAGAGAATTATATAATGAAGGCATAGAAATAATTAGATAATTATGGAAAGATCATGCAGGTATGCGAAAATTCTGTAAGAGTTGGACATTGTGGTAGATAAGTTTCAAAGATACCACATTTCCCCTTACAACAAACCAACAGCAAAATTCAGTTCAGCAGGGCTTCTTATTGCTTTCTTCAAAATAAACAGTTATAAACAAATATGTATTACTGTCCTTTACATCCTGGTGACAGCACAGCTATACTGGAAGATATTCTACATTAGATATTCATAACCATCCAAAAGAACAAAATACTACTAGGAGATGTGAATGTCAAATGGCTGGATATAAACTCTAACTCCCCTACATCTAGCATGAACTTGTATGGTTTCATACAACGAAGTAATAGCTCCACAAATCATAGCAAGTCATGAAATTTCCTATTAGACTGGATCCTAGTATGTGACCCTAGTACATACACCACCACTGGTATTATGTAAGATTCTCTAAATGATCATCCCTAAGTCTGTACAATCAGACATCTTATACAGCCAGCTAAACAGCATATTTATTAAACACACAATCTTTCCAAGTTCAACACAGAAATGTTCATTATTACATTATCATCTATTAAATTGAACTTCCTGAAAATGCTCTCCTTAGACAATGCTAATTAAGTAATTCAATACAACTTTTCTAAATATCCTCAATAGCCTTGCACCTGCTAGAAGGAAGAGACTAAAAACAAATAATGCAATTTGGCTATCCAAAAATAGTAGAATGCTAATGCAGGATTGAGAAAAAAACATGGAAAGTATTCAAAAGCATAAAGCAACTCAATATCTTGAAAACTATAGAATACTTTGCAATCATACTAAATAGCAAATAAATGAAGACCAAATACCGTACTATAACAGCTTTCAGAAGAATACTAAACACAGCCCTAAAAAATTTTGGACAATCATTAAAGAAATCTTACATTCCAGCCAAAATTCACCCCAAACGCCTATCCCAGTAACTCACCACTCTAAAGATCTATACAGCTAAATTCTAACCAAGGATTCCTCAACCCTAAAACTACACTTCCCCCATATTTTATCAACACAATTGTAAGCAAATTAAAGAGATTTCCCCAAAATTAAATAAAAAAAAATGTAAGTAAAAAAAGGTAAAAAGAAAACCCTTGGCTTACAATTGATACAGTAATTTTATTCATTCAGAGCTTATCCTGTTAAACCTAAGCATACTTACTTGCAGGTTTCTTGTGTGTGGTTATGCCCTGCTCTGCTCGCCCTTGCTGCACTCCGGCTAGCTCCACACTCCTCCCTGCCCCTAATTCCCACTTGCCCCTCTGTGCCTAGCTTTATAGCCACTATACCACTCCCCCTCCAGCTGAACCAATCTATAATCCCCTATTCAGCCTAACTCATCCCATTTCCACCCCTCCTTTCCTATCCAGACCAATGAGTATTGTACCTTTTCCTATCCAGACCTATCAGTACTGTACTATTTACATTACTCCAGCCCCCACCCCTCCCCCAGTAGCAAATATCAACCTCAAGATCCTAAGGGGCCTAGGCCTATAACACCAATATAGCCTCCAACCATGATACCATACAAAGAAATGTCACTACTCTCTCTGCTATCCCTCATGCTATTTCCATATTTCTTCTCCATTTATGAAAATCAGTCCTACCTAGGATTTCACCACCCAAAATCTCAAACTAGCCTAGATGTATCCAATAATACAGGCTACCCACTAGTTACTACTATTTCCAACTCCTTAACCACAAAACACTATCTGCCTATTAGACCCAGATACATCAGCTCAAAATCTAAATGCTATCAAAAATTTATAAATAAAATCCTGAAAGTTATAGCAATTATACACAATAACCTGGCAATGGATGGAGATGTTCATCCAAACCGGCCCTGCCACCTTAGATAAGGCAACTTCCATTACAACTAACCCAGTTATATCACTATCTAATAATAAGGCCCCCAATACCCTCCTGATCTGCCAACTAAATATGTGAAGCATAAATAACAAAGTACACAATCTGCATGCCCTCCTACAAGTTCCCCTATTATTCTATGCCTAACTGTAACCTGGCTGAAACCATCAACATCAGATAATGAAATACTACCACCTGGGTATAACATAATTCGACTTGATTGCTCCACCAGGAAGGGGGGGGGTAGCTGTACTCTTCAAATCTACACTAAATGTTACCTTAGACCCCAGTCAACCACCCCAGGTCAGTAAGGCAGAAATAATTGCTACCAAGCTCCAAATTAACAAACACAAAAGCATAAATATAGTATGTGTGTATATTCCACCAGGGAATAATACCAGCTCTCTAGAAGACATCCACCAATGGTTAGCTAGTAACTATCCACAAGAAACCATTGTACTAGGAGAACTTAACATCGACTGGAACAATTGTTCCTCTCAATCTCCTACCATCCATGTAAACCTGTATGGATTCACACAGGTTCTATCCACCCCCACCAGGAGAGGTAAACTTAACCAAAAAGATAGTATACTGGATTGGATACTAATCAATAGCCACCCCCAAATGTATTCTCCGGGGGCCATCCTCGATGACCTCAGTGACCACTATTTTACCTTTATCTGCAAACTCAAATCTAATTACTCCCAGCAGCCCATCTGCAGAACAATAAGAAATAGTAAAAGCATCAATCCTAGCAAGTTTTAGGATGAACTTAAGGCATCCAACTGGGCTGCCCTAAAGCACCTGCTCCTAGATGAAGCTGTCTCCCACTTTAACAATAAATTTCTCACCATCTTTGATTCTCATACTACCGCTCGTTCCATGAGGGTAAAACTAAAACTGCCCCATGGCTCTCTAAAGAAACTAAAACAAAAATCATAGTCAGAAATAAGGCATGGGCAACATGGTGTGCTACAAAAGACCCTATAAATCAAACCAAATTTAGACAACTCAGAAATGAGACAAAACAAGCTTTTCTATTAGATAAAAAAACTACTACCTCCATCTCCAACAAGGGAACCAAAATAACCCCCAAAAATTCCGGGCAGGGATAAATAAATTACTGCACCCAGGTCAAACCACGACTCCACCTCCCTCAGCCTCTACTGATAAACTACCAGTGGGTATTGCTAACACCTTTAATAATTTCTTTACTGAAACCATCCAAGCCCTTTTTAAGCCAAATACCCCTTAACTCCTCTAACCCACTGGATAGCACTCCCAGCTCCCAGCCCTCCTTTAGCTTCCAACCAGTCTCTACATTTTTCATTCGTTCACTACTCAAAAAATTAAAACCTACTACCTTAGCTGCAGACCTTCTTCCAGCCGAATATTTGCAAAAAGCTGCTGATACCATAGCATACCCTGTTTCCATTCTAATTAATCGGTCCATATCAAAAGCCTCAGTCCCCTCTATCTGGAAAATATTTCATGTCATATCCCTCCATAAAGGTGGTAATTCTACTTCTTCTTCTTCTTTCAGCTGCTCCCATTAGGGGTTGCCACAGCAGATCAACTATTTCCATTTCTTCCTGTCCTCTGCATCTTGCTCTGTCACACCAACCACCTGCATGTCCTCTCTCACCACATCCATAAACCTTATCTTAGGCCTTCCTCTTTTGCTGTTACCTGGCAGCTTCATCCTTAGCATCTTTTTCCTAATATACTCTGCATCCCTCCTCAGCACATGTCCAAACCAACATAATCTTGCCTCTCTGGCTTTGTCTCCAAACCTTCCAACCTGGGATGACCCTCTAATATACTTATTCCTAATCCTGTCCATCCTCGTCACACCCAGTGTAAATCTTAACATCTTCAACTCTGCTGCATCAAGCTCTGACTCCTGCCTTATTGTCAATGCCACTGTCTCCAACCCATACTCACTACCCTCTTGTAGACCTTCCCTTTCACTCTTACTGGTACTCGTCTGTCACAAATCACTCCTGACACTTTTCTCCACCCACTCCATCCTGCCTGTACTCTCTTCTTCACCTCTCTTCCACACTCACCATTACTCTGAACTGTTGATCCCAAGTACTTAAACTCATTCACCTTCGCCACCTCTACTGTCTGCATCCTCACCATTCCTCTGTCCTCACTCTCATATATATGTGTGAACACATATATTCTGTCTTAGTCCTGCTGACCTTCATTCCTCTTCTCTCTAGAGCATATCTTCACCTCTCCAGGGTCTCCTCCACCTGTTCCCTACTCTCACTGCAGATCACAATGTCATCTGCAAACATCATAGTCCACGGGGACTCCTGTCTGATCTCGTCTGCCAACCTGTCCATGACCATTGCAAATAAGAAAGGGCTCAGAGCTGATCCTTGATGTAATCCCACCTCCACCTT
The DNA here is from genome assembly GCF_019279795.1 of Protopterus annectens. Taxonomy (NCBI): domain Eukaryota; kingdom Metazoa; phylum Chordata; order Ceratodontiformes; family Protopteridae; genus Protopterus; species Protopterus annectens. The sequence goes on from NC_056743.1 coordinate 116,830,018, forward strand.
AAACGCATCTGTCTCTCCCACCGCAGACCTCACCGCTGTCACACTACGCTTGTACATATTCTGCACCACTCTTACATACTTCTCTGCCACTCCCGACTTCCTCATACAATACCACAACTCCTCTCTAGGCACCCTGTCATATGCTTTCTCTAAGTTCACAAAGACACAATGCAACTCCTTCTGACCTTCTCTGTACTTCTCCATCAACACTCTCAGAGCAAACATTGCATCTGTAGTGCTCTTTCCTGGCATAAAATCATACTGCTGATCACTAATCATCACCTCCCTTCTTAACCTAGCTTCCACTACGCTTTCCCATAACTTCATGCTGTGACTAACCAGTTTAATTCCTCTGTAGTTACTACAGCTCTGTAATTCTACTGAGTTATCCAATTATAGACACATAGCCATCTTATCACCTCTGGAAAAAATAATGGAAAAATGCATCCATAAACAACTCCTGTACTTTCTAACCCAAAACCACCTACTGGCTAACTCCCAGCATGGCTTCAGACCATATCATAGTACCACCAAAGCTCTCCTCACCTTTTCTAATGCAATAAACTATAACAGGAACAACAACAAGCTATCTTCAGCCCTTCTCTTGGATCCATCCAAGGTTTTTGACATGGTTAATCACCATCTTCTCATCAACCCCCTGGTAACAATGTCCCTAGGTAATCACTCTCTCCGATGGTTTGACTCCTACATGCACTGCACAATAGACAACAGTCCGTCTTATGGCAGAACAAACTCTCAAACCTCCCACCCAACACCCTAGGTGTCCCACAGGGGTCTATTTTAGGACCACTTCTGTTTTCCATTTTTATCAATGACCTCCACACTGTAATCCCTGAAGCCATCTGCATTCAATATGCAGACGACTCAACGTTGATCTGCATTGGCACCTCACAAACAGAGCTGCTATCAATAACTCAGAGTACTTTCAACCTAGTAGAGAACTGGCTTGCTGCTCGCTGTCTGATTCTAAATCCTAATAAAACAAAGCTCCTACTTTTCACCCCAACTATTTGTGTTATCTCTCTCCATTAAGGCTAATAACGGTACCGTTATCTCCCCAGATGCCATACAAAACTGCTAGGAGTCATTATAGACATCAATCTTAAGTTCGATGTGCATGTCAACAAAACAATCAAAACCATTAACAGAAAACTGGGCTCACTATATAGGATAAAGACATTCCTTACCCCATATGCTAGGACCTCTATTGCCTGCTCCCATCTACTCTCTACACTCCACTATGCTTCCCCTTTACTTGCCAACATAAATAAATCTGATCTTAACAAACTCTCAAGCTGCTATAATAACATAGCTAGATTTGCAAATGGTCTACCCTATAGAACACATCACTATAAAAATCTAAATTATCTTGGATGGCTAGAGCTACCCAGGCAGATTCAGTATAATCAACTCATTGTTGCTCACATAGCACTTAACCAGCCAGATAATACACCTGCCCTGAAAAACATCATATACCCTCATTCCATCTCCAGATCACTCCGGTCATCTAATAGACTATTAGTGCAAACAATCAAATCCAACAACTCAGCTGGTGACTCCCTGTTCGCCAACTCTGCTGCCAAAATTTAGAATTCCCTTCCTGCTAACATTACCCCCTGATACCACCCTGCTCCAAGCCTGACAAAATCTTTATGCTTACTGGTGTACCAATCCTATGTCTGTAAGTGGTACTCAAATATCTTTGTTAAGCCAGTTTAGAAGATTGTTAGACTGTAAAAATTTAACTGGACTACAAAATGTGGCATATTTCCATAAATTTAACTAGACTGTAAAATGTGTTATATTTGTTTTATGTTATGATTACTATTGTTCAATATGACATTGTAATGATTGTATATGTATACCTTTGGAGCTTTTCTCCCCGGGCCTCTGCTGAAAATGGACATGTATCCAGTCAGACTTCCCCAATCAACAAATGTAAAATAAAATAAATAAATAAAATAAACATCTAATCCCAACAGCCATATATCAGCATATCCACTTTCACCTTCAAACCTGTGCCTACATTCTATATAAAACTACTCTTAAATTAACTTAAACCATGCTCTTCTTCAGCTGATGAACTTCCAAGTGAATATCTAAAAATAGCCAATAGCACTGCCTATCCCATCTCAGTCCTTATAAACAGTCCATTCCAGGAATCCCACATTCCCTTTGTGTGGAAAAAGACACACATTATCCCTCTGCAGAAAGGAGGACATTCAGCAGACATTAGTAACTTTAGACCTATAGCAATCTTTTCTTCCTAAACCAAAATACTTGAAAAATGTATTCAAAAACAATTTCTTGACTATCTCCTGTAGGAAGAACTCCTACCCCCTACACAACATGGCATCCACCCTTGTGGAAGTACTAGTGCTGGCCTTCTAACTTATAGAGATACTGTCAATAAAGCTAGAAATAACAGCAAATTGGTCTCTTATTTATTTCTAAACTTGTCTAAACACTTTGACACAGTTTATCACAGCAAACTTCTACTTCAAATGTCCTCACTTGGTATCTCTCAGCCCACTCTTTTGTGGTCCAACAGCCACCTGTCCAATAGGTATCAGTCAGTAAAATGGCACTCCATGCTATTTCCTTACTCCCAGTCAGCACTGGTGTACCACAAGGCTCTATCCTTGGTCCCCTTCTCTTTAACATTTTGACCAGCACCCTCTACGCATCCAGACAACAGGCCACCCTGATACAATATACATACAATTCCACTATCATTTGTATATATGAAAACATGGTACACTTCCAGAAAATTACTCAGGAAGCTTTAACAGCGACTGAAACATGGCTTTGTAACTCAACTCATGCTCAACCCAAAAAAGACAATACTACTAATTTTTCCCCCAAATGCCTCACTCAAGAAAAAACAAAATTTAAAGTTCATTGAACTCACCTCTCATAGCAAGTTATTACTTTTGATAATGGATGATTTGTATATGCAGGTCTAATGTAAGCTTAAGAAAAAACTAGGAATGCTTTACAGAGCCAAAAACTTTCTCACTGACACAACTAAACTACACTTGCCACTACTTATCTCCTCCCCCACACTTCTTTATGTTGCTCCCATCCTTACAAACCTTCAGGCATCACAAAAAATAATACTTGAACAATGCTACAACACATGTGCTCAATTTGCAGCAAATATCCCTTTCAGAACCCACCACTGTATAGTACTGAAAAGCCTAAATTGGTTAGAACTGCCTCATCAACTAACATATACACAGCTTACCAATAAAATTATCCAGCATCCATCTGCCTGTCTAGCTCTAAAAAACAATGTACACAGCTATGTTCCCAGTTGGTCATTGCGATCCACTGACTAAAACCTCCTCTCTATCTATAAAACTATCAAATCTGCTGGGCACTGTCTGTATTTGTACAAGGTTGCTAAGGCCTGGAACTCCTTATCAGTATCCTTGAGGTCAATACCTTCCCTTCCATCTTTCAAAAATCACTCTGAAAGACTTCTTAGCTGAAATATGGATTTGCTCTTGCACAAAACCAGGGTAAACTATATCCCTAAATATGAAAAAGTACATTTTCATTCCTTTTACTTTATTACTCTACATTCTTCACTTACTTCCTTACTTCTATCAAATTGTCTTCCCTGAGTTTCTTTCTAAATATTTAATAAGCCTGTTTTTCCTTCACTTCATACAGAAATTCCTGTTTATTAGTCAAAATTAACTTTCATTTCTCTACAAACTGTCTAAAATTTCTATAAATATTAAATTTACTTTTTATTTAACATTTGTTTACTGGAAAAGTCTGACTTGGAATGAGCCAATTTTCAGCAGAGGTCCAGGGAGAAATGCTCCAGACACATGTCTTTGCAACATGGCAGGAAACCGGAGCACCCACAGAAAACCCACGACTGCAAGGAGGACATGCAAAATCTGCACAGAAGGCACCCCAGCTGAGAATCAAACCAGAGAAGCTCTTGCTGTGAGGTGACAATGCAACTGCTGCACCACTGCACCATCCATATTTGTCATATAACTTCTATCGATACTTAACCAGTGTTTTTACATTATCACTAATTTGTTATAATTATTTAAACTGCAGATGTTTTTGTTATATTTTGATTATAAAACTATTGTTCTTAAAATGTTTTGTAATAATTTGGAGTTATTTGGAATGGCAAAGTTTAAAGAGAAAAGAGACAAAGAAGAAATATAAAGAAGTTAATAATTATACATTTAGAAATTTAGAAAGAAATATTTTTTTTAATAGAGAAAAACATGAGATGAATCAAGAGAACAAAAAAGCTGTTGTTTAAAGAAAAATATTTTTGCTAGGCAAAAGGGAAGAGCATGTGCCAAATTTTTGTAGCATAGTAAAAGAACATAAAAGAATAATAAGGGTAATAAGAAATGACAAAGAAGAAAGAGTAAAGAGTCAGCCAGAAATAATGAGTGTAGTTAAACATTATACAGAAAAAAAAAGATTAAAAGATTATAAGGTTAAAACTAAAACAAAAGTGGAAAGTTAACCAACAGAACAGGATAACAAAGAAATGGAAAAAAAATAACAATGGAAGAAATGAATAATGTGTTAAAATTGGTAAATGTTGAATCAGTGACAGGGAGGGATGGTACAGAATATTATACATAAAGAAATATGTTAGATTGGCAGAACAAGTATTTGTGGAAGTGTTAAATACATGGTAAAAGGAAGGTTTTAGAAAAAAGAAATATATGTGTTAGATTTATGAAATTTACATAGAAAGGGGGAAGAAGATTTAAAAAAATTGGAGACCATCAGTACTTAATAACACCAACTATAACATTTTTATATAACTAATAGAAACAAGAATGGAAAATACAATAAAATATTACAACAAACAATTTTTGGGTAAAAGGGAAAAGGAAGTCAAGAAGTATCAATGACAGTAAGAGAAATTTTAGATTATATAATGAATAGAAAAACAGAAGTTAAAATCATGGCAAGGAATTTAAATAAAGCATTTAAGAAGATACATCATGAGATCTTATGGGATATACTGAAAGAATATAATAGATTTTATGGGATATACTGAAAGAATATAATATAGGTGAGAAGATTTTAAAGATATTTGTTATAGCATATGAAAACATAAAGAGCAATTGTGAATGGATGGTTAAGTCAAGAAATAAACATAAAGAGTGGTATAAGGCAAGGATGTCCAGCGAGTAGTATTTTATTTGCACTAGTCATGAATGCTATTGTCACTAAAATGAACACATATTTAAAGGTAGCAGAATATAAGTCTGTTTTTCCCTCATTTCATATTGCAATTCCTATTTCTATTAGACTAACCTTTAATTTCTCTACAAACTGTCTAAAGTTTCTATAAATATTAAATGATTGTTGTGTCACTTGTGTTGATTCTTAACCAATGTTTTTATATTATGACTAATTTGTTATCATTTAAACTGCAGATATGTTTGTTATATTTTGAAGACTGTAACATTATTATTATTAAAATGGTTTGTAATAATTTGGAGTTATTTGGAATGGCAACGTTTATAGAGAAAAAGTTTAAATATTGGAGTACCAGTTATGTTTTCATATGTGGATGGTATAGTTTTAATGACTAAGGACAAATAATGGATGGAAGTAGCCTTTGAACAACTTAAGTGTTTGAGAATGTTAGGCACAAGTATAACTACAGATTAGAGTACAGGCTTAGGAACAAAAGATAAAATAGGGAATATTCAGTTACATATTAAGGAAATGAACATATTGGGCATAACATTTGGAAATGAGGAAGTGAAGATGCAACAATGGAAAGAAATAATAAATGAATTAAGAAATAAGTGCTAATTTTGGAGAACATACAAGTCGTCATATAAAAAGAAGGTGCATTTAATAAATTCAGTATTATTGGGAAAAAAAAAATTCACACCTGGAATAGACATGCTCATACATTGCAAACGTTTTCATGATACCTACAAACTGTTAAAGGGGCTGCTCCCTGAGCCAAGCGTGCCTTCTAATAACAGAGCCAGTAGCTGTAGCCCTGCAGGAGGCTTCTAGAATGTCAAAACCAGAATGTAAAGAATGCTTATTGACAAGACTGGCAGAATTCAGCAAATCCTGCATATCCTTACTCTCCACCAACAGAGGCGCACCTGCTGTCCTAGACTTAATAGCTTCCAAGGTGTGCTGCTGGTACTTCGGCATATGAAAAAGACAATTAGTAGACCTAATAGCAAGAGTGGCAGAGGTATAAACCTTTTTACCCCACATATCTAGGTTCCTGGATTCCCTGTCAGAAGGAACAGGATTTTTAGTAACAGTGGCCTTAACTCCTTTAGGGCCTTGAGAAATAAACTCTGGATCAGCTAACGGATTCCTGAAAAGAAACAAATAAGAATCAGGAACTCTATAGTACCTGTCAGGTTTTCTGGGAGCAGGAGAAACTGAATTTGGAATCAAGGAATTTTCCAGAATAACATCATCAACCACTTCTAACACAGGTGGAATAGCCAAAGGCTAATGCTGAGGCAAATCCAAAAACTCCATAACCCTTTTCTTAGAAAGGGGTAATCCTGACTTTCCCATTTAAAATGTTCCCTGAGAGTATTTAAAGTATCATCAAAAGATAAATCTTCTGGAGGAGAAGCAGAAGGAATGGACTCCTCTGCGTCTGAATGCTCAAAAGGAGAGAAAGCTTTTGAAACCTCTTCTTCATCAACAGAAATGCTAGAAGTATCAGAACCTGAAAAGGACAAAGCCTCAGGAGAGACATCCCTACCTCTTTTTGAAGGAGGAGGCTGTGAACCCCTAATAAGAATCAAAAGGTCAGCAGCCATTTTAACCATTTGAGAGTGAGGGGAATGAGAGAAAACTGGAGCCTGCTTCTTCACAGGCTTACGACTGGAAGATTTATCTGCAAGTCTAAGGGACTAGGGAGGCCGGGCAACCGCCAAACCTGCAGCTGAAGTCTTCGGTAAGAGCTTGCTGTCAGAGTGAAGTATGGAGATCTCTGACACCGGAGTCAGCTTTGTGGCTCCGCTTCTAGCTGAAGAGGTAACAGGTGGAAGGTCAAAAGGCAAAATGGATGCTGGAGGCCTGGGAGCCTCTGAAATGGTCTTAACCAAGGTCTGCAGTTGAAAATATGCGGGCTGCAGGGGCTGCAAAGATGCCTTACTGGCTACTGCATGACTGACGACCAACCTAACATCATCCGAGGACTTGACTTTCGGAAGCCTGTTGCGATCCTTATCATTACACTTCTTGGGGATATCCAAAGCCTGAAGACCAGCGGATGCCATATCAACAAACATAGGCCAAACTTCAAAATGCTTAGCTAAAAGCTTAGTCTGACGATGAACAGTACGCGGATTAAAGGAAGCACAAAGATCACAATTAGGAACGTTGTGGTCAAGGCCTAAACAAATAATACAATAGGAATGAAAATCTCCATGGGGAATCTGCTTTCCACAGATAAGACAATTATTAACCTCTTCTGACATTCATTAAGGCAAGAAAAGAGGATCCCCAAATGGGGTACTTAGCTTTAGTTGACTTCAACTTTGCAGTCGGAAACAAAGAAGGTAAACTGCCAACCGGCACTCGTGCAAGAAATGCTTCTGATTCGGGCTCCGCGGCAAGGAAGACTGAGGAAGTGACATCGGCTGCCTCCTTTTGTATCAGATACCCTGACATCCTTTGTAACCGATGACAGCCGACGTAATTTTTGTTTACCTTTGGTATTCTGGCCGATTGAGGGCTACCGGGAGCCGGATAAACCATTGGTTAGGACTGCAACAGTGAAACATGATGAACATCTACTTATATTCTAAAGAGTGTTCTTCATGTGTTTTTCTGTGTCTTGGGTATCATTTGTGAGCCATTAAACCTGACTCTGATCTCAGAGAGAGAGAGAGAGAGAGAGAGAGCGGAGCTAGAACTGATGAGATATGACTTAACTAGTATTTATCTGTCTTACTGAACAAAACTTTTCAAAAATGAGCTAACTGAAAAAAAATCAAAAATAGCTGTTGGGACTCTGATCCCCCCAGCTGTATGTTTTATATATATATATATATATATATATATATATATATATGGATCCCCTTCACTTCACCGAAACGCTAGAAGACCGACACTCTACAGAACGAGACGAGAAGACCGACGACTCAGATGACCGACAAGGTGAGAACCCGACGGACTCGATAAGTGTGCGATACAGTGAGGGATTTAGTGTTAGGGAGTGGACAGGTAAGTGTGCGATAGTGAGGGACTGTAGTTTTAGGGGCGGGTTAAGTGAGTTAGGGTTAGGGTGCAGGTAGGGTAAGTGTGTGATAGTGACGGACTATATGTTTAAGGGTGGGTTAAGTGAGTTAGGGTTAGGTGCAGGTAGGGTGTGTGTGCGATAGTGACGGACTGTAGGTTTAGGGGTGGGTTAAGTGAGTTAGGGTTAGGGTGCGGGTAGGGTAAGTGTGCGGTTGTGTCAGACCTTAGGGTTAGGGTTTGGGTTAAGGTTAGTGCATGTATGGCTGTGTGTATTGTCGGTATTGTGCGTTGTCGGTCTTTTGATGTCGGTGTTTTGAGTGTCGGTGTTGTGGCGTGTCGGTGTAGTGTAGGGGATCCATATATATATATATATATATATATATATATATATATATATATATATATATGTATATATATATGTCTCAACTCCAATACTGCACAGTGCAAAAACAAGGGAAACTGTCCCAATTCTGGTATTCAGCAATTCATAAAAAATATTGGTTTGACATTTATTCTTTTTGGAAAGCATGCTGTTTGATAAGTTTACTTTGAAAACAATGCATCTGAAATTGCTGTACTTCAACCACTCACATAAATTATATCCATATATATATATATATATATATATATATATATATATATATATATACACATATATACATACATATATATATATATATATGGGTCTCCTTGACTTCATCGACACGCCGAAACACCGACGCTAAGAAGACCGACACGAGAAGACCGATGAGACAGATGATCGACAATGTGAAATCCCGACAGCCGAAACACTGACATGGGCAACGTGTGAGCACGAGTGGACAGGTAAGTGTGTGCTAGTGAGGGATTTAGCATTAGGGAGCGGACAGGTAAGTGTGTGCTAGTGAGGGATTTAGCATTAGGGAGCGGACAGGTAAGTGTGTGCTAGTGAGGGATTTAGCGTTAGGGAGCGGACAGGTAAGTGTGCGATAGTGAGGTATTTAGCGTTAGGGAGCGGACAGGTAAGTGTGAGATAGTGTAGGATTTAGGGTTAGGGTGCGGGAAAGGTGAGTGTGCGGTAGTGACGGACTTTAGGTGTAGTGGCGGGTTAAGTGAGTTAGGGTTAGGGTGCGGGTAGGGTAGGTGTGCGATAGTGATGGAATGTAGGTTTAGTGGTGGGTTAAGTGAGTTAGGGTTAGGGTGCGGTAGGGTAAGTGCGGTAGTGTCGGACCTTAGGGTTAGGGTTTGGGTTAGGGTTAATGCATGTATAGTTGTGTGTTATATGTAGTTTACGTTTTGTGTGTCGGTGTTTTGGGTGTCGGTGTTATGGTGTTCAGTTTTGCGAGTTGTCGGTTTTGTGCGTTTTCGGTGTTTTGGTGTCGTTGTTTTAAGTGTCGGGTTTGTGGCGTGTCGGTGTTGTGATAGGGATCTATATATATATATATATATATATATATATATATATATATATATATATATATATATATGGGTCTACTTCAGAAGATCGACAGACCATTTGATCGAAATTCATTTGGTCGACAGCTCATTTGTTCGACAACTAGTATTCAAGGCACTTAACAGGAATTTGCCCCCCTCTCTAATGTTGTGCGACCCTGGAGTTGTTATATATAGTTGGGGGGGGGTGAGGGGCACAGCCCCACACAATGGGTGGTGTGGGGGGCAAAGCCCCCCACCTATTTTCATTTAAAATGTGTATTTTTTCTTGTATTTTCATGCTTTATATATATATATATATATATATATATATATATATATATATATATATATATATACATATGTACATATATATCTATATATGTGTGTGTGTGTGTGTGTAAGCATATGTGTGTGTGTGTGTGTGTGCATGGATGTACTTCATATAGCCGACTTACCATTTCGTCGACTTGCACATCATTGAGAACACATTGTCAAAAACTTAAAATAACAGACTCCTGGAACATTGTATTTTACCTCCAGGAAACTAACCACTTGTCCACCAACAATTAAAATAGAAATGTAAACAAATTAAACCCACCAAAGTGGGGGGGGGTTCACTTCCCACAGCCCCCATGTGGGGGCTGCTCCCCTTAAACTCCCTAACTAAATATACCAACTCTATGATTACACTACAGTGGAGAAAAGGGAAAAGTTCACCATGGTGGCCAAGTGGTTAGTTTCCCCATGGTAAAATACGACGTTACGCGAGTTCATTATTTTAAATTTTTGACAATGTGGTCTCGATGATGTGCAAGTTGACGAAATGGTAAGTTGACTATGTGAAGTAGATTTTTCTGTATATATACACACACACACTGGATATAAAAAGTGTACACACCCCTGTTAAAATGCCACGTTTTTGTGATATAAAAAAATGAGACCACAATAAATCATTTCAAAACTTTAATGTGACCTATAACTTGTACAATTCAATTGAAAAACAAACAAATCTGTTAGGGGAAAAAATATAAAACAAACACTTATAGACAGACACATGAATATGTAGCTACACACAATTTACCATGGATTGCATTACAATCCATTTAGTGTTGCCTGTCAGTTGTTGAAATCTTAACTTTTCTCAGTATTTTTCTGCTGCTGTTGCTGTTTCTCAATGCAGAGCTTATGCAAACTCTCTTATCAAATTTAGAAGTCATTCACAGTAATCGGTATGATAAACTTCCTTCTCAGGCACCTGCACAGATTCGAACAGCTGCAGCATTAACATTTTTGCTCAGCTTCGCATATACAGATCGGGTTGCCACCTTTTCAAATGCCCAAAGAGTGACAGGTGGTAACTCTATGTACAGAGCAAGTAGCCTCAATAAATATACAGAGATGTACAGAGATGAAGGAGGGAGAAAAATATGATTCTCTTAATGTTCACAGCTGGAAATTTGTACTGATGGCTCTCAAAATTCTGTCCTCAAGGAAGCTGGCAGTACTTTCATTAAGTGTTTCATCAGATTTTTCATCAGTCCAGATGTACAAGCCAATTATAGAAACAGATGCATGCTAAATGCTGGAATCACTATTAACTATACTTTTGAAGTTATTTTTCATTATGACATTCTTAGAGCAGTGGTGTAACAACAAGGCCATGCTGCACTTTTCAACAGATCCGTTTTTATATCCGTGTAATCATTTGATATAAATTACTGGTCAGAGCACACTTCTCAAGTGTACCTCATAAAGAGAAATGTTCCTCAATTGGTGTCTTAAAGCATCCATGTCCCCCACTGAAGTGGTCTGCCATACACTTAATATTAATAATTTTTAACTGATATCGATGATAAATAATACTGAATCTAATTAATTAATTAATGAAAATAACTTTTTATAAACAGAAATTAACACATTTCAGCCATCTTGTGAGCTTTCTATTTGACATTGCTAGTAAGCACTCCACATTTTGCCCATTTGTCCAACATTATAATAGACAGTGTTCCGCATTTTGGAGATGGAAGGTTATGAGCTACGAGTCAGAGTGTCTGCACTTTCGATATTTGTATCAATAAACATTATACAAATATATAATTATAAATATATAAACACACAATTTATATGACCCTGCTTAAGTTCTTTACGTCATGTTGTGTGAGGAAATACAAGCGAACTGAAATGTAAATGAACATTTTGGGAGCTCTTCTTCCTCTCCTGCTTCATTCTATGGCCGTTCTTCACACTGCCTCACTTTCATCATCATCAGCTCTACCAGTTTAATGTCTCCCAGACTTTCTCTGATCAGCTGGGGCCAGGTGGGGAATGTAAGGGTGTCCAGGAAGTCTAGCCTTCACATTCATCTTGGGAGAGACTTTAAATCCTACCCTGTTGCTCCACTCCTGCTAGCATGGTATATATAACTATGTCCATGGGTTGGCACACAATGGGGCATGCAGGGTATCACCTGCCTCTGCAGCAACTCACCCATGTTCTCCACCCTTTTATCTCCTTGGACCATACTGCCTCATTGTGCTGTCCCCAGTCTCCACCAGGGATCATTACAGTGAATGCCCACATAACTGTCCACCCCCATGAGATGGTCATACTCACACATCACTGCCACGCTGTCAGTCACCTGAGCTGTTAAGCTAATTCAGGTCAACCTGACTGTATTCAGAGGTTTGTCCCTGTGTGCCACAGAAACTGTTCTGGAATGTATATTATAATAGCTTGTCTTGATTTATTTATAAGTGGTCTTTTACCCTTTTGTATAGTATAAAATACATAACCATCAGGTTGTTTTATAAATTCCCATTTTGGCAAACGTGTGTGTGTGTGTGTGTGTGTGTGTGTGTGTCTATCACGAAAAATCTCTAGAATCACCAGTGTTCAAAAACACATAAAACTTTATTTTTATTTAACATTTGGTTATCAGGTTAGAGCACTGATTAAAGTAGGACGAAAGCCATGCTTAGTCCTGGTTACATTTAAAATACTAGCGACAAAATTTAACAATTACAGCCAAGAGTGGAATACAAAAGTAATGCAAAGTAATTACAAAAAGGGGAACTACTGTGCATTTATTTTGTCTTTGTTGACTGGGAAAGTGTGACTGGGCAGAGTCCATTTTCAGCAGAGCCCCAGGGAGAAAAGTTCCATCATTATATTAGCAAGTGAATTTCAGACAGTTCTCAGAAAAACAACAGCTATATTTCTCAGAAAAACAAATCTAATTGCAAAACAGGTATATACAGTAAAGTATTTACATCCATAATTATACGTTTATAGGGAACTATACAGTTTTTATAGCTCGAAAATCTTGCAGGAAATAAATGGATTGAGATTGTCGATGGGAAAACATAAATAAGTTAAGTGTTCTTAAATTTCAGTAAGGAAATGTTTGCAAGGAGTTCAAGATATGTAATAAAGTGAGTTATAAAATTATGTAGGAGGGGATGGAAGATATTAGTATTGCAGAGGAAGATAGCAGTAATAACATACATGATATAAGATTAGCTTTATTCAGGCTGCCTGTTTCAAATTACTTTATCTAGAAGGTTTATAACTTGGGTATACAGGGGATACATGAAAAGGGTGCAGCAGTGGATGGGGCAGTTAGAAAAAATGGAAGATGAAAAGCGTTGTTTAACAGGTGGGAGAAGCAGTGTGTATTGATTCATGTGCAAGAGGGAAAGTTGTTAGGGGTATACTGATTCAAGTAGAGGACGGCAAAACGTTAATAAGCAATATTACATTTGTGCTTTCATTAAAGGTCTCAACCTAGTGATGAACATGAGCATAACCAGGCTTGGGGAAGGTATTGCTTGAGCTGAATTTTATAGCTTGGGTGTTTGCTAGTCATTGCATAGGGATAGTATTCCAGAGTTCGGAGATGTAACATGAGCATATTAAGTCCCCCGATTAATTATTTGCCTTAATAGTGCTTAGTAGAAATTTAAAACCATAACGGAGGCCCTTTGTGGGAGTGAAGAGCAATAATATGTTTTAATGCTGGGCATTTTTTAGGATAATATATCAGTTTGTATGCCATAACTAGCTGAGACTATGTTAGGTAGTTGTTAAGCTCTAGTTACTTTAGCTGTTTTAAGGCTGTAGAGCTTAGGTTTGTAAGGATAGGTGAAGCAAACCAGAGAGTTGGAAACAAATAGGATGCGCCTATCATTTCTCTTGCTGAGTAAGATACTATTTTGCCATGTAAAGGTGTCCAACTTTCTTGTGGGTCTTTTTCATTGTTAGAAGAATATGTTGATCAAATTTAAGACGGTCTTCTATTACATTGTTTAGTATGTGGTACTAACTCAATTTTGGTATTATTTACAGATGTAACTAAGAAAGCTTGTTTTCAATTGAGAAAATGTTTTGGGGTGAAGAGCATCAATTTTGTTTTACTGTGATTAAATAATAGGTTTGAATTTTTCAGCTAGGTTTGGATTGGAGAGAAAGATATTTGATTTATTTTTTTTCGAGTTTGGATATTGTGGGGTCTATATATATTAAAGCTGAATCTGTATATTGTGCTATATTTGGTTGGTGTATGGCAGTGTGAAGATTGTTTATAAAAATATTTAAGAGCCCTAAGGAACAGCTATGGTAAATGGAAAAGAGGTCATGCTGCCATTTGACTGTTTGTTGCCATCCAGATAGATAACTAAGGAACCATTTAGGGTGGATTGAGAGAGGTCTATCACAGAGAGTTCAATGAGTAAATGCTGCTGAACTATGGTGGGGGTCTGAAACCATATTGTGTTTCACAGAGAAAACAATTTGAATTTATTTGACGTAGAAGCTGAACATGAATACACTTTTCAAGTAATTGTGATGGAGAAGAGGATTGCAATGGGCCTACAGTTATTAAACTCTGTAGCTGTGCCACCTTTGTGCAAAAGGTATAATAATGGATTTTTCCCAGATTGAAGGAACATATTTTTCTGCTATATATCTTTTTCATCATCATCATCAGCCCCCTTTTTCCCATTTTTCTATGTGGGGTGAGAGTAACGTATTTATTGTTGGCATCTCTCTCGATTCAATGCCACACTCCTACCTGACTGTTGCAGATCTTCTTCCATACAATCCATCCACCTCTTTGCTGGATGTCCTTGTTTCCTCTTTCCTTCTATCTGTCCCACATCTTCTTCACCAGATTGTCTTCTGCTTTTCTGCACATTTCCAAACCACCATCATTTATTCTCTTTAACCTTTTCTGCATCTGGGGCTACTTGGCTTCTACTGTTATGTTCTCATTTCTTCATCTGTATCACAGTGTGCATCCTACCACCCTTCTCAGGCACTTCATTACCATCTCCTCTAGCTTCCTCATCTGGTCTGCCTTTACTGCCCAGGTTTCTGTACTCTACAGTACTACTTGTCACATCACTGTCTTGTACACCTTACTTTTCAGCTTCTTTGGCATTCTTATGTCATTAACTACACCGGAGACTATGCCAGTTGGCTGAAGGCCCTCTAAATTCTAGCTTTGACCTCTTCATTCAGACTTCCCCTCCCCTCAATCACGCTTCCCTAATACTTAAAGCTATTTACATGTTTCACTATCTTCCCTTGTATCTCAATTCTCAGCTTCTTCTGACTTCCCCAATTTGCTGCCATTACTACTGTCTTATTTGTACTTAGTTTCATCCCATGTGTCTTCAATTTTGCATTCCAATCCCCTGTCCTTTGCTAATGCTCTTGCTCAGAGCCTGCCTGTAATGCCACATCATCTGCATACAGCAGCTTTGTTGATCTGCCCATCCATCCTGTTTGCTAATGTAGTCCATCACCAGTATAAACAGCAGTGGGCTCAGAGCTGAACCTTGGTGCACATCCACTCCCGCTGGGAACTCCTCCGTGAGAACAAACACTGTTTGTACTTGAGTCATTGGGCCCCTATACATAGCCTGCACTAATTCTACTAATGGTGCTGGGACTTCAAACCACTGCAGAACTGCCCAAATCAGCTTTCTTGGGATCTTGTCATAAGCTTTCTTGAAGTATAGGAATGCACACAGTTGACCTTTCCTCATCTCTAGCTTCTTCTCAACTATGTTTAACTGCAAACATCAGGTCAGTTGTGCTACATCTTGATCTGAATCTGAACTGCTCATCTCTCATCTTACATTCTACTACTCTGAGTATCTGTTTATCAATCACCATCTCCAAAACTTTCATGCAATGTGACATGAGTTTGATGCCCCTATACTGCCCACAGTTGTGGATGTTGCCTTTGGAGAAGTATACTCAGGACAGTTTACAAGAACAGTTATTTGGGATATGCCTTTCTATCCACACTGCTATGAGTACCCTCTATCTCACCCAGAATCTTAATCATATCTGATGTGACCTTGTCTGAGGCTGCTACATTCCCTGACTTCATTGCACTCCATGCAATGCTTGCAATATGTGTCCATATATCTCTAAGGAACAAGAATTCAAACATCCTTTTATGAACCTTTATTTTAGACCTAGATTTAAAGGTACCTGTAATAGCTCTAACTTGATATATCTCACAGACTGTTGTCATTGCAATGTGTTTTATATAGGCATGACAACAAGAATGCTAAAAGAGAGAATTTATAATCATTTACACGACATAAAAAAGAATGATGTAAAGAATGCATTATTTAAACATATAAAGGATAATGTTGGACACACTTTTAGGTTTAGGATACTACAGGTCACCAAATCCAATATACGTAAAGGTGATATATTCAATGAATTGGAAAATGTAGAACTATCTTGGATACTACGCTTTAAAGCACAACACCCACCTGGCCTCAATCAATACATTAGTATAAGATCTACACTTAAGAAACATAGTTTGAAATAAATACCTAATATATATTTTTAATATATGGGATTTTATAGTGTCCCCTGATTTATAATCTGTAGGTATTGCACAATGTGATATATACATATACATATGCTTTAGATAAGAATTTTTAACTCATATTTCTTACTTAATATTTTATATACATTATATTTTTATATTGTATATTTTATGACATGATATATTTCATGACCTCATTTTTTGACATTGTACATAATGTTTTGATAGTGAGTTAATACTTTACAGAATGGATCTTCTGAAATGTATATCATTTAAATGTTTAATCTATCAACTGATATATTAGCTATTGTTACTTCAACATTTTATTAGCTTATCAAGTTTATTTCATATTAGTGATAGATCTAATATTTTAACCTTTATTTTTTCTCATTACTTATATTTCTTATTGTTTTTTATACATATGGATTTACATTTTTTATTATATATGAAAATGGTCTCATTCCTTAGTGTCACCTAATATAGAAGCCTATATATATTCAGTTTACTATAAACTATTATAATAATGAATTTATTGTTCTTATATTTGATTCAGATATAGACACATATATATTTTGCTTCACTTTTTGAGACTTGCTTCAAAAAGATTCTTATGGTATTTCTTTGGATTTATATATTGTTTTTGGTAGCTAAAAGCATATATTTTGATTTATTGGTTTAAATGAATATTTATATTATATATATTCTTTTAACATTTTTTATTATATACCATATATTTATGCTTTCTGCAATTTTAAATAAACTGCATAGGTTTATTTATTTATATACTTTTGCAAGTCCTTTATACATATTTTTACACATTGATTCTGATTTAATTCGATTTATATATTATAACAGGATCAAGTAAATAATTCCTTGCTGAACACGCAGTTTATGCTCATGGAGCTATACACCTTTTAGCTGTTTTTAGCCATTTTAATTGAATTATTGATTTATTTAGTTAATTGACACTTGTTAAGCTTGATGTCTTTTGTATAAAAGAAGTGCTTTTTCAATGTAAAAATTGATCTGAAGAAGCGTACTGGGTCTGGTACGCGAAAGCGCTTATCCATCTTGTTCTGTTCTAATAAAGGAAGATTTTACAGCATCGTGGTGGCCTTCTATCTGGTGTTTTTATCTATTCTTCTCAACTATGTTTAACTGCAAACATCAGGTCAGTTGTGCTACATCTTGATCTGAATCTGAACTGCTCATCTCTCATCTTACATTCTACTACTCTGAGTATCTGTTTATCAATCACCATCTCCAAAACTTTCATGCAATGTGACATGAGTTTGATGCCCCTGTACTGCCCACAGTTGTGGATGTTGCCTTTGGAGAAGTATACTCAGGACAGTTTACAAGAACAGTTATTTGGGATATGCCTTTCTAGCCACACTGCTATGAGTACCCTCAATAGCCATTTCTCCTCTATCTCACCCAGAATCTTAATCATATCTGATGTGACCTTGTCTGAGGCTGCTACATTCCCTGACTTCATTTTCCTTAGTGCTATTCTTACTTCTTCTAGGGTGGTCTCCTCCTCTTCTCTCATCGTAGGTGGTTTCTGGGGCAGTACAGCTTCTGTGGAGTTTTCTTCATTCAGAGCTGCTGGAAATACTTCTTCCATCTGCCTTTGATATCCTGTGGACTTGTGAGCAGGTGATAATCTTCTTTATCTTTCTGTCTTTGCCTTATTACCTTATATAGTTTCTATGTGCCACCTACTGAGACACTTTCCAGAGGCTGGTAGAGTGCCTCTGATGCCCTGATCTTTGCTATTGCTAATCCTTTCTTAGTCTCCTTATTAGCCAACCAGTATTCCTTTCTAGCTTGGTGGGTCTTTTCTGTCTGCCACTTTTTTCCTGCACTCCTTTCCTTTGATGACTTCTGGACTTCATTCCATCATCAACTTTCCTTGTGTAACTTATTTCAATGCCTGGCTCAGCGACACATTTGTTCTGTAGTCCTCACACATGCTGTTTTGAGACATTGCCATTTTTCTTCAACTCCACTTATTTCATCCTCTTCTTGAGGTGCTATAGCTCTGAGTAATTTCTTGAACTCTTGTGCTTTCTCTCCAGTCAACTTCCAGGTCTACAGCCTGGTCTCTGTTGACCTTAGAGCCTTCTCTGATCATTGCTTGCAGATACTTGTGGAACCAGGTGAGTGTTTCACTGAAGATGACTTTGCAATCACTGATTCTACTCCAGTGCCCTTTCCTTACTAGGAGGAAGTCTACCCGAGTTGCAAGTTGGCCACTCTTGTACGTGATCTTGTGACTCAATTTCTGAACCATGTGTTGGCTGCTATTAAGCCATATGCCAGACAGAGGTCTAGAATGGCCTCTCCTTCTTTATTCCTTTTACTACATTCGTGTGGACCCAGGCAATCCTCACATCCTGTTCTGTCTGTCCCAATATGTACATTCAAGTCACCAATTATCAACATCAATTCATGTTGTCCTTCTTTATTTAGTAGGTCCTGCAAATGCTGTATGAATGCACTCTTTTCTCTTCACTATCACAACCCTGCTGTAGGGCACAGGCTGAAATTATAAATACTGCCTATTATTAGACTGGAGTCTAAGTACCATGAGTCTGTCACTAATTCTGATGATATCCCCTCACTGCTTTCTGAAGCCTCTCCCTCACCACAATTCCCTCACCATTTCTAGCCTGTCCTCTGACTGAGTGGTAGATTCTGGATCCCAGGCCAAGTAGCTTCACTGAACTGCCCTTCCATCTTGTCTCTTGGATACATAGGTTCATACTAGGCTATTTGCCCTAGGGCATTTATAAGCTTAGCCAGAGTGTGTTTGGCTTTCGCCACCCATTTTAAATGAATTTTGCTATGCCCTTTTTCGAGGTTAGTATACTGTGCCTCTGTCTAACAGTAACACAGAAGTGATACCCGGTGTAAACCTACTATCTCCCATCCACTCATCAAGATTCCTCTTGAAGAGAGTCAGTGAGGGACTCTGCCTAACCTGGACTGGGATTTTATTCCAGAGTGAAGGGAGCCTCTGGGTTATGAATCTGTCCCTCCAGCATGTCCTATTTATTTCAGTGCTGAGGTTCAAGTCTCTCGAGCGTGTAGCTCAATGGGATTTGGATTTTCTGAGGTGCAGCATGTCCATTCATTCCAGGTTGGACATGGCTTTATACGTCAGGCACAGATCGCCTCTGAGCAGGTGGTATGCCACTGAGTAGAGCTGGAGTTTCTTTAACCGGGCAGGATATGGCATCTGTTTGAGCCCTTTGATCCTCTTGGTGAGGTACTTTTGGGGTCTTTCCAGTTGCTGCAGGTGTCTGGTAAGGTACATCCCAAAAGGGGCATTGTACTCAATTATGGGCCTGATGAGGGATGAGTAAAGAGGCACGATGACCTCCCCTGATCTAGATGTGAATCCCTTCATGATTAGGTGGGCTATATAAAATGTTTTTCTAACCACTTTGGCCACGTGGTTGTCAAATGAGAGATTGCTATCAACTTGGGTCCCCAGGTCCCTAATTACTTCTTCCGATTAATGGATTACCACCTATGTGGTAATTTGTGGGCACTTTGTTTTGCCAAAGGGGATGACTATACACTTTTTGGCATTTAGCTTGAGGCCATGGCACTGGCACCAGTTGTCTGTTTCTATGAGGCCCTTTTGTAGGATGCTTGTGTCGGCTGGAGAGTCTATTATGGCGCCCAGTTTGCAGTCATCTGCGAACTTGGTCAGCCACAGTCCTTCCGTGTTAGCCTGTACCTCCGAGAAATATATACCGAACAAGAGAGGTCCCAGGACTGAGCCTTGTGGGACACCACTTGTAACTGGTTTGGAGTCTGACATGGCTCCAGCAATTCTAACCATGTGGGTTCTGTTCTTGAGCCAGTTTGCAACCCATCTAGTGACATAGGGGTTTATATTTAAGCTGGTGAGCTTATCTATAATGCCCGAGTGGGATATTGTATCAAAGGCTTTTGTGAGGTCCAGGTAGGCTGTGTGGACCACCTTCCCTTCGTCAATGGCCTTGGTGACTGTTTCAAAGAAGTCGACCAGGTTTAAGAGGCAGGATCTGCCCTTAACAAAGCCAAACTGGGTAGGATCCAGTGTCTGTAGGTCCCCAATATCTTTATTTATGAGGTCCATGATGATCCTTTCCATAGCTTTGCAGACCAAGCTAGTCAGGCTTATGGGGCGATAGTTTCCAGGGTCCATTGAGGCACCACCTTTGTGGAGAGGGACCACTGTTGCTGTACGCCACTCTTTGGGTACATATCCTGTAGTAAGGCTGAGATTGAACAGTAGTTTTATGTTTGGGTTTAGTTCTTCTTGGAGTTCATGTAGGATGCAGCCCGGGACACTGTCTGGTCCCATTGATGCTGTGTTTTTTGCTTTGGAGAGGGCGGCTCTTACCTGAGCATCTGAGATGTCAGGAGGGCAGCATTCTGCCGGGATAGATATTTGCCCTTTTGGTGGGGAAGGGGGGGAGAAGTTTGCGCTGAACCTGTCACCTAGGATGTTGGCAATGTCTGTGGGTTCGGTGTATTTTTGTCATTTTGGACTAATTCTGAGCATATCTGGGAATTCCCACCCAGGTTCCTAACATAACTAAAGAAAGCCTTGTGATTATCCTTAGTGTCCTGTGCAATTTTTCTCTCGAAGCTGGCCTTAGACGATTTTATGAGTGCCCGTAGTTTTTTGCTAATACTGATCATAGACGCCCTTCCCTTTTTGGGATTTTGCTCTATCATGTAGTAGCTTCCTCCTTCTATTGTATAGTTTGTTTATGGCTGGGGTCCACCAGACAGGACGCCTAACTTTGGAGGATTGGGTCTTGGTTTTATTTGGGATTGCATGATCCATGCATTCCTGAAGGTGTTCATAGAATGCGTTTATAAAGGATTCTGCGGTCTGGGCCGTATTTTCCACAGGCCTCGGGGCATGGAAGGATTCCACCTCGGTTTTGAGGAGTGTGAAATTTGCTTTAGAGAAATTTTTCACTGTGGTTTTCTGGGCAGGGGCTGGGGTCGGGATGTGAATATCTAGTGAGATTAGTTTATGGTCTGATCTTACCAGTGAGGGATACACTTCTGGTCTGGAATATAGAGTCCCCATGTTGGTGATGATCAGGTCCAGTATGTTTTCCTCTCTTGTGGGAGTGGCAACAAGTTGTTCCATAGCATTTGAGTTTATAAATTCTAGGAACCTTTGGGCTAGGGTGTTGGAGCTAGTGTAATGCTCCCAGTCTATGTTAGGGTAGTTGAAGTCGCCCAATATAATGGTGTTTGGAGAGACCTTCATATTTTCCAGTGTTCTCAGGAAGGTCAAGTGGGGTTCCTGGGTTTGGGAGGGTGGTCTGTAGCAGGCTATAAACTGGAAGGCAGTTAGTTGCACATGGATAGTCTCTGATGCTTCGTGCTGTGCCACCAACCTGGAGGTGTGGGTATCTTTGACGAATATTGATACTCCCCCTCCTTTTGTGGTTCGGTCCAAGTTTTGGGGCTGAAAAACATGGTATGAGGTATAACCTGGTAGTGCTGAGGTGCTCTCAGGAGCCTTGAACCAGGTTTCTGTTACTGCACAGATATCGATGTTCTCCATGCTAAGGAGAGTTTCGAGTGCGTGCATCTTGATGTTTAGACTTCTGGCGTTGAGTAGCATTACTCTTAATTTCTTATCCCTTGCGATACCTATGGAGGTGGGTTTGTCTTTTGAGCCTTGCCTAAAAAAGGCACTATGGGGGTGGCAAGAGCCTTTGCCAATATCCGAAAGCCCAGGGGTGACAGGTGCAAGCCATTCCTAGCGAAGCATCGTGGCTTGTCGAGCATGTCATCCCAGGCAGACAGGCACTGGATCCCCTTTGAATGACACCAATACTTAAGCCAATTGTTAAAAAAATTCATCATCTTGTCTTCATATTGTGGCATCATTCTTGGTGAGGGTAAGATGTTACTCAAGGTCAGGGTCATACCGGCCTGGGCTACATGCTCAGACAGCTCCTTTATGTCTCTTTTCATGCAGTCCAGGGAGGTACGTCTCAGGTCATTCACACCAGCATGGGCAATGACTGAGTCATATTTGTACTTGCCTTGGAGTGACCTGAGTGCTTGTGTTATGTGGCAGATCCTAGCACCCGACAGGCAGCTCACCATGACCTTCTCCTTGTTCAGCCTGGTGAGCGGGACGTCAGTGTGCCTGACGACAGAGTCACCTATTACAAGTGTATCAGGTGTGTTGTTTAGCCTTAAAGGCTGTGACTGCTCGGCACACTGGCTTTGTGAGCTATGTGTTGCACGTGTTTTGTTTTGGGGTAGCAGTTGCTTGGGTGTCTGCTTTGGAGGTCTCTGCTGCTTAGGCAGATTTTTATTTAAAGCCTCCGAGTATGTTTTTGCGTGTTTATGTGTTTGGTTTGCTGTCGTGGTAGGTCTATGTGAGACTGGAATTGTAGTGAGTGTGGTTTCCTTCTCCTCCTGACTGGCTATGCCAGTACTGAGTTGAGAGAGCTTAGCCTCCAGTTTGGCTATATGGTTGCATCTCTCACATGTGTTGGAATTTGTTGGGAGGAGGAGAGGGTTGTCTGTGTACATGAGGCAGTTGTAACATTGCCTCAAGATTCCCAGATTCACCAGCTGGACCGGAGAGGAGATTGACAACTGACCTTTGGACATGCTAGAATAGTATTGGGAATTCCTTTATAATTGAAAAAAAGGGCCAATGGGGAACAAAGTACTCAAAGTTAGTTTGTGAGGGTGTAGTGCTTTTAATTTTTTAGTGCTGACTTATATAATTGCTTTAGTGAACAAGTGCCAGGCTTTAGAGTGGGAATAAAGTGTTTATTATGAGAACTAGATCAGTTCTAAGGGAAAAAGTAAAGAGCAGACTTTGTGGAGCTGAGAATGGTTTAAACCCAATTAAGCGGCGCTACCCGATGCTGCGCTATGTACAAAATCGCGCAAAGCCGCGCTAAAGCGGGTTTTATACAGGGGGACTTGAAAGAGCTAGAAATTGGCCCAAAACGGCCAATAGACTACCAGATTCTTGTGCTGGGAACACTCCTCAAGGGATAGATAGGCTGCTCCAAGCTCCCCACTGCCACTGGTGAACAAAGAAACCTCCCTTTATCCAAGAAAGGAAATGGGCAACACAGGAACTACCAGATTCTCGTGCTGGGAACACTCCTCCAGGGATAGATAGGCTGCTCCAAGCTCCCCACTGCCACTGGTGAACAAAGAAGCCTCCCTTTATCCAAGAAAGGAAATGGGCAACACAGGAACTTTCCAAAAGTCCAGAATACAGCAAAGCCTGTATTTGGACTACTCTAGGTCAGGAAAGATGGGGAACAAGAATAATTTTTTTTTTGCAACAAACAGCAGAAAAATGCAATAAATATGTAACACAGGCTAGCACACTTGAGTGTGTAGCCTCAACAGGTAAATGCAACAAATAGGACAAACTTTAAATTACAAGCGCAAAAGCGCGCTAAAGCTGGCTTTAAAGCAGGGGGTTAGAAAGAGATAGGAAATGGCCCAAAACGGCCAATAAGCTACAGGTCACTGGGCTGGAACCACTCCTCAAGGGACAGATAGGCTGCTCAGAGCTCCCCACTCTCACTGGTGAACAAAAAAGCTTCCTCCTATCCAAATAAGGATATGGGCAACACAGGAACTATGACACAGCCCAGAGATCAGCAATACCTGAAGACTGGACTATTCTAGCTCAGTAAAGGCGGGAAAAGTACAGTTTTGTACCTACCATAAATGTAGATGTTCGAAGATCCACATTGCTGCAGTCCTTACACTTGGGTAGTCCGCTGTCCTCGGTCGGCCCGAATATCAAAGTATAAGGCTGACGTCGGTCAAGGCGCATTTGACTGACATCAGGACGTCAGGGTACAAATGCGCATGACCGACGTCATATCCTCAGTCTTTTCTTGCCCCAGATGTCAGAAGACCCTAAAAATAAAGGTCAAAACCAAAAGACAGCAAACAAACAACCAACCATCCTAGCACTAAAAATATGTACAATATATACAATATATACAATATACCTCATATTGACAACCCAACCCACACAACCTCCTCTAACTACAGAGGGGAAGGAGGGAGGGTAAATTGGACTGCAGCAATGTGGATCTTCGAACATCTACATTTATGGTAGGTACAAAACTGTACTATGTTCTTCATCTCACATTGCTGCAGTCCTTACACTTGGGTAGAATCCCAAAGCAGAGGTAAGGGAGGATGGCCAAACTATAAGGAAGCAGGAGCTGCCAAAATTCCCTGCAAAACAGCAGTGGCAAAACCAGCCCTGGATTTAGAGTAAAGTGGTAGGTGATAATGCCTAGAGAAAGTATGCACTGAACTCCAAGTAGCTGCCTCCAAAATATCCTTAGTTGCCACCCCCCTCAAAAAAGCTGTCGAAGTGGCAGTAGCCCTAGTGGAATGAGGCCTAATCCCAGCTGGAATCTCCTTGCCATGATGGGAATAACAGAAAGCAATGCAAAACCCAATCCACTTAGAAATAGTTTGTTTTGACACAGGCTTGCCCTGAGAACTCAAAGCAAAAGAAACAAATAACTGCTGAGACTGCCTGAACCCTTTAGTTCTGTCCAAATAATATCGCAACTGCCTGTGTACATCTAAAGTGTGCAAAATCTTTTCCCCTTTATTTTGGGGATTTGCATAAAAAGTAGGCAAATGAATAGTTTGGTTTAAAGCCACACTAGAAACCACTTTAGGCATAAAGGAAGGATTAGTACGTAAAGATACCCTATCCTTATGGAAAATTAAGAAAGGCTCAACCGCCATAAGGGCCTGCAACTCAGAAACCCTTCTTGCAGAGGTAATAGCCAACAAAAAAGCAGTCTTCCATGACAAAAACTTTAATTCAGTAGTAGCTGCAGGCTCAAAAGGTTGTAGAGTGAGTTTCTCCAACACAAAATTGAGATCCCAAGCAGGAGTAGGAGCTCTTCGTGGGGGTCTTATATTCTTTGCCCCTCTAAGAAATTGCTTGAACAAAGGATGAGAAAACAATGGTGGGTCATAATCATAGTGAGCCGAAATTGCTGCAGCATGAACCTTAATAGAAGAGAAGGACAAACCTTTGTCCAGTAACTCAGTAAGATATTGAAGAGCCACACTTAAATTAGGCTCAGAAATATCAAAATCCTTTGCTGCACTCCAAAATAAAAATCTCTTCCATTTATCTGCGTACACTTTCCTTGTACTAGGCCTTCTAGCTTCCAAAATAACATTCAAAACTTGCTGTGGAAGTGGAGGCCCACTATGGTTCAAAACAGAATATGCCAGGCTGTTAGGTGCAGAGAGTGAAGCTTGACATTGAGCAAATGACTGTCCTCCTGAGACAACAGGTGTGGAATCAAAGGCAAAGGCCATGGAGGCTTCCGTACCAGGCTTCTCAGTAATGGGTACCAATGCTGTCGAGGCCAATCTGGAGCTATCAAAATCATCCTTGGCTTGTCTTGTCTGGCCTTTAGTAGTACCTTTGGGAGGAGAGGCAGAGGCGGAAAGGCATACACATGAAGATTGCTCCAATTGAAGGAAAGAGCATCCACTTTCCAAGCTGTGGGATGAAACCTTTTGTGCAAAACTTTGGCAGCTGGTGGTTTAGTGGAGAAGCGAACAGATCTATGTCTGGAGTTCCCCATGACACTGTCAATTTCTGAAATACATGAGGATCCAATTTCCACTCGTGGGGATCCATAATTTGTCTGCTCAACACATCTGCTAAGGAGTTCTGTGCTCCCGGCAGAAACCTTGCCTGAAGATTTAGCTGTAAACTGAGAGCAGTCTCCCACAAAATCATTGCTTGCCTGCATAGAGGATAAGAATGTGTTCCCCCTTGCTTGTTGATGTACCACATGACAGTTGTGTTGTCTGTTAGAATCAACACCTGCCCTGGAAGAAGTAAATCCTTGAAAGCTATTAATGCAAACTGGACTGCTAACATCTCCTTCAAGTTGATATGTAGATGTAGTAGTCTGGCAGGCCACTTGTCTTGTATCCACTTTCCATTTAGATGAGCTCCCCAAGCTTTGTCTGAGGCATCTGTCGTTAAAATCTGACAAGCCTCTGGCCGGGTCACAGAGAGTCCCTTGTTTAGGTGACATTCCTGAGCCCACCACAAAAATTCCTTTTGAATGCAAGGTATTATTTGAATGACAGTGTCCAGATCCTGGCAGTGCTGTGTCCATACATTTTTGAGATACCATTGTAGCTTCCTCATATGCAGTTTGGCATTCGGAAGCACCAGAATACAAGATGCCATGAACCCTAAGGCTTGAAGGACTGTCCTTGCAGTCAGCCCGGACTGATGAGATAGCTGATGAAAATAAAGGGAAGATTCTTTTGTTTGTCCGGGGTCAAAAAGGCCATCTGGGATGCTGTATTCAGTCTTACACCCAGAAAGCACATGTCCTGAGAGGGTACTAGACTGGACTTTATTTCGTTCACAGAATACCCCAGGCATCTTAGCACTGCTATCACATATTCCAAATGAAGAAGAAGCTCGTCCCTTCCTTGAGCCAGAATCAGGCAATCGTCCAAATAAGGATAGATCTGTATTCCTTTTAGCCTGAAGAAAGCTATCACTGGAGCCAGAACTTTCGTGAACACTCTGGGCGCAGTAGATAAGCCAAAGGGCAATGCAGAGAACTGATAGTGAGAAGTCCCAGCTCGAAAACGCAGATACTTCCTGCAACTTAGTCTGATAGGAACATGAAGGTAAGCCTCCTTGAGATCCAAAGTTACCATCCAATGATCTTTGCCCAGCAGAGGTAAAAGCTGCTGTAACGTCAACATTTTGAACTTGGGAATGTCCAGATAAGTGTTGAGGATAGATAAATCCAAAATTGGTCTCCACGTGTTCCCCTTCTTCGGTACTAGGAACAGGCGAGAATAAAATCCTAGGCCCACTTCTGGCATAGGGACCGGCTGTATGGCCCCTATCTGGAGTAACAGAGAAATTTGCTTGTGAGCCTCTATTCTTTGTTGAGGAGGAACGTCTGGCATGCCTTTGAAAGGAGGCAAGGTATGGAAATAAAACCTGTAACCGTGGTGTATGATATCCAATACCCATCTGTCTTGGGTAATTAAACTCCAATTTTCTTTGAAAAGTGCCAACCTTCCTCCCAAAGGTGCTGCCAGACGAGAAGGCTCTGGCAGCTGAAAAGGTAGGTCATTGGGTCTGTTTACGAAAGGACTGACCCCTGCCCTCACCCGAAGACTGTGCAGGAGAACTCCCTGTTCTAGGCCTGAAAGAGCCCTGAGCTCTGCCCCTACCACGTCTAGATCTACCCCTAGACTGGGAATCATAAGAAGGATACGTCCACCCCTTAGTAGGCCAATTCCTACTAAACTTTGGAGGCTGAACCTGCAAAAAATCTTTAACAGTCTGCATAGACTTAGCCTTGTCTTCCATTTTCTTCAAAACTGCCTCAACAGGAGAACCAAACAACACATCAGATTGTAAAGGAGCATCTAAAATCCGTGTTTTAACATGGTCAGATAAATTCTGATCCCTCAGCCAGGCGTGCCTGCGAAGAACTGACCCAGTGGCAGCCACCCTAGACGAGGCCTGTACAGCATCAAAACCACATTGCAAAGAATGCTTACCCACCTGTTCAGAAACATGTACTAAATCTTGTAACTCTTTACAATCAATACCTTCCGCCAGAGCATCAACCTTAGACTTCAATTGTGAAAGGAGATAGTTTTGGTATTTCAACATGTGAAACTGGCAATTCAAAGCCCTCATAGCTAGAGTGGAAGAAGTATACACTGTCTTTCCCCATCTATCCAAGGCCCTGGCCTCTTTATCTGTAGGAACCGGATTCTTGACAACAGAAGCCTTAACACCTTTAGGCCCCTGGCTAACAGTTTCTGGGTCTGCCCTAGGACTCTTAAAAAGATACTTATGAGCTTCAGGCACCCTGTAATACCTATCCGGTTTAACAGGAGCAGGAGGCAAAGAATCAGGATTAAGAGAAGCCTCTGTAAAAACATCTTCCACTACATCCAAAACAGGAGGTATAGCCAAAGGCCTATGCTGGGGTAAGAACAAAAATTCCCTAAGCCTTTTCCTGGAATCAGAGAAGTCCTGACCTTCCCACTTAAAATGCTCCCTCATGGAATGAAGAGTTTCCGAAAAAGAAAAATCCTCAGGAGGAGAAGCAGAAGGAGTAGAATCATCCACATCAGAATCAGAATAAGGAGAGTACTCCTGCAAGTCTTCAGCCGAAGACTCTGAAACATCCGAAGCCTGCTCAAAACTCCCTAGCTCAGGCTCCACCCTAGGTCTCTTATCAGGGGGGGGCAAAGAACCCCTAATCAAAGTAATCAAATCTTCTGCCATTTTAAGCATATGCTTCTTGGGCACAGATCCTGAAGAGCTAGGGGTGACACCAACTGAAGCTAAACCTGGCCTGCCTCTGGGAGAAGCCTTGGAAACAGAAGGAGAGGGCCTAACCACCCTAGGCAGGGAGGGGAGTATAGTAACCTGAGAAGCCCCCTCAGCCTGACCTGCCTCCTGAGAGGCCACATCCTGCAATAACAAAGTCTCTCCCTGGGATCCCAAAGAAACCTCCGGTGGAACCACCGGCTCCACCGACACCTCTAAAGAACCGGCGTCCGGTACGGACGGTTCTTCTAGCCTAGGCTTAACTGCTTTGTCCTTGCGCTTCTCTGAAGAAGCGGGCGTCGGAGCATCCGACGGCATTTTATAATTGCACCGCTTCCCGAAGACTAACCTGGCACAATCTAACCTTCTCTTTATAGTGCGCTTATTGAATCTAGCACAAGAGCGACACCCAACAACGTCGTGCTCAGGCCCTAAACAAGGAATACACAAAGTATGATAGTCTCTATGCGGTATCTGTTTCCCACAAGAAATACAATTATTCACTTTTTCTGACATCCGGTAAACCACTGAGGCAAGAAAAACTAAAATATTCCCCAACGGGGTACTTAGCCAACTTTGACTCGGTCTGAAACTCCGAAATCGAACAATTTCAGAACGCCAACCGGCACTTGCAACGCTGCTTCTGCATCGGACCATGCGGCAAAAAAGACTGAGGATATGACGTCAGTCATGCGCATTTGTACCCTGACGTCCTGATGTCAGTCAAATGCGCCTTGACCGACGTCAGCCTTATACTTTGATATTCGGGCCGACCGAGGACAGCGGACTACCCAAGTGTAAGGACTGCAGCAATGTGAGATGAAGAACATCAAGGATTTTTTTTGTTTGTTTACAAAGTAGCAGAAATTAGGTACAGAAACACAGTAAATGCTTTAATTCAGCTAGCGCACTTGAGTGTGTAGCCTACCAGTTAAACTAAGCAAAAACAAACTTTAAAAGTGCAAAAACCTCAGAAATACAGGCAGGAATGCAATAAAACAACTTTGCAGAGCTTATTTAGTTAAGGAAACAGAGAAGTCTATATATACAGAAAAGCAGCTAAAACACACAAACACTTCAGATGCAGTGCAACCTAGAGCACTTGAGTTGTAGCATT
Source organism: Protopterus annectens (assembly GCF_019279795.1). Lineage (NCBI taxonomy): Eukaryota > Metazoa > Chordata > Ceratodontiformes > Protopteridae > Protopterus > Protopterus annectens. The sequence continues at coordinate 116,860,069 of NC_056743.1, forward strand.
ATTAAGGCAATGAGCTAATGACACTAGACTGGGAGGAGTGTCACAGATCAGATTTACAGTAGGGGCGGGCAACTGCAAAGCCACCAAGTATAAGAGCCAGACACCAACTGGGAGGGACAGACAGTAGCACTAGAGAAAGCACAAACAGATAAAGATTTGTAAAGATACAGAATGCTTTTAACTGCAGACAAATCAGTTACTTGTGCAGATTCGTTAATAGCAATAAAATAGACTCGAAGACTAAAAAGCAGACAATAAAAGTGCTATATGTCCAGCCTCCTCTCTATCATCATGTCATCCAATTCTCAGTTCATGTTTGGCAGGTTGACTGGTTTTACATTTTGCTAACCAGAGCTATTCCAAGTAACCCAGGCTGGGTAACTAGACACTGGCCAGCCAGTAGCCTATTGATCCAGGACTGCTGGGCTTTATGGCACATACACCTCTCCCACCGTTAGCATGGGTCTCTGATGTGGGTTGGAGTAGGCCAGGCCCTCAACCCACTTATCACTGCTAACTACTCATGCCCATTTTTTGGCAACATTAGTTGTTATGACTGAATCACCTAGAGCCCTATTTTATACCATCAAGTGGCTAGCCCTGCCACAGTGTTCAGTGTGTGATCCATGCTTTCCTAGCTTGAGGATACAGTGCACTACAGTAGATGCCCAAAGCAGTTGGTATGTACAACTGTTCCGCCTATAGGACACCATGTAAAGTTTGTGCTACTGCCCACACCTCCATTCATTGCTGAGTTTGAGATGGAAACACTCAGCATGTTTTGTGGAGGTGGGAGGAACCCCAAAGAGACACAGGGAGAACATGCAAACTCCAAACAGGCATTGGCTGGAGGTCAGGATCAAACCTTGTACCTTGTGCATGGTAGGTTAAGACCTTAACCATTATGCCATCTGATCTCTCATTGGCCAACTGGTCTATATATCTTTTTTATCAATATTGAAACTGGAAAAGCAATTACATCTGCAGCCATTTTTTAGTAGTATGAGCAGAGCTGGTCAGCAGCTAGGGTGGTTCTACGTTATTAAACTGTGGCATTTCCTGTGTGTATGTGGTCTTTTCATGGAATTCTTATAGATGATGGCAATTCCATCTGCCCATTTATTTGTCCTGTGAAGCCTAATTACACTGAAACTAGGTGGGGAAAATTCATTGTCATTTATGTCTTTTTCAGCAAAGTTTCTGTAGCTATAATTATGTCAGGGGGATATGTGGCAATAAAAGCATGTCTGTCTTGGATTTTATTGCATATCCTTCTAAGATTGATATTTAGGAGGAGAAAACAGGAACAGAAGGATGGGAGAGGAAAAGTGGATGATACATTTAAGACTGTGCTATTATTGTTTTTTTTTATGATGGGTGATAATTTACATTGCATGTGTTTATAGATGCTGATGGGTGATCATTTATATTTGCATGTGTTTATAGATGCCATTGGGTGATAATTTACATTTGCATGTATTTATAGATGCTGTTGGATGATGATTTACATTTGCATGTGTTTATAGAAGCTGATGGGTCATAATTTACATTTGCATGTGTTTATAGATGCTGATGGGTGATAATTCACATTTGCATCTGTTTACAGATGCAGCAGAGATACAAGGCATAGGAGCTTATTTTGATGGTGAATGGATTGTGGTGGGCTGGTCAGCAAATTGGACAGGGAAATGGGGGAAGTATGTCACATTTTTAGAGATCATGTCTATTTGGGCTGTAACAGTGGTTATAAAGGACAAATTGTATAACAAAAGGGTGCTGTTTTCATTTGGACAACAGGGCTGCTCTTCACTATTGGATAGAATGATAGCAGTCTGTGTTGGTTTTAACGGTAATAAAGCATATGATTTTGCAAAATTTGTTGGTTGTTTCATTTTTTCATCTAGTCTTTCCCACTGTCACCTTTGCAGGTTTTGTGCCCTAGTGTAAGAGGCAAGAATGTGGCCAAAGGGTATAGTCTAGGTGGTGTTGTGAATTGGGATGCTATAGCAGCTTGTTACCTCAACAGCCTGAGTGAACTCCATCTGGAATGTGTATAGTATAGCAAATTAGTTCCTTTCTTTCCTTTCGGAATCACTCGTACATCAGTGATAGAAGGTGGTCAGTTGCTATTTTAATAGTGAGATATCTGGTTTACAGGTGCATTCTTACAGCATGGTCAGTAAAGGCTCACTTAGCAGTCCTTGGTAGAGCAGCTAGGTCGGCAGGTTTAACGGAGGTAACTAAATCATGGGTGTTTAGTAGGATAATTAAAGGGTGGGAAAAAGTTAATAGTTTCAGTGAGGATAGTAGGCTTTCTTTAACGAAGATGCTGCTTAGGGTTTTACTGAACAATTTGTACAGGCTGTCAGCAAATGTCACTGATTACACCATGTAAGTGACTTTATCAGTATTTATGTATACAGGAGCATTTAGGGTTGGTGAGCTGTTGGGTTCTCTGCACTGAGGAGATTTGTGTGTCACAAAGTCAGCTGCTGTGATATGGGATGGGCTGTTCAAAGTTAATCAAAAATGTAAAAGTTAGCGTATGGTATTATATAAGACTTTGACCTGGTTGTTATGTCCAGATGCATGGGCTAAGCAGGTGAAGAGGCTGAGGAGTGGTGAGCCAGCTGATTTGAGTTTTCAACCCGTGGATTGTAGGGTTATACTAGCAGTCCAGTTTGTGGAAATTATAAGGAAATCATTTGAGGGTCAAGGGAGTGTGTGTGTGTCAGGTTTTCATTCACTCTTTTCTATAAAGGGAAAGCATCTGACATAGCTGAGGACAATTCAGTGGAAATGATAAAAAAATGGCTGGGAGGTGATCATCTGGGACATTCTTATCATGTATAAGAGAGCCAGGAATTAATTTCAATGTGGCAATGTCTGTTATTGTTTTTATGTGGAGAGTAGATTGTCATTCCAGGTCACTCCTTTATGTTTTGTGTGGAGAATAGAGCACTGATTAGATGTGAAGGAAGGATGTTGGGGGTTGAGCATGGCAAGTAGCACGTGTCTTGGCACAGTTTCAAAGGACTGAGGTGGAAGAAATGAATGGTCACATGTAAGGAGATATGGGCAGTGTTAAGTATTCCCACATATTTATAGCTCACTTAGGGGAAAATGATTTTGGCAGGATTCTGAAAAGGAAGCTTTTGGCTTACATTGTCAGTGATTTAATATGCCTGAAGCAGACATTTCTGCAGATGACTTTGGTATGGTCAGAGATTATATCAAGATTGGTATGGCTGCATGCACACAAGTTTATGGGGTTAGAAAGATGCTTTGTTAACCATCCAGTAGTAACAGCAATAGCCAGGTTGGGTTTGATGGTAGGTGATCACAGGGATTCTTATGATAGGGATATGAGATGGTAAAGGAAGGATGGACTGCATTAAGGTGATGTAGGTTTGGATTTGTTTAAAATATATTGTGCTTTGCTTTTGAAAGACTTGGTTAAAGATTGGTAGTTAAAAGGGGGGCAGGATGGTGGGTGGAATAAGAGGTGTTCAGGTTTGAACCTCTCTTCTGCTGCCCACTTTTTAGTGTTTGGAAAATAATTGCAGTCTATGTGAGTAGTGATATGCTGCTTCAAGGTTTGATTTGGTTAGTTATACCGACTGGTAGATTTAATGCAACTTGTATTTGGAGATGTTTGGTGAGGTTTCCTCCTGCTGTCACAGGAAATGTTATTTTGTTTATTTAATGTTATCAAATGGTTTGACATTTAATGAGTAGTTAGCATTCCCCACACTACCACAGGAATGGTTAGCTGTATTTATTAATGTTTTAGCACTGTGTGGATGCTTATTTGAATGGTTATTTGCTGTTTAATGTTTGTATTTGTGTAATATTTATTTATTTATTTATTGACATTTGTTGACCGGGTTAGTCCAGCTGGGATTTTGTCCCATTTTCAGTGGAGACCCGAGGAGAAAAGCTCCAGAATAGTACAATAAAAATATTACAGTAGTATACAAGCACAGCAAACAGTAGTATACAAGCACAGCAAACTAGTCTTACAATAGTAACACAATATACAAAACAACATCAACAATAGTTATATGACAGTACAAGGCTTTTTTTTTTTTTTTTGCTATGTAACTGTACTAGTGGGGATAGACAGGGTGATTCCTAAGTGGGGGGAGGAGAGAAATTATGTTGGGTCATAGCAGGGGCAAATTTTGTAATTGAGTAAATGAGTCTTTAGTTTCTTTTTAAATAGTGGGGTGTGTGAGATTGAGCAAATGTCAAGGGGTAGTTTGTTCCAGGCTTGGGCCACAGAGTGTTTGTAGAGTAGCTTACCTACTGACTTGTTTGGGTGGTAAATTTCAAGCAATTGTTGATTAGAGGTGCGGAGGGGTCGAGATGGGATGTAGACAGAGACAAGGAGAGACAGGGATGGACAGTTGGATGGTTTAAAGAGCATAGAGTGCAACATGTGAAATTGATAGAGATGTAGTAGTTGTGGGAGTTCTAGCCATTGTAGAGACTTCAAAGCAATACAGTGGTGTGTGTTGTTTGGGGAGTTGGTGATGAATCTGGCTATTTTGTGGTAGGATTGTTGGAGTTTACTCAGGGTAGTTTTTTGGATATTTGTAAGAACTGGGGCTGCATAGAGGAGTGAGGGGAGGAGAAGTGCTTGTCCTATGGTGAGTCTAGCTTCGGGACTGAGATACTTTTTGTTTCAGTATAACAGACCTAACTTCTGATGTGTTTTCTTTATACATTGCTGTATGTGTTGATTGAATTTTAAGTCATCATCGATAATGACTCCAAGGAGTTTTGTGTGGGTGTCAGGTATGATAGTTGTGTTATTGAGAGACTTAATGACAAAGGAGAGTTTATGATGATTAAGGGAGTGGGGCAGGAAGAGTAAGAGTTTGGTTTTGGTAGGATTGAGAATCAGAAGGTTTTGTGAAAGCCACTGTTCAGTGGAAAGTAGAGCTGTTTGGGTTAGGGAGTGTAGGTCGGAGATGTTGTTGGCTGTAGAAATGATTGTGGAGTCGTCTGCATATTGTATGAGTGAGGACAGATGGCAAGAGGTGAAAAGATCATTGATGAAGATGTTGAATAAGAGGGGACCCAAGATGGAACCTTGTGGAACACCAGTAGAGAGAGGTAAGAAAGGAGAAGGGGAAGAGAGCCATTTGACTGATTGTTTGCGTTCTGACAAATAGCTGGCAAACTAGTTGAGGGTGGGGGAGGAGAGGTGAAAGTTAGAGAGTTTAGATAGTAGTAGAGGATGAGATACTGTATCAAAAGCTTTAGAGAGGTCAAGAAAGAGACAGGAAGTAAGTTTATTGTTGTCCAAAGTTTCTGCAATGGTGTGAGTAAAGGAAAGTAGAGCAGTAGTTGTACTGTGAGACGGGCGAAAGCCATGATGGGTAGGGGTGAGTAGTTTTTGATTGAGAAGGTGATCCATAAGTTGAGTGTGGATGCATTTTTCTAGTATCTTAGATAGAGGGGACAGAATGGCAATGGGTCGGTAGTTTGAAGGGTCAGTGGAGTTACCTCCTTTGTGGAGAGGGATAGTGTGGAAGGATTTCCAAAGGGTAGGAACAGTAGATTCTTGCATAGATCTATTTATTAATATTGTTACTGGGTAGGCGATAGAGTCAGCTGCGAGTTTGAGGAAGGTAGGAGGTAATTTTTAATAAACTGGTCACAAAGGCATTGTTCGTGTAGTTCTTGTCAACTGGGGATTTTATGGACAAATATATATTATATTGTGAATGGCCAAAATGTTTAGTAAGCGTCACAAAAACATCGATCAAACATATCAACCATTCATTATAGTGACAGCACACCAGAGTGACACACAGTTCATTGAAAAAGAAAAAAAAATTGTTTAAGTTCTACCCATGACCTTACCACACATTCAGTTCAAATTTTTCTGAATAGTGACATTGTTATGGAAAGAGCTTTTTGTAAGGTAATCTGTAGGTTATGGGCAGAGCCAGGGTTAGGGTTAGGATTTATGACTAAAGTGGAATGGGGGGAAGAGCTTCGCTGTTCCACCATAGTCATATGTGCTAACCCTAACCCTGTCACCATGCATGCTCACACGCACGCATACACACACATACACACACACTCTAACCCCTAACATTCACAGTCTCACACAGGCTAAATCTCTCTCCTTACCCAACCCTTACCCTAAATGCAAAATACTCCCCCCCCCCCACACACACACACACAATAAATCTATCCCCTTTCTTAACTCTTACCCTAAAATAAACACAATTCCTGTTGCACCACTTTACTTTGTCAACCAACTGGATTTCATCCAATTTAGCTTTTGCACAAATCATCTTTTACTCACAGCTTACAGCTGCTCACTTGCATTGCACAAATGTGTCTACCAAGTCATTTGTAACTATATTTATTTATTTAACTTGGTTGAATAGCATTTAAGTCGATGTGCATAATGTCGGCACAAATTGACATTATGCACATCCATATACAACTAAGCATGCTCCAAGCATTAATCTCTGTACATGCAAACATTTGAAGAAAAAAGTACAAGGAAAATGTCACCTTTTTGCAGGGGAATTAGCCCCCTCCACCCTATGTGTGTGTGGGGGACTGCATCGCCTGTTATTTAAATATTCTATCTCTGAGATTGCACAATCCTAGAGAAAAGGAATATTTCCCTACCCGACAACTGTTGATCTTGCATACATGTCAACCATCTGTATAGTTGACCAAATTGTATTAACTAAACATATGTAACCCAAAGTACTGTTCAACAAAGAACATATATCTATATAGATATAGACACACACACACACACACACACACACACACACACACACACACACACACACACACACACACACACACGCGCACGCACGTGCACACACGCACACATACACACACACGCACATGCACACACTCACATGCACACACGCACACGTGCGCACACACACGTGTGGGGTACTGGATCAAACAGACAGTGCCTTAACACCCAGAAAATCAATACCATTTTGTTGGCACAGACAAGTGGTCAACAGGTATGCAAGAGCAACAATCCCTGAGTAGGGGGTGTGGGGTATAGGGGTGCTTGCCATAATGTTGAAACAAATTGATCAACATTATGCATGCTGATATGCTAGTAAGCATGCACCAATACGTGCAAACATTTCAAGTAAAAAGCACAAAGAAAACATATTTTGCAGGAGGGGCTATCTTCCGTGCACCCCCCATGTGCAGTTGGTTTAGTCTGCTCCAGGGTAATCCCTGGAGCAGGCACAGAATATGTCGATATTGCTGACTTTGATGTTATGACACTGATCTAGTATGCATCAAGGCACTGTACTTTTGATTCAATGCTCCACATATAAATATATATATATATATATATATATATATATATATTTACTGATATGTATAAATATATGTATGTATACACATGTGCATACGTATACAGACATTATATGCAGAGACAAACACACACAAGCATAGGCACACACATGCACATGGATTTGTATCACTTCATTGAAAGACCATTTCACTGACACCCATTTCACTGAGACCAAATCACTTAAAGTTCATTTCACTGAAAGTTCATTTCACCAAAAACTCATTTCACTGACAAGTAGTACTCTAAGGCAAGTCAAAGGTATGTGTCCTTTTCCCCACTGTAGTGCGATCCTGGTGTTAGTATATATAGTTAGGGGTGTGTGGGGGGCACAGCCCCCCACATTGGGGTGTGGGGGAGCATACGGCCCCATTTAATTTGGTTTTCTGTTGTCTGGTTTTGTTTTACATTATTTGGTAAAACCCAACTATGTTGGGGGGCTCCCCTAACTATATATGCTAACACTAGGATCACACTGCAGTGGGGTAAAGGACATATACCTTTGACTTGTCTTAGAGCACTACTTGTCAATGAAATGAATTTTAGGTGAAATGAACTTCAGGTGACTTGGTCTCAGTGAAATGATCTTTCAGTGAAGTGATACGAATCCATGCACACATATTGAATTCTTTGTGATTTTTTGCCTCTCTTTGAACCTTTTCCGGATGAGCATCTCATAAAAAGTTAAGTGCTCCTGAAAATGGATTTATCTTGGCACAAAATGGAACAAATGGTACAAAATTTGAACGACAGTTAAACCGTTTGTTCTGTGATTAGATATTTAGAGATGTTGGTCAACATGACAAAAATCATATGCAAACATTGGCAAGTCTAGTTTGTGGAAACATACTTAAGAGTTCTTACCACTAATTCTCTGTGCTCATATGGAGTGGGGAATAGTACTGGGAAAAGGTCAACATGCAATTAGTGAAGCTTAATTTTGGAAGTATGAATGTACTAGTCACCCAGTATTAGGAATGTTTATATGGGGGTAACTGCAGTTTTTGCAGATATGATCTAACTGGAACAATAACCACTAGAGGGGGACTTGAGAGAACATTTTCTAATTGCTATGGCCATTAATGCAATTACTTGTTAGTGGAAGTTATTTTATATTACCACAACAATTTGACAAGTCAGAATGAGAATATGGGAAAACATGATGTACTGTCTTGTTGGCAATTAGGATAGTTTGACTGCAGAGAATTTTAAAGTAGCTCATGTGGGTTCAGTAGATTTATTCAAATATTTTGTGCTTGAAATATACACCCCAAGCATTGGATTTAATGAATGTATGAGCAAGTGAACTGTAGAAATGATAGAAGTTGTTAATATTTTGAAATATAAAACAGTTACACTGGATGTGCTTAATAAGCAAGTGCTACTGTCAGCCTTGTATTGACGTTTCTATTTCTGGTTTGAATAATTAATTGTGATGATGTGTCATTTAATCGTATCTGACTGCTTTTCATGGAATACACTTTATTACTTGAAGAGTGAGTGGGCTTGGGGGTATAAGGAATGAACTTCTTCCGAGAGTGTGTCTTTCAGTAATACTGATTTTTACAGTCTCAATTGTGCATACATTATTCATGGCCATAATTATTCCCAGATGAAAATGTTGGGAGGGGAACTACTTTATCTTGAAAATTTTAAAATGAAAAATGGCACTTTGCATTTATTAACACATTATTGTTCAATCTCTGAACCTGGATGTTAATACCTGTTATCCTCCGCACTTCTTCAAAACTGCAAGTTAAGTAACTGCACAGAAAAAAAAGATATAGTATATTCTAACAGATCATACTATGTTACTACTTAGGGAATACAAAGTTTTGGTGAAAGAAGCAGCTAGACAGTCTCTAGAGCTTACGAGGGCTAAACACATTAATAAAAAATATGTGCCACATCTGCTAATTACTCAGAGAATAAACCAAGTATGAGAGCTACACAACAACTATTCTGCTGAAATTTACCAGTGAAAGTTTGTCAGACTGATATGTAATGCAAGGTAAGAAATTCAGGAGATGTGCAGTGAAATAGGGAATAAATAAATGTAATTACAAATGAATTGGCAAGTTGCATCATGGGTAATACTCTATACATTAATGATAATGGACATGATGCAAAACTGATCAACTAAAAGTAGTTAGGACTATTTCATCTCTGATACTCACGTGGTTTTGCAAAATCAGTAGAATACTACAGCCACTATTTTTTGCATTATGACATTCTAAGATTACTAAATTACACTTTAAAATCATAACATAAAAAAATCCTTCATCGGTGCCTATATACTGGGTTCCTGTCACTTAATTAAAAGCTTAATTCTGTGAATGCCTCTTCATCGAACCCTAATTAAACGCACTTTCATCGAACATTTACATCATTGAATCTTTTTCCTAGGGAAGGGAGTTAGTTGGCTATCATTACAAATTTGCCCGTTTCCCCAATGTAGTGCGATCTAGGAGTTGGTATATATAATTGGGGGGGGGGGGCACAGCCCCTCACCTTAACGAGTTTAAAATAATGTGCTGTTTGTTCCGATTGCTTTGATGGCCAAGTAGTTTCATTTCCTCGGAAAAAGTTTTGATGATGTAAATGTTCGATGAAAGGGTGTTTGACGATTATGGTTTGATGAACAGGTGCTCATGGAATTAAGCTTTTGATGAAGCGATATAGTGATATAGGAGAACAGGATTCATTAGTTAAATCAAAAGACCAACAGTGAACACTACACTTGTCAGGAGACATGAGATCAAGGTATTTTAATGTTCAGCATGGAATTTATAATGCTAAGGCTAAAATGATAGTTCAATATCATGACAGAAGTGGCAGGTAGTGTATCATACACTTGTTAAGCTGCAATGGGGTTTACTTTAGCGATAATCCATAGGAGGTTGCATTTTATATTGAGATTTACTCCCAAATGACAATGGTTGGTCCTGAAAGATCCAGTACTCAAGCTATGAGGGAACAAACTCCTTTAAGACTTACATCACTATGTAACTGATTATTGTAACTTCTCCCTTCCATCATAGTACTGGACAGACACCCTGGTACCACATCCATGTCTGGTCTATCAGATTTCTCTTTGCTCACCCTAGACTGTTCCAGTATTGCTGCTGATTATGGACCTTAGCCAGCTGGGAGACCGGCACATCTTTTCATGCATCTGTGAAGGGATTTGCTATGATCTACCCATATTTTCCGCCCTCTTTCATGGGCTTATAATTTACCATGAGAGACTGGCATTCAGTGGAGACATGCAGAGTACTGCCCCAACTCCACAACAGCTCATCCATGACTCCATTCTTTATTCCCGCCATCTAGGCATGCCTACTAGTGTGTCATTCCCAGCTTCCACTAGGGATCAACACAAGAGATGCCCATTGGCTCACCCACCCACACCAGAATGGTAGCATCCATCTCTCCCTGCCTGTATGTCATATATTATTGTAATTATACCCCATCATGGGGGTGCTCACAACATTTTGTTTTCTTAATATATGTGATATTTGAAAACCAAGAGCAAAGTGCCACAAATATACCATTTACTGAAGATGTAGAGCTCCTGTAAGCATTTTTGATTTAGGCTTGATATCACCACTTTGTGGCACAAAACAGATTTGCATTTAAAGCAGTAGTATTTTAAGACTGCTGACAAGAAACTGTTTTATGGAAACATAATTTCCTTCTAGATTTGAAGCACAGCATAATTTTGTTTGTACTATGAGATTGGAGAGGTTAAAAACAAAGTTGCCATGAAAGTTTTAAAGAATTAAGAGTTGGAGTTTAGAACCCGGACCGAACCACAAAAAGAGGGGGAGTTTCCATATTTATCAAGGATATCCACACCTCCAGGTTAGTGGCATTGCACGAAGTATCGGAGATCATCCATGTGCAACTAACAGTGGGCAAGACTGCTTTTCAGTTTATAGCATCCTGCAGACCACCCTCTCAAAGTCAGGAATCCCACTTGGCTTTCCTGAAAAGATTGGAGAACATGAAGATCTCTCCGCACACCATTATATTGGGCGACTTCAACTACCCAAACATAGACTGGGAGCACTACTCAAGCCCCAGCACCTTAGCCCAAAGGTTCCTGGAAATTATAAACTCAAATGCTATGGAACAACTAGTCACCACTCCCACAGGATAACATACTAGACCTGATCATTACCAACATGGGTACTCTATGCTCCATACCAGAAGTATATCCCTCATTGGTAAGATCAGACCATAAATTAATTTCACTGGATATCCACATCCCGACCCCACCCCAACCCAGAAAACCACAGTGAAAAACTTCTCAAAAGCGAACTTCTCACTTCTCAAAAGCGAAGTGTAATCCTTCAAGGCCCCAGGGCCAGTGGAAACTACGGCCCAAACTGCAGAATCCTATATAAACGCATTCTACGGACTTCTCCAGGAATGCATGGATCATGCTATCCCAAACAAAACCAAGACCCAATCATCCAAAGGCAGGCATCCAGTCTGGTGGACCCCAGCCATAAATAAACTGTACAACAGAAGGAGGAAGCTACTACATGATAGAGCAAAATCCCTAATAGGGAAGGCAGCTCTGATCAGTACTAGCAAAAAATTACGATCCCTCATAAAATCCTCCAAGGCCAGCTTCGAGAGAAAAATTGCACAGGACACTAAAGACAATCATAAGGCTTTTTCAGTTATGTTAGGAACCTGGGATGCAACTCCCAGACTTGTTCTGAGTTGATTCTAAACGACAAAAAATACACTGAACCCACAGACATCGCCAATATCCTGGCAGACAGGTTCAGTGCAAACTCCCCCCCCCAAAAGAGCAAGTATCTATCCCAGCAGAGGGCTGCCTCCCAAACATCTCTGATGCTCAGGTGAAGGCTGCCCTCTCCAAAGCAAAAAACACTGCTTCCATGGGACCAGATGGCGTCCCGGGTTGCGTCCTACATGAACTCCAAGAAGAACTAACCCCTCAAATAAAACAGCTGTACAATCTCAGCCTCACTACAGGATATGTGCCCACAGAATGGCGTACAGCAACAGTGGTCCCACTCCACAAAGGTGGAGCCTCTACGGACCCTGGAAACTATCGCCCCATAAGCCTGACTAGCCTAGTCTGCAAGGCTATGGAGAGGATCATCATGGAGCTCATAAACAAAGACATTGGGTACCTACAGACACTAGATCCTACCCAATTCAGCATCGTCAAGGGCAGATCCTGCCTTTTGAACCTGGTCGACTTCTTTGAAACAGTCACCAAAGCCATAGATGAAGGGAAGGTAGTCCACACAGCCTATCTGGACCTAGCAAAGGCATTTGACACAATACCCCACTCGGGCATCATAGATAAGCTATCCAGCTTAAATATAAACCCCTATGTCACAACTTGGGTCGCAAACTGGCTCAAAGACAGAACCCACAGAGTGAGAGTTGCTGGAGCCATGTCAGACTCGAAACCGGTCACAAGTGGCGTCCCACAAGGTTCTGTCCTGGGACCGCTCTTGTTCGGTATATACTTTTCTGAGGTACAGGCCAACGTGGGAGGACTATGGCTCACCAAGTTCGCAGATGACTGCAAACTGGGCGCCATAATCGACTCTCCAGCTGACACAAACATCCTTCAAAAAGGTCTCACAGAGACGGATAATTGGTGCCAGAGCCATGGTCTAAAGCTAAATGCCAAAAAGTGTATAGTCATACCCTTTGGCAAAAACAATGTGCCCACAAATTACCACATAGGCGGTAACCCATTAAGTACAGAGAAAGTAATTAGGGATCTGGGGACCCAAGTTGATAGCAATCTCTCCTTTGACAACCACATTGCCAAAGTGGTTAGAAAGACCTTCTACATAACCCACCTCATCATGAAAGGATTCACATCTAGATCAAGAGAGGTAATCATGCCCCTTTATTCATCCCTCATCAGGCCTATCATAGAATATAATGCCCCTTTTGGGATGTACCTTACCCGACACCTGCAGCAATTAGAAAGACCCCAAAAGTACCTCACCAAGAGGATCAAGGGACTCAAGCAGATGCCATATGCTGCTGGGTTAAAAAAACTCCAGCTCTACTCAGTTGCATACCGCCTAGTTCGAGGCGATCTATGCCTGACATATAAAGCTATGTCCAATCCAGAATTAATGGACATGCTCCACCTCAGTAAATCTAAATCCCTTAGAGCCACATGCTTGAGGGACTTGAACCTCAGCACAGAAATAAATAGAACTTGCTGGAGGGACAGATTCATAACCCAGAGGCTCCCTTCGCTCTGGAATAGAATTCCAATTCATGTTAGGCAGAGCACCTCACTGAATCTCTTCAAGAAGAATCTTGATGAGTGAATGGGGGATCGTAGGTTTGTCCCAGGGATTACTTCCGTGTCACTATTAGACAGAGGCACAGTAAACTAAACCTTAAAAAGGGCACAGTATACTCAAATCAAGGGGTGGCGTAAGCCAAACAAAATCGGGCTAGGCTTGTAATTGCCCCAGAGCACATAGCCTAGTATGAACCTATGAACCTTATACTGTTACCGTGCTTTGAAATTGCCTTAAATTGTGTGTTCCTCATTGCTGGCTTATCTGCCTTTTATTCACCATGTAATTACTTATAGCTTGTTGTTTGATTTGTTTCTGGTACTTTTTCACTTTTGACTAACTAAAGTTTGTTTTTACATTAATAAGACTGGGCCTGCATTTCTAGTGGCAGTAAAAAGGTAGTCTGGTCAGTCTGATTTGGACACACACAGACTTAAGTGAGAATTATGTGTTGCAGCTTGTTGCTTGATTTGTTTCTGGTACCTTCATACTGCTCAACTTCTAAGCATAAGAAATATGGATAAAGCCTAAAATAATGGGTGGACAAAGGGCCAACAACAGGAACATATTTCAAATGCTGTTATAAACCTAGATGCTAGAATAACAGGATTTGCTTTAGCATACATTTTCTGAAGGGTATGAAACTGAAATGTCTGTCATTATTTATTGACTTCAATCCTCACATTTGCCAGAAAACCACAAACTTTATGAGGAACAAGTCAAAAATATGTGGCAAAATTTTAGACATTCTGTGAAAATCTGGACATTTGAGAGGTATGGGTACCTTTTCACTGTTGGCTAACTAAAGTGTGTTTTTTTATATTAAGAAGATGGGACTGCAATTATAGTGGCAGTAGAAAGGTAACTTAGTCTGAGTTGGAAAACACACAGGGAGGCTTAAAGTGAGATTGTTTCATTGTACAGACAGCTTTTTAGTTGGTTTATTTACTTTTCTTTGAGTCTATAAATTCAGCTGCAAATCATACAGTGGCATTTAGCAGTGCATTGTATAGAGATGTAGGTACATAAACTAAAATTTTTCTATAAAACTTTCCCTGTAACTTTTTCCAGTACTCATTTGCACAAAGGGCAACTCGCTTGTGCACTAAGAAGTGCTGTTTCATGACTTTACTCATACATAGACTAGTTATAGTTTCTACCTCACAGCTCCCGTGTTGGCTTGCTGTACCACCCCTGTGTGGCTCACATAAAAAAGCCCTGACAGCATGGATGGGCACTTTCCCAACTCAGCCAACAGCTTGGTATGTATGGGCATCCTGAGACAATGTAGGAAGTATCTCATGTTCACTGACAACCAACGAATCCTTAGAAAAATGGATACAGAATGTGAGAGATGTAATTACACAATGTCACTGGAGACGACATTCACACAAAAGCAGTAAAAATAACAATCAGGTCGTCAGTAATGTAAGCATTATACCTACCACACATAATACTGACCCAGCACATAGACGCATTATACCTACCACACATAATACTGACCCAACACATAGACAAACAAACTTAAACCCCAAATACCTCCAAAACATTCAATCTACAAAATGAATCCTCGGCAACTCCAAAAGCACTCCACCAAATTAACACCAAACTCAGCACATACAATCACATCCTTCGCAGCTTCAACTACAAATCCCAAAAGGCAAGCCACCACACTATCCAATATTTTAATCATAGGAGAAAAAAACGAACACAGCACTCGAAAACACTGATAAGTCCAAAAAAGTGCCTGGACACGCTGTTAAGAGATCCACGAAGGTTTATTACACTATTAAAATAATGAACAACGCTGCATCTAGTTTCCAAGATGCCAGACCATTCTGGCATCTTGGAAACTAGATGCAGCGTTGTTCATTATTTTAATAGTGTAATAAACCTTCGTGGATCTCCTAACAGCGTGTCCAGGCACTTTTTTGGACTTAATCATAGGAGACTTCATTGTGAGACATACAAAAGTCCCACTCACCAGGCTGAATAAGGCGGAAAATCACTGTCCATTGACTATCAAGGGTCATGATCATCCCTACACAGTTCATTAGACCACTAGTACCAATATGACTCGGTCATAGTTCATATGGGTATAAATAACCTGAGATGTACTTCTCTGGACTATATGAAGAGAAACATCATGAAGCTCTTGGATTATGTGTCCCAGGTTGGTATGTGTCTAGCATTCTACCTTCACCAAGGATGATGCCATAATAAGAGCAAAAGATGATTGGCTTCAATAACTGGCTTAGTTACTGGTGTCATTCCAAGGTATACAATATTTGTCAGCATTGGAGGATATGGTCAACAGACCATGTTCCTTTGCCAAAAATGGTCTGTTCCTATCTCCTCTAGGCTTTCAAATATTGTCTAAAATACTGTCCTCCTCCATAATGCCTTTTTTTAGGCAATGTCAAAGTGATAAACCTTCCAATGTAGCAAAACCAGTCCAAGGGAATATAAAGATGCTATTGCACTCCCTCCAGGCTCTTCTCACCCAGGAGTATGTGGACATCTGTGTAGTAATGTGACAGGGTTTAATGCTGCATAGAGTACCTGGCAGTGCAGGGCTACAATAGCTTTCACACATTCAGGCCAGCTATTGCACAGGCAGGTACCAAATGTGGATGTGCCTCAGACCTACCTCAGTGCTTAATACACATCACTATAAGTATACTAGAGACCTATCCCATTTCTGCCCAACTAACTTCAGTAATACTCTGCTAAGCATCAATTGGCACCCTCTAAAAGTCCTTCCCCTGGATAATACTGTGGAATTCTTTGCCTCTACATTCCTCCAGGTACTAAACAATCTAGTCATAGGAGAGTGAAAGATAATCAGGCCATATGGCTCACTAATTCCACCAAACAACTCATGGAGGCCAGGGATAAAGCCTAGATGCTATGTCAGCATAGCAACCCCCATTCTGATCTTACTCAATACAAACAACTACAAAATCAAGTAAAGTGGCTAGTCATCAAAACAAACAGGCACACTACATTAATCTAACCCGAAAAAGTTCTGGAGGTCCATAAATTCACCATTAAACCCAGGCAAAAGTACAAATCCCTCTCCTGATCCAGACAGGACACCAGCCAAAATAGCATCACTGTTTAACTAATTTTTTAAAAACAACACATCTAAAATCACCGCCAACATCCCACAAATCAACCCACCTCTCCCAGAACTATCTGCAACACCAAGACAAAACTACTCTCTCTTACCTATACCTAACTCCACCATAGAAAAGCTACTTCTTAAACTTAAAATTGGCTCTAATGCTCCAGATAACCTACCACCAGAATTCCTACAAATTTCAGCTAACTCTACTGCATACCCAATCAGTTTACTTCTAAACAGATCCATTCAAGAGTCCTTTATACTTACTACCATCTGGAAAAAAGCATTTATTCTCCCTCTTCGCATAAGAGAAAATAATAATGACATATCTAACTTCCGACCTATTGCCATCTTCTCACCAATCTCCAGACTATTAGAAACATGCATCCATGGCCAACTACTTAACCACTTGCAACACCACTAAATCCTTTCCCCAACTCGGCATGGCTTTAGACCAGGTCACAGCATTTCCACTATTTTTATATCCTTCTTTGACACAGTTAACAAAGCTCATGATGCAGAGAACCTTGTCTCGTCACTATTTCTTGATCTTTCTAAGGCCTTTGATACTATTTCCTGATGCAGAGAACCTTGTCTCTTCACTATTTCTTGATCTTTCTAAGGCCTTTGATACTATTTCCCACAGTTCTTCTCCTTTCCAGACGCTCCAGTTTAGGCATCTCTCCCTCCACCCTAAACTGGCTCTCCAACTACCTTACAGTTAGACAACAAGCAACCAAATGGCACCAATCCCTCTCTCCACACCTTAACATCAATACAGTAGTTCCACAAGGATCCATACTAGGCCCACTGCTGTTCAGCATTTTTATCAATGATTTCCATATCATTATTACTGAAGCTACTGTCATCCAATATGCAGATGACTCTGCAACACCACTAAATCCTTTCCCCAACTCGGCATGGCTTTAGACCAGGTCACAGCATTTCCACTATTTTTATATCCTTCTTTGACACAGTTAACAAAGCTCATGATGCAGAGAACCTTGTCTCATCACTATTTCTTGATCTTTCTAAGGCCTTTGATACTATTTCCTGATGCAGAGAACCTTGTCTCTTCACTATTTCTTGATCTTTCTAAGGCCTTTGATACTATTTCCTGATGCAGAGAACCTTGTCTCTTCACTATTTCTTGATCTTTCTAAGGCCTTTGATACTATTTCCTGATGCAGAGAACCTTGTCTCTTCACTATTTCTTGATCTTTCTAAGGCCTTTGATACTATTTCCCACACTCTTCTCCTTTCCAAACTCTCCAGTTTAGGCATCTCTCCCTCCACCCTAAACTGGCTCTCCAACTACCTTACAGTTAGACAACAAGCAACCAAATGGCACCAATCCCTCTCTCCACACCTTAACATCAATACAGTAGTTCCACAAGGATCCATACTAGGCCCACTGCTGTTCAGCATTTTTATCAATGATTTCCATATCATTATTACTGAAGCTACTGTCATCCAATATGCAGATGACTCTGCAACACCACTAAATCCTTTCCCCAACTCAGCATGGCTTTAGACCAGGTCACAGCATTTCCACTGTTTTTATATCCTTCTTTGACACAGTTAACAAAGCTCATGATGCAGAGAACCTGCATAAGGGATTATTGGCTAGGCTTAAAATGGCTCGCAAGGGCAGTTAGCTTAGTACTAATCTATGAACCTATGAACCTATGAACCATCATCTGCACTGCCAAATTCACATAAGAACAACAGTCACTGACCCAAAGTGCCTTCACCTCCACCACTTGGGCTAGGCTTATATAGGCTCCAGGGCCGTTAGCCTAGTACACACCTATGAATCTAAAACCTGGATGTATAATAACTGTTTAGCAGTAAATTCCACTATTTATTTATTTATTTATTTTATTTTATTTTACATTTGTTGACCGGGATAGTCCGACAGGATACATGCCCATTTTCAGCGGAGGCTCGGGTAGAAAAGCTCCAAAGATAATTACAAAAGCAAACACAACAAATATACATATTTAGCTAAGTTTACAGACTCAGTTGACATTTGAGTTATAGAATCTAGCAACTTTATGGTGTTGCACACTTAAAATGACAGACTGAATAGTATTAGTACACAAGTATTTCCACAGATTTACTCAGGTTTAGAGCAAGAACAGAGCCAATGCGATTTAAAATACTGTGTGAGACTTTTCTTAAATTGTGTTAGGGCGGTCTCTAGAGTGATGTCAGCAGGCAGTGAGTTCCACGTTTTACCAACAGAATTGGCAAACAGGGAGTCTCCGTCAAAGTTTTTGGATTTAACAGTTTGGACTACCAATCTATTAGATGAGCGAAGTGGTCTAAAGTTACAGTGGGGGTAGATAATATGTTTTAGAGCAGGTGCATTATCTGGTTGGTTAAGTACTTTAGCTCTAGCCAACCAAGATAGTTTAATAAAACTGAACTCATGTTATTCACCCTTGAAAAAACTACATCCCTTAACAAAAATTAATTTACCATTCATTCCCTCAATAACATTTGCAATGAAGTAGTCCCTTACATGAAACTTCTAGGCATCAATATAGACAAAAAACTAACTTTTGACAAGCATATTAACACCAATACCAAAAAAGCCCATCAGAAATTAGACATCATTTACAGGCAGAAATACTGCCTTACCTATACTGCAAGACTATCCCTTGCCTCTTCCTTTCTGATTCCATCTTTGCTCTATGGTGCAGCACTCCTTACCAGCATCCAGGCCACTCTTAAATCCAAACTGGATTCATGCTACAACAAAAATCTCAAAATTTGTTACCGGTGCTAAATATTCCTCCCACCGCCATGTATCACTTCAGTCTCCAAACTGGCTTGAACTACCCCGATATCTAACATACTTAAAGCTAACTATAACTCATAAGCTAATCTACAAGCCTTCTAACTGCCCAGCCCACTCCTCTCTGCTCACCATGTATCACACAAACAGACCTCTCTAATCTGTAAATCAAATGCTCCTAAATGTAGTGAAACCTAACCTTTCCACTGATCAAATGTGCTACCCCTTTACCATCGCCTAGCTATGGAATGCCCTTCCTTCAGCACCCAGGACTACTAGCAGCCCTGAACACTTTAAGACATCCCTGAGACAACACCTGACCTCTCATTGGCGATGTACCTGTACTAGGACCAACCATACAAAACCCAATATTTACTAGCCTACCCACTTCTCCAATTCATCTCCATCTTCCTTTCCTCACATAGATTTCTCTTAAATCAGTATATATCTACTTTGAGCTGTCAGCTTAAAATATCCTATCATGAGAAACACAGCTCTAAGAAGCAATCTATATATTAGCATGTAGTAATGATATACCCAATTTAATCTTACTACTAATGTAATAAAGTCTCACATGCTTCTACCTTACTTTCAGTCTAATCAATTTGTTACCATCATCTTCTCTTCTTTCCCCAGCAGCTACTGCAATGTTCACAAATATACTATATAATCTATGGTATTGGAAGGATATGGATTGCATGTCCAGCATATGTAAAATTTCATTTTTGTATGTTCTCTGTAACCTAGTACTTTATATTTGTATACTGTCTAGTTTACAGTATTGCCTCTTTGTAATTTGTATAATGTCTGTTTGAATTTGGAGTTTTTCTCACCGGGCCTCCACTGAAAATGGGCTCACTATGGCCAAGTGGACCTCCCGGTAAACAAATGCAAATAAATAAATAGATTAACAACAAATTCACCTCAAGACTAGTTAAACAGGATGACATGCTTGAGTTTCTGCATGTGCAGATTTCCATAGGCAATATTCCTTATCATATCCTTGCAAGACATAGATCATCCTCTATGACCCTAGAAACCCATAACCCATACTTGGACTTACTGGAGGCCCTCAGTATTCAACCAGATACCATATTTATGGGCAACTTCAAGTACTCCACTATAAAGAGAGATAAGTACAGCACCCCAGTTTTACAGGCCCAGAGATACCAGATAGTACATATGCCAACTATGGGTGTACTTAAAATGGCACTCATGAACATGGGTGAATACTGCCCCCTCCCCTCTCTAGTGTAGTGTCTGTTAAGGTTGGACCAGAAGGCTATCGCCTTCATAATAAAAATAAATTCTGTGGCCCCAGTTAGCCCCATAATGTTAATGAGCTACTTTAAGGCAAGATTTTTACTACTAAGTGATAACCTGTCAACATTTCAACCCCCCCCCCAAAGAAACCATGTACAATCTTGTCAATAAATGCACAGAGATGCTGTGCCTACCAGAAATAATCCAAAAATTAACTCAAAAAACAAACCACCCTAGTGGAATCTAAACAAAAAAAGTTTCTACAATAAAAGAAAAAATCATAGCCAAGATTACGAAGTACTATGCCAGCATGATAGAAACATTGTCATCAATCTAAGCAAAACACTAAGAGGGCAAATTAAGTCTTCTAAAGCAAAATTGTAGGTAAAGAGAGCCTCCCAAGCAAAGGTCATTCACAAAGCTTTCTTTAGCTATGTCCAAAACCTCAAAGGCAGCACACAGAGTTGCAGAGCTGATGGAAATATAGCCACCTACACAAAGCTGGAAGACACAGTAAATCTACTGGTCAAAAACTCAGCTTGTGTTGTGTGTGTGTTTCTCGGAACAGCAAATTTTTCCCTGGGAAAAAATTAGCTGTTCTAAGCTTTCGATGTTATCACATTTCGAACTTCCAAGCTCGAGCTTATGGAGTCTGATGTTTTGGAAGTTCGATTATGTGATATAAACCCAAGACAGCTGTACTGATATTTGCCAAGGCCTTCATACCAAGATAGTGATACAAAGGTATTTGTATTTGAAGCACTACATCATAATACACTGTGGAATTCTGCTAGGAACAGGAATGTACAGTGAATTGTGCATTTCTGAATACACCCATTGCATTTTATCAAAAATTGAAACTGAAACTGATAATCTTAATTTTGGTAAAGGTGCAATATGTATTATGAAAAGGTAATAACTATCCTGTTGCATCTCATATTTAAGTAAGAACTGTCTAAATTTCCAACCTATTTTAAAACAAAAAAAAAAAAGAAAAAAACTTTTTGTACACTATCACTATTCAGATAGATTTGAGCTGCAGGGTTAGTAAGGCTATTTTATTTTATTTTGTACAGCAAATATACCAAAAGTGATATGCTTGGTTGTGTGAGCATCATTGATGGTAAATAAACAACAGTAACAAAATTCTTTTGACTATGTTCAGACAACGGTATCATAACATCGCCTAAATATATGCATTAACAAAGATTTCCTCGCGTGTACACAAAATGAACACACTGTAACAATATGCACCAGATCTTCCTTTATTTTATTTTCACAGACAAGGCTACTCCTTTATCTCTGCATTTATGCTTTGCTTAAAAACATGCACCATGTCATATTTTGGCATGCATGGCTATACCATTGCCTTTCTGTATTTTACATCCCTGTGCCCCTAGTCATGCCTCCCACATGGGATGATGAAAAAATATTAGTGTTTTCTATTTTTACATTAAAGTCTAAGCATGACTACAGCACCCTGGCAGCAATATTATGTAAATGAAACGCAAGAGGCCAGCATAAGCAGTCAAAATCCTTTTATTACTAAAAATATATATATATAAATTACAGAACAAAAATGTCCTGCAATGAAAATAACAACCGGTTTCGGCTTAACAGCCTTCTTCAGTGTGATTAGCTTAAATTCAAATGTCCAGTATCATGAATATTTATATATTACATCAACCAATGACAACAATGGTATAGTCCAACCCCTAAGGTGGAAACAAAATACAAAGAAATAATACCAAAATCCAAATATTTTAAACATAATTTACATATATGGAAAGAAGTGGTAGTGGGCAGAAAGTAATATCAAGCATATACAGAATGTTGATAAGTATATATATATATATATATATATATATATATATATATATATATATATATATATATATATTGTGTAACATGACTGTAAGACAAAAGTATGTCAAGAAAAACATATATAAACAGACTGTAAGAACAATATATACAAAAGAGTATAGCTAATTTATGTATGTATAGAAAGTAACAATATTCATCCAAATTATTACTGCACATATCCAGTTTACTGAAAAAGATGGATAGTCAAGTATTTTCATCAGGAAAAGGAGATATTAATATAACTATATGACCCTTCAAAAGTATCTAAAATAAGGGTATACTAAGACCAAAACATCACTATAATAATACAATAATATAAACTGGTGACATGATTACTACCAAAACAGTCTGACAGAGCAACAGGTATTAGATGTGTATCATATGGTAACAATGGATATCCTAAAAGTAATACATATTACAACAGGTTAACTGTATTGGACCATTATTCAAATCTTAGTCCATTGTATCCATTGTATTCCAAACCATTTTTATAGATGGTCATTAAGTCCAGGGGGAAAAAGAGCCCCTAGATGAATGATCCAATATTTTTCTTTATGGCTGAGAATACTGTGCCAATCTTGTATGTTGCTCCGGTCACCAGTAATTTTGTCGATGACTGAAAACATAAATTTAGCATTTGGATGTTTAATTGTGTGTCTGTACAGTGCATTAGTATCCTTTTTGTTCCTGATATCACTCCTGTGTTCACCAATCCTAATTCTTAGTGAGCGTGACGTTTGTCCAACATAAAAGGCAGAGCACTGACATGTGGCCAAATATATTACCCAAGTACTAGAACAGTTACCGAAGATCCTTAGATCATAAACCTTGCTAGTATTAGCACTGGTGAATTGTTTCAACTTGTTCACTTGGTTACAAGAAAAACAATGGCCACAGGGAAATGTGCCCAGGAGTGAATCACCAGATAATGTTAACTGTTTGTATTCAGCCCCTCCAATAGTATGTCCCAGACATGCACACTATGTTACCAAGAATGTACAAGAGCAGCATTCATGGCTAGTCCCCTTCTGAGGATGGCACCATTATAATGAGTTTAATAGTAGATGTGACATTCAGAATTGTACCATTATAAAAGTAATACTAAACCCCTTAGACATTTGGGATTGTACCACCGTAAAATTAATACTAAACCCTGAGACATTCGGGATTGTACCAATGTAAAAGTAATACTAAACCCTGAGACATTCTGGATTGTACCACTGTAAAAGTAATACTAAACCCTGAGACACTCTGGATTGCACTATTGTAAAAGTAATACTAAACCCTGAGACATTTGGGATTGTACCGCTGTAAAAGTAATACTTAACCCTGAGACATTCTGGATTGTAGCATTGTAAAAGTAATACTAAACTCTGAGACATTTGGGATTGTACCGCTGTAAAAGTAATACTTAACCCTGAGACATTCTGGATTGTAGCATTGTAAAAGTAATACTAAACCCTGAGAAATTCTGGATTGTACCATTGTAAAAGAAATACTAAACTCTAAGACATACAGGATTGTACCATTATAAAAGTAATACTAAACTCTGAATGAGAGACTGATAAAATAATCTGTTATGATATGAAGCATAATAAGCAGTCATTCATCTAAAAATACTCAATGCATGTAATTAAAGTAAATGTTTTATGGCCTGTGCTCAGTGCTATAAAATGCATAGTTATGTACAAGCTGCATGCATACATGTCAGAAAAACAATCACTTCATTGCCACAGTGTCTGAAAAGCTCAATGTGCCAATACGAATGATAATATAATTCCTTCTGTCAGAAAGAGAGGTGACAGAGAAGAAGACAATGTTATATACATGCTACATTTTTAATATTTTGAAGTAATTATACACTAGCTGTATTTACCTCAAACAACATGGAATGCAAGAGAAAAATGATAAAATAGTAATACAGGCCATACATAAAGTATTCACACAACTGAGTAATCACTTCAATAAGTATAGAATCATGATTTGCACATTTAATAACCTTTACACTCATTTTATAAATATCTTATTTCTCCCCCCATGCCTCTAGTAGAACTCATGTCATCTGGATTGTAGTCGGGGTTTCCTCCTTCAATACCCCAGAGCTGGGGGTGAACTCATTGTTCATAAATACTAAGTTGTATAAAATACTGAATAACTAAATAGCTATAGCATAGATATAAATGAATAACTAATAGCAACATCCTTAAATGTTAGAGCAACTTTAGTGATGCATGCTTGTCTAGTATTTTAAAACAGAATGCACATGGAGAATTCGAAGCAGGCCAACACAGAACAGTATGTACCTAAAACCTGTAGTAAAGGAAACTTTCTAAGTGTCTGTAAGGAGTTACTGACACAAATACTGTGAAGACATTAACGGACACAAGTCTACTTATATTCAATTTATTATTCCTAGACTTATATTTAAATATGTAAGAATACAAATAATTTTGTCGCTTATGAAAGCATTAACACCTAGGAAGGCATGTGTTACTACCTGATAAGATCATATCTAGGTAAATGTTAAGGCAGAGAGTACTTTTGGTGTAGTGTCTTTTGAACCCAGATATGTTCTTATTATGACAAAACTCATACCTCAGCTTGTATTAATAGTATTATAAAATAGATCTTGCATTTCTAATCTTGGTTTGGTTTGTATTTTATTTGCACTTTTTATTATATTAAAATTTAATGCTAATTGCAGGTAAAAATACTTCCAGGTATATTTAATGCTATTTAAAAGTTTCCATTAAACTCAAATTTATTCCTGAAAAAATAACTCACATACTGTTCTTTGTGTTCAGTCAATGTGTAGCTATCCAAGCTAATTAGAACATTGGCTTGTTTAAGTATTTTTTTAAATTAATTGCATTAATCAACTCAGTATTTGTGTCTGCCATTCATAATATTTTTAATGGAGCCTACTGGTAGGCAAACTGTTCACACATCAATGTCACTAAGGAGAAAAACCAGCAACTGCAGGTTGAGGAATCAGATACAACCTGTTGACACTCTTATATGCTGGATTTTGCAATGCAGCTTGCTATAACTGATATTAACTTAAGCACAAAAAAAACTGTGAATAGCACTCAAAAGTCACCAATAAAACAAGAAGAGTGCTCTGGGCTAATGGAGTGAGCAACCAGCTGTTTTTAGAAAACTCAGCTTTATTGCACAACACAGAAACACCATAAACGCACTTATCCACACAGCTCGCGTTTTCATCCACACAACTTGGACTTCATCAGATAATCCATTAATTAACACAATCGCTTCTTAAATAAAACAGCCAAATTACACAAACCAATAAAATTCCTAAATACAATTTAAAATGTACTAATCAGATGTTCTCATTGGGCTCATGAATATTAATATATATATATATATATATATATATATATATATATATATATATATATATGTATGTATATAATGAAATAAAACAAGTTTTTTACAAGTGATTATACAATCAATTTGTTAAAAAATATTTTATAAAAACCCTAAAATCTTTAATATCAATGAATAATAAATTATATATATTAAAAAAGAGTTCTAAAAGATTAAAATATTTATATAAGAAGTACTTGCAAATATATACATGCATACTTTTTAAATGAGGGACTAGCACCATCTACTGTCATATGTAAAAATTACACCTCTCACAATTTAGAAGCCCTTAGCTTTAGTAATGGCAATATAGAAATATAATCATTTAACCCTGGTATTTTAGCTGCTTCCAGGGTTATTTGCCACCATAACTCATTATATTCTACTTGCTCCTCCCAAGGGCCACCTCTAATATCTCTCCTAGTTTGTTCTAATACATAAAAGAAGAATTTATAACCTATACATTCTCTAGAGTGCTTATATAATGCATTAGTATCTTTTGCTTTAGATATCTCATATATATGTTCATATATTCTTCTTCTTAATGTTCTTTCCATTTTACCCACATAGAACGATTTACATTTTTGACATATTGCAAGATATATTAATCCTTTTGTATCACAATTATAATACCCTTTACTTTTTATCCACCTATTCCTACTATCCAAATACATTTCACCTTTATTAACTATATATTCGCATTGATTACATCTCCCACACTTGAATGTTCCTAGTTTCATTATCATGAATACTACTACCTACTTCATTGTTATTACTCCCTAAAATTTTCCTTAAGCTGTAGGAGTTCTTATAGACCACTTTCAGTACTACTTTAGTTATTTCATCACTATCAGTATGGGAAATAAATCTTTCCAATTCCCTCTGGAAAACTTCTCTAACCTTGTAATTAATTGCATTATATTCCAATACCAGGGCTTGTTGGTATTCATTATTAGTTCCCTTATTTCCACTTTCATACCTTTCATCACAGTTATCACTTGCTACCCCCTTTATTGGTCTAAATTTATTTTCTCTGCCTTTCTCTACCTCCATCCTAATGTTTTTAACAAAATCGTTAGGATATCCTTTATCCATAAACATTTTCTCCAGTAAATTACATTCCTTAATAAAATCTAATTCTAAACTAGTCATGCGACATCCTCTAACAAATTGCCCTTTTACTATATTCTTCTTGCAATGTAAAGGGTGTGCGCTGTTAAAATGGAGGAATGAATTACAAAAAGTAGCTTTCCTATATATACTGGTTTCAAAGTTCTTATCTACCTTATATATTTCCACATCCAAATATTGAAGGGTGTCATACGAGGTCTTATAGGTAAATTTAAGGAAATTAATGGTGGTACTTATATAATTCATAAATTCAATGAACACATCGTAACCACCTGTCCAAAATATTACAATGTCATCCAAGAATCTACGGTATAAGGTCCAACAAGTACTAAATTTAGAATTTAAAACAAATTTCTTCTCCCACTTTGCTAAAACTAAATTCGCAAAAGTGGGGGCGCATGCTGCACCCATAGACACCCCTTGTGTTTGCTGAAAATATTCTCCATTAAAAATCAAGAAATGATATTTAAGGACCATCTCCATAAGTCCTATACTAGCTACCTTTTCATTATGGGTTAATTTATTATCCTGAAACAAAATATCTTCAAACATTTGGATACCTGTCTCATAGGGTATACAA
The DNA here is from genome assembly GCF_019279795.1 of Protopterus annectens. NCBI lineage: Eukaryota > Metazoa > Chordata > Ceratodontiformes > Protopteridae > Protopterus > Protopterus annectens. The sequence goes on from NC_056743.1 coordinate 116,887,909, forward strand.
GAAAAAAGGTCAATAATGTCAACAGTAACAAATATTAAATTATCCGTATATAGTTCAGGAGTAATTTCTCTTAATAAGTCCCATGAGTCTTTAAGTATAACTTTTTTGTTCACCCAGATATGTTTGGCCTTTGAATCCACATATTTTGCTAATGGAAGGGTTTTGGATCCTTCCGCCGATACTATAGGTCTGAGTGGGGGTCTTCCACATTTTTATGAATTTTGGGGATACCAAGAATAATAGGGATTCTGGGTTTCACTACGTTCAAAAAATTATAAGTTTTATTATTTATAACATCTTCATATAGCATATCTTTTAATAGCATATCTATTTTATGGTATGGCAAATTCACTTCATTTTTTGAAACGCAGGCATATTTCACTTTGTCCCGTAATATTTGGTTCATTTTCTCCTCATAAATAATATTCTCCATTATAACAATCCCCCCACCCTTATCTGGTTTCATAATTCTAACTTGGGAATTACTTTTCAACTTATCCATAATCTCATTCTCCTCTTTATTTAGGTTGCTTTTATATTTAGTTTTCTTATGTGAATTTCTCACTTCTTTCTCCAAGATAATTTCTAAATTCCTTAATTGAGGATGTAACGGGGGGTTAAAGGTAGTTCTACGTACCAAGCCTTGATTATCATATATTATATTTTTTGTATTATTCTTAGAAAATAAAATTTCCAAATTTATTTTCCTTAAAAAGAGTTTGATATCTAAAAGTGTTCTGGTTAAATCCCCCTGTGTATATGGAATATATTTCAGCCCCTTACTTAAAAGGTTAAAATGTCCCTTAGTCAAAATGATACTACTAAAGTTATAAATAGAAAAATCATTATAGGTATTTTTATACCCTTCAACTACTGTTTCATCAAAATTAACATCTGTTATTTTTGGGAGTGGGGTATAAAGATCTAATATCTCCCCCCCTCCCTTTTCTGAAAATTTCCATTCCTATATTGTTGTTGGTTACTATATCCTTCTTCTCTATTTAATGGTGGATATTCCTGATTATAGTCATAAGCATTCCATTCATTTGGCATCTCATCATGATTGTTGCTATTATCTTGCCCTTTGGTATTGTGTCCATAGTTCTCCCACTTCATATACGGTGGCTTAGGGTAACTAACTTTATTCTCATAATCCTGCAAATCCCTCTTTAATTTATTCATTTTCCTATTAATTAAGTCATTACATTTTGCACCAATATCACTCCTTACTTTAAAATACTTCTCTTTCTCTTCTTTTATCCCAAAAATAAGATCGTCTTTAATCTGAACAGCCAACTCATCTATTTCTCCCTTTAATATATCCTGTTTTTGACGATTCTCTTTAATAATGTTTTAAAACATCAAGTCCAGACTTGTTGAAAACTTCCAATAGTTCACTGTGAAAAACAGAGCCCGACTGAACATTATTAGGGTATTTTCACATACATACACATTGCATAGGTGTAATTTTTACATATGACAGTAGATGGTGTTAGTCCCTCATTTAAAAAGTATGCATGTATATATTTGCAAGTACTTCTTATATAAATATTTTAATCTTTTAGAAAATTTTTTTAATATATATAATTTATTATTCATTGATATTAAAGATTTTAGGGTTTTTATAAAATATTTTTTAACAAATTGATAGTATAATCACTTGTAAAAAACTTGTTTTATTTCATCATATATATATATATATATATATATATATATATATATATATATATATATATATATATATATATATATATATATATATATATATATATATATATATATATATATATTAATATTCATGAGCCCAATGAGAACATCTGGTTAGTACATTTTAAATTGTATTTAGGAATTGTATTGGTTTGTGTAATTTAGCTGTTTTATTTAAGAAGCAATTGTGTTAATTAATGGATTATCTGATGAAGTCCAAGTTGTGTGGACAAAAACGTGAGCTGTGTGGATAAGTGCGTTTATGGTGTTTCTGTGTTGCGGAATAAAGCTGAGTTTTCTAAAAACAGCTGGTTGTTCACTCCATTAGCCCAGAGCACTCTTCTTGTTTTATTGACATTAACTTAAATATTTATGCTTAGCTACTGCTGCTTTTGTCCAATAAGCTGCCTTACCCTTTAAAGAGAGTCTTTAATTAGTATGAGGAGTGAGAAAAATGTATTATCATTGCATGATCTACTCCAGGGGTAGGAGACCTGAGAGCTTTTCTACTGAACATTAATTTTACTGAGTGAATGTTTTGCTTCCATATAATCTGTAATTAGTCTTCTGTTCTTGTTTTAGATTTCAGTTAGGCAGACTTATCTAGCAACAAATTAACCTTAATAACCCCATGATCACTACACATCAACATTGGCCAAAACTGACATGAAGTAGCAGCAATTTCTTTAGGAACACAATGTCCAGTATGTTCCTTCCTTGGTAGTTATTTTTTTAACAATCTGAAGCAATTGTTGTTCATGAACATATGTTGTGAATAAGTTCCTTACTAATGCTGTTGAATCAATATTATTCCAGTCTGTTTCTGGCAAATTTAAGTACCCAGCTAGTATTATTCTTCCCTCCTGTGTTTCATGCAAGAAATGTATGAATTCCTCTAAGTCATCTGCAGTTAAATTTGGTGGTCTATACACTCCAAGAATTATTGTATGTTTCAGGATTGTCTTTTTTGTCACAGTTACACAATCTATAGTATTGGTGTTATCATTGAACATGTAATAATCACAGGTCTCATGTTTGTTTGTGTCTTTCGGCTTTTCCCGGTTAGGGGTCAACACAGCGGAACTCCGGTCCGCTAATGATTGGCAGTTGATTTTTACGTACCGGCTTGCCAGGCCTGACGCACAACCTTTAACGAAGGTACGCCCATTCACGTATGTCTCCATGCAGAAGACGTTCTAGCTGAGAATCGAACCGGATAGCATCTTACTGTGAGGCGACAATGCTACCGCAGCACCACCACAGCGGATTAATAATCCCAGGTATCATAATTATCTTTAATCCCTATCATAACACCTTCCACCTGATTTTTTGTTAGAATGCCTGTTACAGTAAAAACATTTATACCTTATTAGAACTGATTTCCAGTCATTGTTCTTTAACAGTGTTTCACAAACAATAACACTATCAATCTTGTGGGAATGTATCAAATTTTCCAATCATAAAACTTTATTATTAATGCTCCTAGCATTAACAATCATCAGAAATGCATCACATGTTGCTATCTGTGAACTGTTAAATTTATGACATGGCAACAATCCTGCCTCGTGTTTGTCAAATATTGGAAAATATCTGCAGCAAAAATTCTCTTCCCTGATCTTGACAAATGCATGGCATCCTGTCTGAACACATATGTTCAAAATTAGGCTTCGATGCTCTACACATTTCCATGTTTTTTAAAGGGACATTTTTTATGTAGGTATTTACTCAAAAAAATCTTTTAATTTGTGGTGACCTGAGTCTCCTTTCTCTATGTGATTTGTGAAAAATACATCCTAACACCAGTACAAGCTAGCTATCTGAGAGGGCTGTAAGGTCCCTATTAACAGTCAGAGAGTCTTTACTGATGAGATCATTTGTATTGACATGAATAAAAACTGATTCATACTTCCTTACATTAAGGCATCCTAAGGCCTGCCTCACATCCTCTATTTTCTGCTCCTGGCAAGCATAACACTATTTGATGTTCATTATCTTCTCTACAAATGTAAGTATCAGGGGTCCCCTAAACATGGTCGACATTTCAGAATGTCTAAGAGCATATGGGCGAGACCATATGATTTACATTCGAAATGTCGACCATGGAATGGAAAGATTTCCATCTTTCACACTGTAGTGCAATCTTGGAGTTGGTATATTTAAGTTACGGGAGATGTGGGGGCAGAGCCTCCCACAGGGGGCGCAGGGGGGCATAGCCCCCCCTGCTAGCAGTGTGAAATTAAGTTGTTGTTGTGTTTTTTTTTTAATTACATGGTCGACATTTCAAATGTCGATCATATGGTCTCTGGCATATGGTCTTTGACATTCTGAAATGTTGACCATGTATAGTAGACCCAAGTATCAGTTCCTTAATAATTGAATCTCCAGTTACAAGAATGTCTTTTCTGACAAGATCTGAAAGATCTTGAACTTCTAATTCAGCAATATTTGCCCTATCGATTGTTACAAAGGAATGATCTTCATCACCATTTGTCTTATTAAGCTCACTGTTTTCATTGCAGATTACATTTGCAAGCACACAATTCTAATCCAGCTGGCTTTGTACAGCCACAGTTTGCACCATCTTTTCAATGTTTTTTTCCTCTTTTTTTCTTGTGGTCCATCCAGTTTCAGTTTTGACTCCTTCGTCTTCAGCTGCTCCTTGATATTTTTCCTACATTCTCAGTTGGAAACATGCTGTCTTTTTCTGTAGACCGAAGGTTTTCTGATAGAGAAATGTTATTGCCTGTCATCTGTGAGTTACATAACAAAGCTGTGTCCTTTTATTAGGTATTCTCTTTACTTTACAGACAATTATCAGTTGCTTTTTCTTCCTTACTTGTTGTGAACGCCTTCATGTCTTCATTTTTATTTCCTTCAAAATACTTTTATCCAGAATTCTAAAGTTGTCAGGGCTATGGTATTGTTTCATAGGGGTTGAGTGATCTTTACAGACAATAGGCACACCCTTTCCTAAATGTGTTCTATTTGCCCTTTGTCTCACATTATTTATCTCATCAGTTCAGTCATTAGTATTTATAACAAAGTTCTCCCAACCATGCCAATTGCACAAGTGCAATCATCACCATTAAGGGTAGATTTAATTCTAACAATTGTGAACAAATCATCCAACGTCTGATATGAGAAACGCAGATCACCAGTGTTATCAGCTGTTACCTTTAAATACACTTAGGATGTATTACACTGCACAAGGTATTTGTGATTTATCAAATTATTAATGGCATACTCATCTAAGGAATCCGTATTCAACATAAAATGAATAAATAATTATAAAAGAAAAGAATACTCAAAAATCAGTTATCAAAGAATTCAAAGAGAACTTAAATCAACTTCTGTGAGAAAAATTACACAAAATATACAACTAAATGCTAAAGTAAGTACAGTAAAGTTGATGCTGTGACCGTACAAGTTCTGAACTTTAGACAAAAGCTAGAATTCCTTTACAATGCACACAAATGCACACAATAGCTTCTGCTCAGTATTGCTCACAGTTGTACCTCTTGTTAACAGTAAAGATCAATAAATCACAAATCAAGACAGGATTGTTTAGTTAAGCTCTCAATTGTCCCCTCTGTATTCTGTGTGACTTTATAGCTGACTAGGTCATTTCGGTTGCCTAGAGTTTGCTTGTCTAAAATATATCCCTTTGTAACAACAAACAGTGAAAAATTAAAGACAAAACAACAAAATATAAATCAAAGTAAATCATCTTCCCTGCCAGCTATCCCTTTCTTCCTATAAATAGTGAAAAACAGCGATAAGAAATAAAATATAAATTCAAATAAAACTTCTCTTACCAGGCACCTCAACAGTAAATCACAAATCATGACAGGATTGTTAGGTAAGTTCTGGATTCAATAACATCTGCCTCACAGAACGATTCAGAAAGATCCAACTAGAGTAGAAAGTTCACAAGACAATTTGCTTTCTAGCAGCATTGTAGCAATGGAGGCTAGAGCTCCAGGCAACATACCAGTGTGACCTACCTGCCCCTGTATCTATAAGCAAGTGCAATCACTTACTGACAGAGTGTAAACAGTCAATGAGCTATTTGTCAAGCTATTAATGTGGTGCTACTTTGAAAGAAAAGAACAGTTTGACAGTTTGGAAGGTATATTTAAGCAATTGTCATCACTGCCACAATCACTGTAAAGAGAGCTTGTAAACTGTCAACCCATTCAGCATCCCTTGTGAGTTGGTGCTCAGGGCAGGTGCCCTATTTGATATGTTCTTCCTATGGCTTTGCTTTATTCAGTTGCATCTTTACATTAGCATTTTGTGTTCTTATACTATATTCATTGTCTTTAAGTTTCTTCTGATTTTCAGAAATGTGACAGATTACTCTTTAAAGTGCTTCTGTTAAGGTTTTAATCAGTCTGTCAGAACTAAATGTGATGCCTGCATCTCTAAAATCATTTAAAACATCCAGGACAGGATGGACTGCCACAGGTGATTTACAGTGACCATAGCAATGCAGTTTCATCCTTTTAATGCATATGATAATTGCAGTTAAAGATGAGACACCACTATGCTTTTGAAAATGGATCACAATAGCTTCTATTCTGAAGCCTAGTAAAAAAATTGTTAATTTATTACCAACTTAAAACTAGCAGTAATGTAGGTAACAAACTATCTGTGAAAAATCTTTGCTGTTAAAACAATTATACACAGATTGGTTTATAGTTAACCAACCTAGCTTTCTTAAACATAGATTTATAATAAGAAAAATTTGAAGGGAAGTCTATTTACTGACTTGGTAGTCAGTCATTTCTCACAGATTAAAAATTCCTTAGCAACTAAATTTGTTTCTGAATATGCTGCAAAAAAGTTTCCAAAGGCAGCAATCATGCATTTGCATTTTTCACAGGCCTTTGCAATTTTGCTAATGCTACTCTGTAGTGAATCTGCATCTCACTGAAAAGTAGCAGGGTCCCTTTATTGTCCCACATCTGTTCTATGTGAAGCTAAGCAGGGAATGCTCTCTGCGCCATTATTTATGGAACACCGAAGCAGACAATATTGTATAGTATAGATGTTTCTACGAGACTCATCTCTCACACGCACTTGTATGCAAAGCACAACATACAAAATCTAAACCCATAAGTGAATATTGCGAATTTTTAAAACCAATCTATGGAAAACAACCTGCATACATGTACAATTTTTCAAAGAGTAAGAAAACTTAGAAGAAAAACATTAGATACAGAAATATATCCACAGTTTCCGAATATGAGGGGTAGTGAAGAATGAATCACTGTAAATCGGTTATCAGCATCCTAGTATTATATGGGTCTAGGCATCTCTCCAAAAACAATGCAGCAGAGAAATCTGTTGCAAAAAACGAAGACTACTTCTGGTATCAGGAGTGATGGCTGATTATATTAGCAGGTTTAAATGCATTGTAGATGAACAGAGAAAGCATCTTCCTTCAATTATTGTCAGTATTTTCAGTATAAAAATGGAGCTGATTATGCCTATGATGGAAAACAAATGCAGTCCCCGGAATAAAGAAATACCAACTATTCAGCTAATATATATATATATATATATATATATATATATATATATATATATATACACTGCAACACTGTGCACTTCACTTGTTATCTGACCTTACAGGTTTAATCAACAGCTAATATACATACTGCAACACTGTGCACTTCGCCTGTTATCTGACCTTACAGGGTTTAATCAACAGCTAATATACGTACTGATTATGCCTATGATGGAAAACAAATGCAGTCCCCGGAATAAAGAAATACCAACTATTCAGCTAATATATATATATATATATATATATATATATATATATATATATATATACACTGCAACACTGTGCACTTTACTTGTTATCTGACCTTACAGGTTTAATCAACAGCTAATATACATACTGCAACACTGTGCACTTCGCCTGTTATCTGACCTTACAGGGTTTAATCAACAGCTAATATACGTACTGCAACACTGTGCACTTCGCCTGTTATCTGACCTTACAGGGTTTAATCAACAGCTAATATACGTACTGCAACACTGTGCACTTCACTTGTTATCTGACCTTACAGGGTTAATCTACAGCTAATATATATATATATATATATATATATATATATATATATATATATATATATATATATATATATATACTGCAACACTGTGCACTTCACTTGTTATCTGACCTTACAGGGTTAATCTACAGCTAATATATATATATATATATATATATATATATATATACTGCAACACTGTGCACTTCACTTGTTATCTGACCTTACAGGGTTAATCTACAGCTAATATATATACTGCAACACTGTGCACTTCGCTTGTTATCTGACATTACAGGGTTTATCTGCAGCTAATATATATACTGCAACACTGTGCACTTCGCTTGTTATCTGACATTATAGGGTTTATCTGCAGCTAATATATATACTGCAATACTATGCACTTCACTTGTTATCTGACCTTACTGGGTTAAGGGTTAATCCACAGCTAATATACATACTGCAACACTGTGCACTTTGCTTGTTATCTGACTTTACAGGGTTAATCAACAGCTAATATACGTACTGCAACACTGTGCACTTCACTTGTTATCTGACCTTACAGGGTTACTCTACAGCTAATGTATATACTGCAACACTGTGCACTTCGCTTGTTATCTGACCTTACAGGGTTAATCTACAGCTAATATACCTACTGCAACACTGTGCACTTCACTTGTTATCTGACCTTACAGGGTTAATCTACAGTTAATATACCTACTGTGCACTTCACTTGTTATCTGACCTTACAGGGTTAATCTACA